>NC_092740.1:61178860-61481891 GCF_047496795.1 Chiloscyllium punctatum
CTTGATTTTCCTGAGCAGTGGATAATAGTGGAAAATGAGCCAATATTAATAATTACTGACCTCTATTAAAAGGGGCAATTAAAGCGTTTGCATGGGACAAGATGGAGGAGAAGGGTTCACTGACCTATTCAGCCATGTTAAAAATCACACAACACCAGGTTATAATCCAACAGGCTTATTTGGAAGCAGTAGCTTTTGAAGTGCTGTTGCTTCATCAGGTGGTTGTGGAGCATAAGATCATAAGACCTAGAATTTATAGCAAAAGGGTTACAGTGTCATGGAGCTGTAATGATATATTAAACAAATTCAGATTAAGTCTTTCATCATTTAGAATGGGATATGGTAGTTCCAGTTCTTTCATATGTGAATCCCAGAAGCTCTTTTAAGTTACATTCTCAAAATAGCTTTAGCTTTTTTAACAATAGGTGCCATTTCACCTCAGACAATCCCTTGAAAGTGTGAATTAAAGTCTGTGTCCCAATGTTGAGTGAGACTGGTTCTGTTTCTAAAATGGGACTTAGAGAATCTTACGTGGATTTATGCAGTTTTTGAGCAAATAAAATGCAATTCTGTGAATACAAATTCACCCCACAAACTTATATGTGTGCACATACAGGAGAGACAGACTGATTGTGCGCATGTTAGTGTGAGTACAAGTGAAAGAATATGTATATGTGAGTGTAAGCTTGGTCAAGTATGTGTGTGAGTGTGTTGGGTATAAGCCTGTGAGAGGGTACATGCATGGGTGTGAGTGCGGGAGTTGCATGTGTGTGCATATGAGAGACAGTTTGTGTATGAGACAGGGTGTGTGTGTGTGTGTGTGTGTGTGTCTGTGAGTGAGAGAGAGAGAGAGAGAATGAACCCAAGATCCCAGTTGAGACCATCCCCATTGGTGCCAAACTTGGCTATCAGCCTCTACTCGGTCACTTTGCAGAGGCTGATACCCAAGTTCAGTTCCCATGGGGATGGCCTCATTCGGGACCTTGGGTTCATGTCACACCACAGGTGACCCCACTGCACTACACACACACACACACACACACACACACACACACACACACACACACACACACACACATACAAGAATAAATACTCTCACACTTACACAAACCCTCAAATGCCCACACATGCATCCTCTGCACTAACACCCACGCACGCATCAGTGATTTGCGACATTAGCAAGTGTATTGAAGTGTCACTGTGTCCAAGACCATCATTTCTCACCCCAACCAGAAGCCATGGGTGATTGCAAAGGTGAGTGCACTGCTGAGGACCTGTGATTCTACCTGCAGAGCAGATGACAAGGCAACCCTAACAACAGCGAGGGCCAACCTGACCCGGGCCATCAAAGAGGTGAAGTATGCACGTGCACAGAGAATACACAGCCACTTTCAGGACAGCTGCAATACACGGAGTATGTGGAAGGACATCCAGGCCATCACCAACCACAGAACTGCATCGCCTGCTTGTGCTGGTGATGCCTCCCTCCTGGATGAGTTGAACAACTTCTATGCACGGTTTGAGGCACAAACTGATGTGGCAGCAAGGCTGTCCACCCCCGCTCCCAATGATCAGTTCTGTGTCTTACCATGGCCGGCGTGAGTAAAATCCTATGCAGAGTCAACCCATGTAAGGTTGTTGGACCAAGTAACATCCCTGGCTGACGACTCAGAGGTTGCTCTGACGTATTGGCAGATGTTCTCACAGATATCTTCAACATCTTCCTGAGCTATGCCATAGTTCCAATGTGCTTCAAGGCCGCTCCCGTTGTCCCTGTGCCGAAGAAGTCTTCAGTGCCTGTCTCAATGAGTATCGCCCTGTTGCGCTTAAACTATTTATCATGAAGTGCTTTGAGAGGCTTGTGATGAGGCATATTAAGACCCTGCTGCCCCCCTCACTGGACACCCTGCAGTTTACGTCTCAACCCAACCGCTCAATAGATGATGCCATTCCCACCACCCTCCATCTGGCCCTCACCCAACAGGAGAAGAAGGACACCTATGTCAGACTACTGATCACAGACTTTAGTTCTGCATTCCTCAGCATCTGGTCAGAAGGCTGGGTGTACTGGGCCTGAATACCAACCTGTGTAACTGGATTCTGGACTTCCTGACTGGGAGACCTCAGTCAGTCTGGATTGGGAACAGCTTCTCCAACACCATCACACTGAGTATGGGGAGCCCCCCGAGCTGTGAGGTAAGTCCACTGCTGTTCACCCTGCTGACATATGACTGTGCAGTGATGCACAGGTCAAATCACATCAGCAAGTTCACTGATGATACGACTGTAGTGGGTCTCATCAGCAGGAATGATGAATCAGCATACAGAGAGGAGGTGCAGTGGCTAACAGACTGGTGCAGAGCCAAAAACCTCTCTGAAAATGGATAAGATGAAAGAGATGGCTGTTGACTTCAGGAGGGCATGGAGCGACCACTCTCCACTGGACATCGACAGCTGCTCTGTGGAGATGGTGAAGAGCACCAAATTTCTTGGCGTACACCAGGCAGAGAATCTCACCTGGACTCTCAACACCAGATCCATAACCAAGAAAGCCCAGCAGCATCTTTACTTTTCTGCACAGGCTGAGGAAAGCCCAGCTCCCACCCTCCCATCCTCATCACATTCGACAGAGGGTTCATTGAAAAATATCCTGAGCTGCTGCATCACTACCTGGTTCAGGAATTACACCATCTCAGATCGTAAGACCCTACAACGGATATTGAGAACATCTGAGAAGATTCTCAGGGTCTATCTTCCCTTCATTACAGAGAGAAGGTGCAAAACTTGACCTACTCTTGGGAAATAAGGCAGAGCAGGTCACTGAGATGTCAGTGGGGGAGCACTTTGGGGCCAGTGACCATAATTCTATTAGATTTAAGATAGTGATGGAAAAGGATAGACCAGATCTAAAAGTTGAAGTTCTAAATTGGAGAAAGGCCAATTTTGACGGTTTTAGACAAGAACTTTCAAAAGCTGATTAGGGGCAGATGTTCGCAGGTAAAGGGATGGCTGGAAAATGGGAAGCCTTCAGAAATGAGACGAGTTTCCAAAGGAAGTATATTCCTGTTAGAATGAAAGGAAATGCTGGTAGGTATAGGGAATGCTGGATGATTAAAGAAATTCAGGGATGGTTAAGAAAAAGAAGGAAGCATATGTAAGGTATACACAGGATAGATCGAATGAATCCTTAGAAGAGTATAAAGGCAGTAGGAGTATACTTAAGAGGGAAATCAGGAGGGCAAAAAGGGGACATGAAATAGCTTTGGCAAATAGAGTTAAGAAGAATTCAAAGGGTTTTTACAAATACATTAAGAACAAAAGGGTAACTAGGGAGAGTATAGGGACCCTCAAAGATCAGCAAGGCGGCCTTTGTGTGGAGCCACAGAAAATGGGGGAGATACTAAATGAGTATTTTGCATCAGTATTTACTGTGGAAAAGGATATGGAAGATATTGAAAGTAGCGAAATAGATGGCGACACCTTGCAAAATGTCCATATTACAGAGGAGGAAGTGCTGGATGTCTTGAAATGCATAAAGGTGAATAAATCCCCAGGACCTAATCAGGTGTACCGTAGAACTCTGTGGGAAGCTAGAGAAGTGATTGCTGGGCCTCTTGCTGAGATATTTGTATCTCAGAGTGAGGTGAGGTGCCGGAAGACTGGAGGTTGGCTAACGTGGTGCCACTCTTTAAGAAGGGTAGTAAGGACAAGTCAAGGAACTATCGACCTGTGACCCTGACGTTGGTGGTGGGAATCAAGGACTGATTAGGGATAGTCAACGTGGCTTTGTGCGTGGGAAATCATGTCTCACAAACTTGATTAAGTTTTTTGAAGAAGTAACAAAGAGGATTGATGAGGGCAGAGTGGTAGGTGTGATCTATAGGGACTTCAGTAAGGCGTTTGACAAGGTTCCCCATGGGAGACTGGTTAGCAAGGTTAGATCTCATGGAATACAGGGAGGACTAGCCATTTGGATACAGAACTGGCTCAAAGGTAGAAGACAGAGGGTAGTGGTAGAGGGTTGTTTTTCAGACTGGAGGCCTGTGACTAGCGGAGTGCACTAGGATCGGTGCTGGGTCCTCTACCTTTTGTCATTTACATAAATGATTTGGGTGCGAGCATAAGAGGTACAGTTAGTAAATTTGCAGATGACACCAAAATTGAAGGTGTAGTGGACAGCGAAGAAGATTACCTCAGATTACAACAGGATCTTGATCAGATGGGCCAATGGGCCGGGAAGTGGCAGATGGAGTTTAATTTAGATAAATGCGTGGTTCTGCATTTTGGGAAAGCAAATCTTAGCAGGACTTATACACTTAATGGTAAGGTAAAAACAATGACTGCAGATGCTGAAAACCAAATACTGGATTAGTGGTGCTGGAAGAGCACAGCAGTTCAGGCAGCATCCAACGAGCAGCGAAATCGAAGTTTCGGACAAAAGCCCTTCATCAGGAATAAAGGCAGTGAGCCTGAAGCGTGGAGAGATAAGCTAGAGGAGGGTGGGGGTGGGGAGAGAGTAGCATAGAGTACAATGGGTGAGTGGGGGAGGAGATGAAGGTGATAGGTCAAGGAGGAGAGGGTGGAGTGGATAGGTGGAAAAGAAGATAGGCAGGTAGGACAAGTCCGGACAAGTCAAGTAGACAGTGCTGAGCTGGAAGTTTGAAACTAAGATGAGGTGGGGGAAGGGGAAATGAGGAAGCTGTTGAAGTCCACACTGATGCCCTGGGGTTGAAGTGTTCCGAGGCGGAAGATGAGGCGTTCTTCCTCCAGGCATCTGGTGGTGAGGGAGCGGCGGTGAAGGAGGCCCAGGACCTCCATGTCCTTGGCAGAGTGGGAGGGGGAGTTGAAATGTTGGGCCACGGGGCGGTTTGGTTGATTGGTGCGGGTGTCTCGGAGATGTTCCCTAAAGCGCTCTGCTAGGAGGCGCCCATCTCCCCAATGTAGAGGAGACCACATCGGGAGCAACGGATACAATAAATGATATTAGTGGATATGCAGGTAAAACTTTGATGGATGTGGAAGGCTCCTTTAGGGCCTTGGATAGAGGTGAGGGAGGAGGTATGGGCACAGGTTTTACAGTTCCTGCGGTGGCAGGGGAAAGTGCCAGAATGGGAGGGTGGGTCGTAGGGGGGTGTGGACCTGACCAGGTAGTCGCGAAGGGAACGGTCTTTGCAGAAGGCGGAAAGGGGTGGGGAGGGGAATATATCCCTGGTGGTGGGGTCTTTTTGGAGGTGGTGGAAATGTCGGCAGATGATTTGGTTTATGCAAAGGATTGTAGGGTGGAAGGTGAGCACCAGGGGTGTTCTGTCCTTGTTACGGTTAGAGGGGTGGGGTCTGAGGGCGGAGGTGCGGGATGTGGATGAGATGCGTTGGAGGGCATCTTTAACCACGTGGCAAGGGAAATTGCGGTCTCTAAGACCGTTCCCTCCGTGACTACCTGGTCAGGTCCACACCCGCCTAAGACCCACCCTCCCATTCTAGCACTTTCCCCTGCCACCGCAGGAACTGTAAAACCTGTGCCCACACCTCCGAGACACCCGCACCAATCAACCAAACCGCCCCGTGGCCCAACATTTCAACTCCCCCTCCCACTCTGCCGAGGACATTGAGGTCCTGGGCCTCCTTCACTGCCGCTCCCTCACCACCAGACGCCTGGAGGAAGAACGCCTTATCTTCCGCCTCGGAACACTTCAACCCCAGGGCATCAATGTGGACTACAACAGCTTCCTCATTTCCCCTTCCCCCACCTCATCCTAGTTTCAAACTTCCAGCTCAGCACTGTCTCCTTGACTTGTCCGGACTTGTCCGACCTGCCAGCTTCTTTTCCACCTATCCACTCCACCCTCTCCTCCTTGACCTATCACCTTCATCTCCTCCCCCACCCACCCATTGTACTCTATGCTACTCTCTCCCCAGCCCCACCCTCCTCTAGCTTATCTCTCCACGCTTCAGGCTCACTGCCTTTATTCCTGATGAAGGGCTTTTGTCCGAAACATCGATTTCGCTGCTCGTTGAATGCTGCCTGAACTGCTGTGCTCTTCCAGCAGCACTAATCCAGTACTTAATGGTAAGGTCCTAGAGAGCGTTGCTGAACAAAGAGACCTTGGAGTGCAGATTCATAGTTCCTTGAAAGTGGAGTCGCAGATAGATAGGATAGTGAAGAAGGCATTGGGATGTCATATTACAGCTGTACAGGACATTGGTTAGGCCACTGTTGGAGTATTGTGTGCAGTTCTGGTCTCCTTCCTATCAGAAAGATGTTGTGAAACTTGAAAGGGTTCAGAAAAGATTTACAAGGATGTTGCCAAGGTTGGAGGATTTGAGCTGTGCGGTGAGGCTGGACAGGCTGGGGCTGTTTTCCCTGGAGCGTCGGAGGCTGAGGGGTGACCTTATAGAGGTTTACAAAATTATGAGGGGCATGGATAGGGTAAATAGACAAAGTGTTTTCCCTTAGGTCGTGGCGTCCAGAACTAGAGGGCATAGGTTTAGGGTGAGGGGGGAAAGATATAAAAGGGACCTAAGGGGCAACCTTTTCACGCAGAGGGTGGTACGTGTATGGAATGAGCTGCCAGAGGATGTGGTGGAGGCTGCTACAGTTGCAACATTTAAGAGGCATTTGGATGGATATATGAATAGGAAGGGTTTGGAGGGATATGGGCCAGGTGCTGGCAGGTGGAACTAGATTGGATTGGAATATCTGGTTGGCATGGATGAGTTGGACTGATGGGTCTGTTTCTATGCTGTACATCTCTATGACTCTATGACTATTTACACCACATGCTGCTTCTGAAAGGCTAAGAGCATTGTGGAAGACCCCACACCCCTCACTCAAACTCTTCTCCCTCCTGCCATCTAGCAGAAGATACTGGAGCATTTGGTTTATCTTGGCAACTATTTCTTCCCCCAAGCCATCTGGCTCCTTCACACAGTATGATTGGACTCTTTCCAATCTGAAATTCTTTGCACGACTTTGAATTGCTGCTGAAAATATTTCTATTATTTATCATTCTTCTACTTTATGGAACGGGGTGGCATGGTGGCTCAGTGGTTAGCACTGCTACCTCATAGCACTACGGACCTGGGTTCGATTCCAGACTCAGGCGACTATCTGGATGGAGTTTGCATGTTCTCCCTTTGTCTGTGTGGGTTTCTTCTGGGTACTCTGGTTTCCCCTCATGATCTAAAGATGTGCAGGTTAGGTGAATTGGCTATGCTAAATTGCCCATGGTGTTAGGTGCATTAGTTAGGGGAATGGGTTCTGGGTGGGTTACTCTTCAGAATGTCGGTGTGGACTTGTTGGGCCAAAAGGCCTGTTTCCACACTGTAGGTAATCTAATTAATCTATTACACTGCACCTTGTATGTTTTGCACTTTATGCATGTACGACTGTGTAGTTTGTGCTGTCCATGTAATACCCTCGGTCCTGGAGGAACACTGTCTCATTTTTACTGTATCAGTTGTATATGATAGAAATGACAAATTAAAAGCTACTCTACTCTACTGTACTCTACTCTCACAGGCTTATACACAACACACTCACACGTACTTGACCAAGCTTACAGTCACATACACGCACTCTTTTGCATGTACTCACACTCACATTCACACACTCACTCTGTCTCTTCTGTACATGCACACATATAAGTTTATGGGGTGAATTTGTATTCACAGCATTGCATTTTATTTGCTCAAAAACTGCATAAATCCATGTAAGGTGCTGTAGTCCCCACTTTTGAAATAGAACCAGTCTCACTCACACTGGGACACAGACAGACTTTAACCTCACCTTTAAGGTATTGTCTGAGCTGAGATGGCACCTATTGTTAAAAAAGCTAAAGCTATTTTAAGAATATAACTTAAAAGGACTTCTGGGATTCACATATTAAAGAACTGGAACTACCATATCCCATTCTAAATGATGAAAGACTTAATCTGAATTTGTTTAATATATCATTACAGCTTCACGACACTGTAACCCTTTTGCTATAAATTCTTTGTCTTATGATCTTATACTCCACAACCACCTGATGAAGTAGCAGCACTTCAAAAGCTAGTGCTTCCAAATAAACCTGTTGGATTATAACCTGGTGTTGAGTGATTTTTAACCTTGACCACCCCACTCCAATATCGGCATCTCCAAATCATGACTATTCAGCAATGACATCTCTAGAATATCAGAAATGGTATTAGTTTCTTGTACCTTCTCACAGTCTGTCATGTCAGGCACTAAGTGCCCTGAAAGAGCCAGTCAGTGGCAAACAGAATCTGTATTGTAGCACAGCAACCAGAATGGCACAGGCGCAGAAAAGGTAACAGGTGGGCAGTACATTCACTGTCATTTCCTCTTCATACATTTCACTTTGTTTGGTCTTTCTTATTCCTTTGGTTTAATTTTCTTTTACTAATATTCATATTCTTCATTTTACTCATGTTTCCCTTTTTCTGTTTCATTATCTGTGTTTTTCCCTTTAGTTTTTGTCCTGACTTGAGTTCTTGTATCTTGATGTTTTTTGGTGTTAGTGTTAGTTTTTAATCATCATGACGCTAAAGAGGAGTCTCTGCTCCATAACAAACAATCAGCCTATTATTTTTGAACTTCTAAAAAATAAACATTTTACTTATGGCCTTTATTGGGGGAAACATATGTCTGAAAGCACAGCACAAAAGGTAATATTTCTCCTAAACCACAGAGGATTGATGATTTCTACAATCTTGCAGATCCATTGAGTATTCCATGTTTTGATCATGCTTGCTGACTTTACAGTGTCTATGGTGTAAACAGTTGAGTAATGGCAATTTGACTCTAACTGGCAAGGCATTGCCTCAGAGGACAAATGGGCAACTGCAGTCTTCTGAAGCTCAATGTAATTCAATATAATTCCAATATATTCACGAGCTTTGAAACGGCAGCCTCATGTAGGGACTATTTTTAGACACCTAATACATATGATCTCATGTTTAATTTCACTATTGAGATGGTTTAAAATCACATAACACTAAGTTATAGCCCAACAGGTTTATTTGGAAGTACAAGCTTTCAGAGCGCTGTTCCTTCGTCAGGTAGCTAGTGGGAAAGGATCATTGGACACAGAGTTTATAGTAAAAGGCCGAAGTGTCACCAAACTGATGTGATGTACTGAACAAACCTAGATTACTGTTAAGTCTTTAATCACTTAGAATGGGGATGTAGGTTTCAATTAATTAATATATAAATCCCAGAACTTCTTTCAAGTCACATTGCTGAGATAACTTAAGGTTTTACAAATAAAAAGGTGATATCTCAGCTCAGACAATGCATCAAAGGTGTGAGGTTAGAGTCTGTCTGTATTCCAACCTTGAGTCAAACCAGTTCTATTTCCAAAGTAGGAATTTATAAAATGTCACATGGACTGACTGTCTACAAATTGTGTGCTTTTTGAACAAAATAGAATCAATTTGCAAATGTAAATTCACCCCATAAACCTATGTGTGTGTGTGCATGCGTGAGGGAGTGAGAGAATGTGTGCATTTGGGGGGGGAGGGGGACAGTGTGTGCGAGTGTGTGCATGAGTGTGACAGAGTATATGTCCGTGAGAGGGTACATGTCTGAGTGTGTGTGTCTGAGAGAGATCATGTGTATGAGAGAGGGTCTGCATGAGTATGTGTGTGTATAGTGTACTGGGGTCACCTGTAATGTGACATGAACCCAAGCTCTACAGTGTAGTGTAGCGTAGTGAGTGTATTCAATACATTGCATAGGTTGTATGATACTTTGATCTTTTATCATAAACTCTGTGTCTTATGATCCTGCCCCACTAGTTACCTGATGAAGGAGCAGCGGTCTGAAAGCTTGTACTTCCAAATAAACCTGTTGCATTACAGCCTTGTGTTGTGTGATTTTTAACTTTGTCCACCCCAGTCTAATGCTGGTAACTCCACATCACTGTTGAGATGGAACAGTCTAATGTACTTCCTTTCTTCAACATGTTCATTAAGAAACCCACTAATGGGTTCTTCACTTCAGTTCAGCACGCGCCTACCTTCATCAGTCAATTTAGATTTATTTAGATCCCTATGCTAAAAGATTCACCTTGATCAGAAATCTTGGAGGAGTGACCTTTGCCCTTGCTTAATAATGACTATACAGTACCTGATTAGATCATTCTTTCCTGTGATATCATGCAAACTTGCAAATAAGCCAAAGATTGCCACTTTCAGAACTGGAAAAATGCAAAGAGGATTTTCCACCAGCAGGAAGTTGCCATCAGATTAGTCCAAAAAGGCATTCTACCTACTGTACAATTGACTCATACTGCATATGAAATTCAGCATGACATGTTGCAAAATAAATGGCCTTTACATCCTAATTGGCTAATGAAATCAAACAGCATACTCCTTCAACATTTTATAAAAGAGTACACATGATAATCAAACAGCCTACACAAAATCCAAAACAAAACATCTACTGTTAAATGTGATTCTGCAAACAGGCAGCACTCGCTGCATTGTCACCAGTACGATAATAGCTACTGTAACAACTAATTTAAGATAATTGGTTGTGTTTGTTTTGTGGCATACAATCAGATGCAATGATTGATTCTTTTGTAAATAAAATAGTTTTGAAACTATTTGAATGATCTGGCAGCTTGGGGAGCCAAAAGTTCCCCATTGCTTTATCCATGGCATTGGACACTAAGCATCAAGCAATCAGCACATTTTTCTCCTGCAACATAAATTGTTGTGATTATTTGACATTTAATATTTTTATATTTTCAAGGCTCCTTTGGTGCAGTGGTACTTTCGCTACCTCTGGATTATAGGGTGTGGGTTCAAGTCTCACCTGTTCCGCAGGGTATCCGAACACTTCTGAATAGGCTGATTAAAATATACATACATACTTGCATTTGTCCTGATGAGTGAAAGACAATAAGTTTCAGCACCATGTTCCTCTCAGCAGCATTCAATAAATGTACTATATGTTAATTACTGCCAAAACAACATCTCAGACTCAGACAAATGTGGCATCTCAGTCTTGAGTTTTAGTTGTTCAAGTTTTAAAATAGATATTTTATTTCTTCTTTTGCTGTTTTTCTATAGAATTCACTCATTCTAATTTTGAACCCTTTCTTAGTCCTTATGCTGTATTTTTAAAATCATGTGGCTTGATTAGTTGAAGCGATACAAAACTGCTCGTTAGTACATTATGCCTGATTATCTCAATGTAACCTTATTTCATTACACTTTCAGTGATTTGTGGATGCAAAACATTGTTGCAATTAGACTAAGGAGATAGATTTAATGCATTCATTGCCCTGCTACAGTAAATTAAGCCCCCTTATTGGCCAAACCTTTCTTCTGTTTTAATCGGAGCTATGTGACATACAAATGTATGAATGTGATGTAGTAATAGGCTATAAGGCCTCTGGAGCATGCTTTCCATTTATTAAAATCAAGGCTGATCTGATTGTAACTTCAAGTTCACACTGGCACCTACCCTGACAACCATTCAACCCCTTGGTTACCAATTCTACCTGAAAAATATTCAAAGACTCTGCTTCCACTGTCTTTTTAGGCAGAGAGTTCCAAAGACTCTTGGTCTTCTGTGAGAAAAGAAATTCTTTTTCTATGTTAAATGAGGAACCTTTATTTTTAACTACTGACCCCAAATTCTACATTCTCCCATTAGAGGAAAAATAATCTCTACATCTATCCTGTCAAGACCCATCAGGATTCTGTACGTTTCAATCAAATCACCTCTTATTTTTCTCAACTGCAGTGGATACTAGCTTAGCCTGTTCAACCTTTCCTCAAAGGCATTCCATTCATTCCAGGTACTAGACTGATAAACCATTTCTGAAATGTTTCCAGTTTTTATGTTTATATTTACTTTACTTTCCTTCAACTTCTTTTGTTAAATGAGGTGGCCAATACTCTAGCATACTCAAGCCTCACCAGTGTCCTGACTAACTGAAGCATCACCTCCCTACCTTTTGAGTTCAATTCCCCTCAAAATCAATCGTAACATTCTATTTGCTGTACCTGCATACTAATGATTTGAGATTAGGGGCTGCTGTTTTGCAGTGATAATATCACTAGACTGGTAATCCAGGGTCCCTTATGTTCTGGAGATGTAGGTTCAAAGCCTATCACGGCAGATGATGAAATTTGAATTTGATAAAAATCTGAAATTGAAAGCTAGTCTAATTGTAACCATTGTCATAAAGGCTATCTGGTTCATTAATGTCCTTAAATCTACTATCTTACCTGGTCTGGCCTACATGTGACTCCTAACTCAGAGCAATGCGGTTGACTCTGAAATTGTTTAGCCAGCTATTAAGCTCAAGGACAGCAGGGGAAGGGCAATACAGGCTGGCCATGCTCTTAAAATTCCCACCATTTAGCTAATATGTTTCTTTTTATTCTTCCTGCCAAATAATCAATTTAATTTTCCAACATAATACTCTATTTATCAGATCCTTGTCCACTCACTTAGCCCATCCATATCTTTTTGTAACGTCCTTTTTTCCCTATTCACAATTTACTTTGCTACTTCTCATTGTATCATCAGTGAATGTGGTGACCATACCTTATTATCCGTACATCTGTTATTTACATAAATTGTAAACAGTTGACGTCCTAGCAGTGACCCCTGTGACACACCAGTCAGTACATCTTGCTAACCCGAAAAAGGCCATTTTTGCTTCCAGCTAGCCAGTCATTCTTGTATCAATGCCAATTTACTGCTCACTAAACATGGGCTTTTACTTTCAGCAATGACCTTTGATATATTACTTTAGATGTACATCTACCAGTTCACCTTTATCCACAGCACATTTCCAAAGAAATTCAACAGAATGAACAGACATGATTTCTCTTTCATAAAACCATGTTGACTCTGCCTGATTACCCCAATATCTCCTGCTATAGCTTATTCAATAACGTCTTCTAACTTCCCTGTAACAGATGTTAAGCAAACTATCCTGTAGTTTCCTATGACGGTCAGTAGAGGGCACCAGGATGCCACTGGTGACTTTTTTGATAAAGCTAATTACAGCACTACTCAGTGGTAATAATGAAGTATGGCAGGAATTTAGTACCACATGAGAGAAATGGGAATATTTAAAACGTCAAGGAAATAGGAATACTGAGATAAGTAAAATAAATGAAATCTGCTAGCCAATTATAATCTAAGACTTGAAATGAAAAATATCGGCGGTCCTTATGGGTACAAATTTTAATAAAAATGTAATTATTTTAGTTTTTCAATCCTATCTAATAACTCCTGCAAATAATTCCTTTAGCTCCTAATCCTACATGAAAAGGTCATAAACTGCTATTCATTTGAATACCAACATCTTTCTTGCAAAAGGAGAGAAAATACAAATACAAAATGTTATGGATTATGAATCGCAAATAACAACAGTAAATACTCAGCAGGGTAAGCAGAAAGTCTCTGGAAAAGTAACTGAGTTAATGCCCAAGGTTTTGCTCCTTGTATTGAGCTTTATCTGCCTGTCATATAAGACCATAACTGACAGGTGCAGAATTAGGCCAGTCAGCCCATGGCTTAATTGTTTTTCAACTCATTCTCCTGCCTTCTCCCTGTAATCTTTGATCCCCTTCCTAATCAAGGATCTTACCTATCTGTCTTTAATACATTTAATGACTCAGGCTCCACAGTCTTTAGATTAGATTAGATTACTTACAGTGTAGAAACAGGCCCTTCGGCCCAACAAGTCCACACCGACCTGCCGAAGCACAACCCACCCATTCCCCTACATTTACCCCTTTTACCTAACACTACGGGCAATTTAGCATGACTAATTCACCTAACCTGCACATCTATGGACTGTGGGAGGAAACCGGAGCACCCGGAGGAAACCCACGCAGACACGGGGAGAATGTGCAAACTCCACACAGTCAGTCGCCTGAGTCAGGAATTGAACCCAGGTCTCTGGTGCTGTGAGGCAGCAGTGCTAACTACTGTGCCACCGTGCCCACCCCGCCTTCTGTGGCAATGAATTGCACAGATTCACCACCTACATCTACTTTGACTCTGTGCCCTTGGGTCCTGGACTCTCCAACTATTTTCTCCATTCTATCCAGGCCTTTCAGTATTGTGTAAATTTCAATAAGATAGCCCTCATCCTTCTCAACTCCATTGGATACACACCCAGAGTCCTCAAACACTTCTCATATGACAAGTCCTTCATCCGTGAGATCATTCTTGTAAACCTCCTCTGGATCCCCTCCAACTGGACATATCCTTCCTTATATGTGGGGCCCAAATCTGCTCACAATGCAGTCTGACCAGAGCCTTATACAACCTCAGCAGTAAATCCTGTTATAGCATTATACTGTTCTCAAAATGAATGCTAACACTGTCTTTGTTTTCCTTATTCCCAACTGAAAGAGTGTGTTAAACTTAAGAGAATCCGAAACTAGGATTTCTAAATCCCTATGTGCTTAGATTTCCAAAGTCTTTCCCCATTAAGAAAATAGCTTATGCCTCTATTCTTCCAAATAAAGTGCAGTACCTCACAGTTTTCCACATTGTATTCCGTCTATTACTTCTATGCTCACTCTCCTAGCCGGTCTCTCTGCAGCCTCCCCCTTTCCTCAAAACTACCTGTCCCTCCACCTATCTTTGTGTCATCTGCAAACTTAGCAACAATACCCCCAATTTCTTCATCCAGATTGTTAAAGTATAACATGAATAGTTGTGGTCCCAAAACTGACCCCAAAAAAGACCACTACCAATGTCCCCATAATCTCCTCAGCTATCTGAAGGTGTAGTCCATCTGGTCTGGATGATTTATCCACTTTGTGCTTCATCTTCCCCAGCACCTTCTCAATAGTGATGGCCATCCACTCACCTCTGTTCCTTGACTCTCTTGAAGGTCTGGAATGCTACTAGTGACTTCCACCATGAAGACTCCTGTGAAGTATCTATTTAGTTCCTCCGCCACTTCTTTGTACCCCATTACTACTTTTCCAGCCTCGTTTTCCAGCAGTTCAATATCCACTCTTGCCTCTGTCTTCCTTGTTATAGATCTTAAAACTCTTACAGTCTTCTTAGATTACTAGCTAAATTACCATGATGTTTCATCTTCTCTACATCCCCCCCCCCCAACTTATTGCTTTTTAAAAATTATCTTTTGTTGGATTCCCACTAATTTTCACCAAATTGTATCCTTTTGCTTTTATGCTGACCTTGACTTCCTTTTTCAGCCTTGGTTGACTCATCCTCCCCTTAGAATGTTTCCTCTTCTTTGAGGTGGATTTCTGTTGTGCCTTCTGAGTTACCCCACAAACTTCTGCCAATGCTGCTCCATTGTCTTCCTTGCTAGGCTGACTTCCAGCTCATTACACACCACAAAATCCAGAATTGACTATTCCCTAATGGGCTTTACCACAAACCTGCTCCAAACAAAAAGTTTGTAGACATTTCACTAAGCCCTTTTCTTGGGAATTGCTACCAAGCTGATTTTCCCAGTATACATGTTAAAGTCCTCCACAACTATTGTAATAGTGCCTTTCTTATGTGCCCTACCATCTCCTGATTTACTTTCTTCTGCTCATCCTGACTACTGCTAGGAGGCGTGTACATAACACTTTGCTCCCTGCTCCTGAATTGCTCCCTCTACCACGGTGCTATGGTCAGTTTGCTCATCCTCCCCTGCCCTCGCCCACACACACACACACACACACGCACACAGCAAGAATCTCAAACCTATTAGACATGCCCTGCACCTCAATTTTACTTAGTTATTAATTTATTTTGAAAAAAAAGTTCCTGCTGGTCTTTCAGTTTGTAACCTGTAAATATTTCCCTAAATTACCTTCAATCTTATAGTAACCTATAATAGATAGTCAAATTAACATCTATTACCAACCAATGGACTGACAGTTTTCCTGTGACACTTTGTTTTGTGCCAGTCCCTTGGTTCAGGGCTTCAAAGCCCAGGCAACAAATTAAATACTCGTGCACTGTACTTGTAATGAATGGAACCAATAACCAACAACAAAAAATACATTTGTTTTAATGTTCTTTCAATTTTTCTCGACTTTGATCCCCACTCACAGGCAACTCATCTCCCGACTTGGACTGTGGGTGCCAGGAATGAATGGCAGCGGATTATTTACCTGGACTGTGATTTAGAGGTGTTAAAATTTTGTGAGAAATCTGGATTTGTTGTCAGTGTTACAGATGTGATGTTTGTGAGACTGTGTTTTTAAAATACATTTTATTACAAAGTGGTCACGTGACCTATTCTGAACTGAATTCAGCTGACAACAGTCTGGTTGTTGGGCTGTTACTGGGTGGTGGATGGTGTGGAGCAGGATGTGGGGGTGGGATCTGGTGTTAGATGTTCACACCAGTAAGTCTTGAGCAGGGCATCACGGGTAATGGAGGATAGACTGTTAGGGTTTTGATTTAGTACAATGTCCCGCCTCACCTGTCGAGGAGTTGGTGAGGATTGCATCCCTCTCATTCAGGCAGTCCTATGACCATTTCATGCTTCAAGAGCAGCCGCAGTGTCCAGGACTGGGTAAGCGACAGGGAGGGCAGCCTCCATTACACAAGTTGTGGTCAGGCAGGAAAGGGAAGGGTACCTCCTTTGGGGGATCTCAACCTACTGGAGCCTCTCCTCTCCCCACACCCCCCACCCCATCCCACACCCCATCCCTTCTAAGACTGAGGCCCTCCTAAGCAGCTTACAAAACCATAACCCCATCTCCACACCTCTCACCAGTGTCTGCCAGCCAAGTTTGGCCAAAGTCTCCCAACTTTCAAATACAGGCTTAAAGTCTTGTTCCTCACGATTTCCTTTGTTTCACCAGTGGCCACCACTCAATGCTGACACTCAATGTTGGGATAGTCAGGTTAGCCAGCAGTTCTCCAAGTTTGAGTGTCCTCCCAGATGGAGACAGATATTTCTGAAATAATTAAGTCTGCTCACAGCATAAGATCACGGTAGGCAAGTTGTATTTTTAGGCAAGTAGGTTGATTACTGACTTTTCAGTTAAAGGGTGGTCAGATAGTGAGAATAGCATCCTGTGAAATCAAGCCTAACTCAAAACTTTATTCTAGTCTAAATGGGGTGTGGTGGACCTGGCCTATGAGAGTCCCTAGGCCAGTGTGACATTCTGGTACGTGAGGACATGAATGAAAAGCAGTCATATTGATTAGCATAGAGCTCCTTAGGCAGTAATTGCACTAAAAAAAGTTACTATTTTAAACCTTGGCTGGTCCAGTTTATGTAAAGTTCAGTTGGGTTAGAGTCAAAGCTTGCCAATGGCCATTTCTGAAAATTTGTACTGGGATCTCCGAATGCTACAACAATTTTGGAAGAAAGGAGTTATGCATATCTGATAAAATGTATTGAGCTAAATAATGTGCACTACTTCATTATATTAGAATTTGCAACATCACACAAAGTATATAATTGTGCTAATAATGTCTCCACTCCCTCCCTAATTGATTTTTTTTCCTCTCCTGAAGGCAGGCATGTTGTACATAATTCCAATAAACAACAACGTTTTGTCTGAGGAGTGAGCACTGGCAAACTATCCAAGAATCATACTTAATCACAGCTGAGTCTTGAGGCTATTTTCAACCAAATCCAATCAGTTAAAGGAGATCTGCCTAATTATGCCATCCCTCCCCACCTCGAGCAGCAAGTCTAATCATAGTATTAGAGTCATCTATACAATACAGGCCATGAGAGGGTGTGGGAGCTTACTTTTCTGTGTAACTCAGCTCAGCTCCTCATCTGCCAAATTGAGAAAAACGTTACAAAAACAGAAATTGCTGGAAGAGCTCAGCAAGTCTGGTAGCATCTGAAAAGAGAAATGAGAGTTAATGTTTTGGGTCCGGTGGCCCTTCCTCAGAACGGCATCTGCATTCTTTTAGTTTTTATTGAGAAAAAGGTTACATTTTCCCATGCATTGGTAAGTTTGTCTGATGCATTATGTTATGGACGCCCAATGGACTGCAGTGGATCAAGAAGGCCGTTCCCCACTACCTTCTGAAGGGGAACCAGATGAGCAATCTAGACTAACACAGCCAGTGACGCCTACATCCCAATCAAAAACATTGTCATTTGTAAAATATTCTGGAATGGTTATTTGTCCCTTATGTATCCTTTTAAACAAAAACCGAATAAAAATTCTGTAACCCAGCTTTACTTGTTTCAGTGCCAGTGACAAGTAGTGAAAATGCTTAGATCTTACAACGCAGCCGTGCAAGCAATATTACATATAGGAAATGAAGAGCTGGTCCTTTTTGGTTATCGGTGATCCTCCCAGTTGGTATGCGAAAGCAGTTGTATGTGAGCAGCTCTATTGTGTGCATTTGTTGTTTTTCTCATTCTATCATTATGACCATGACATTGTTTAATGCTTTGGAACTATGTTGTTCTTTTCCAATGGAGCTCCATTCTTTGTTGTGCAGTGTTTTGAAATTTCAAATTGGTTGTTAACACTGCTGTCCTTTTCCTGTTGTGTACACTGAACCAAAGTAAAGTCCTTCAAAAGTTCCACTGCCATTTTGCTGTAGACTGCCTATGTGGAGATTGAGAAAGAAAAATACTAATTGAATTGAGTTGATTTAATGCAGAGTGTTGTTAAAAAATTGAGTTATTTAGTTGTTTACCTACCATGCAGATTATTATTGCGTAAGAAGCACACACTATATTATTGATGATTGCCCTTGCAGGAAATGAGATTGCATTTAGTGGATGGTCCCTCTCCATCTTTACAAAAAAAAGAGAAAGAAAGTATATTCATGGCAAAGTCAAAAGTATTCAATTTGAAAATGGCAATCAGAAGGTCAAGTGTCTTTAGTGAAGGTTTGTTATTTGCGTAAAATGATTCCTCTCAATCCCCTGCTGTGGGAGGTTGCTAAGGCAGAGCATTACAATATAAATGTAAAGCTAAAGCCTTGGATTGGGTTGTACATGGTAGACTAATGAGTACAGTTAGATAACATGGAATTCAGGGAGAGCTTGCTGATTGGGTACAAAATTGACTTTATGTTCGGGGACAGAGAGAGGTGGTGGAGGGTAGTTTATCGGACTGGAGGGCTGTGACCAACGGTGTTTCACAGGGTTTGGTACTGGGTCCTCTTTTGTTTGTCAATTATATAAATGATTTGGATGAGGCATAGTTAGTAAGTTAGCAGATGACACCAAAATTGGTAGTATAGTGGACAGTGAAGAAAGTTATTTAAGATTACAAAGAGATCTTGATCAGTTAGGTCAATGGGCTGAGGAGTGGCAGATGGAGTTTAGTTATGATAAATGTGAGGTTTTACATTTTGGTAAAACAAACAAGGGCAGGACTTACACAGTTAATGGTAGGACCCTGGGTAGTGTTGTAGAACAGAGAAACCTAGGGGTTCAGATACATAATTCTTTGAAATTTGTATCACAGGGTGGTGAAGAAGGTGTTTCACGCTTGTCTTCATTGCTCAGACCTTTGAGTATCGGACTTGGGATGTCATGTTGAAGTTGTGCAGGATATTGGTGAGGCCTCTTCTGGAGTACTGGGTTTAGTTCTGGACACCTTGCTATAGAAAGGATATTATTAAACTAGAGAGGGTTCAGAAATGATTTACTAGGATGTTGCTGGGAATGTATAAAATAAAGAACAATACAGCACAGGAACAGGCTCTCCTGGCCTCCAAGCCTGCAACAATTACATTTTCCCTTCCACTCAAAAACTGTCTTCACTTACATGATCTGTCTCCCTCTATTCCCTTCCTATTCCTGTATTCGTCCAGGTGCTTCTTGAATGCTGCTATTGTGTCAGCTTCCACTACCTCTTCTGGCAACGTGTTCCAGGCACTCACCACCCTTTGTGTGAAAAACTTGCCTTGCACATCTCTTTAAAACATCCCCTCCTGTACATTGAACATGTGTCCCCCAGTAATTGAGCCCTCCACCCTGGGAAAAAGTCTCATACTTTCCACTCTATCCATGCCATTCACAATCTAATAAACTTTTATCAGGTCATCCCTCAACCACCTTCGTTTCAGTGAAAACTAACCTAGTCTACGCAACCTTTCTTTATAGCTAAAACCCCCAATCAAGACAACATCCTGGTAAAACTTTTCTGTATCCTCTCTGAAGCACCCATATCTTCTGATAGTGTGGTGACCAGAACTGTATGCAATATTCCAAGTGTAGCCTCATTATCGTTCTGTAAAGCTGCAGCATAACTTGTCTATCTTTATACTCAATGACCCTTCCAATGAAGGCAAGCATGCCATAGGACATTTTTACTACCTTATCTACCTGAACTGCCTCCTTCAGTGATCTGTGGACCTACACACCCAGATCCCTCTGCATATCAATACCCCTAACGGTTCTGCCATTCACTGTATATTTTCACCAGTACTTGACTTTCCAAAATGCATCACCTCATATTTGTCTGGATAGTTTGTGTTAAAAAAAATAGGCTGGATAGGCTGGGGCTTTTTTTACTTAAGTATAGAGGGGTGACTTTATAGGAGTCTATAAAATTATTAGGGCATAGATAAGGTGAATAGCTAGGGTGGGAGATTTCTAAACTATGGGATATATTTTTAAGGTGAGAGGAGAAAGTTTTAAAAAGGACATGAGGGGCAATGTTTTTTACACATAGACTGGTTCATATGTGGAATGAATTGTCAAATGAAATGGTGGATGGAGGCACAGTTACAACATTTAAAAGATATTTGGATAAGTACAGGAATAGAAAAAGTTTTGAGGGATATGGGCCAAATGCAGGCAAGTGGGACTAATTTAGTTTGGGATGATGGTTGGTGTGGATTATTTGGAATGAAGGATATGTTTCATGCTGTATGACTCTATGACTGTATGACTAATAACCTTCATCTTTTTGTCTAATATGATTCCCAACATTGTTCTCAAGGGCAAAATGGAATAGAGATTTTTATTTGATTTTTAACTACACCATCAGGATGTACAACTTATAATAGTTAAGTTAGCAATTCATTACGACTTTTCATTAATTTTTTTTTAAAAAGCTGTACATTCTCTGTGCATGATTTTGCATGAAACATGAAATTGTAACCCTCTCAGCAGAGTCCATGCCTGCTCTTTATACCTTACCACAACTGGACATACCAACTCCCAATGTTTCTCTGGTTCCTTTATGGGTCAGAGAAGCAGAAGTTTCCAATGCTGAAGTAATTGCCTCCAGCTGTACCTTCTCTAACATGTTGGGAGACATTATTAACACTTGGAAGCTGCATAGTGTCAAAGGTCAAAGGTCCCAATTATACTCAGGACTCAAACATAACAATAAAGAAAACCCATAGCCTTTAATCATTTTCTGCTTCTTGCAATTCTTTCTCATATCATTGTGATTCTACGCTGGATAATAGTGTCCCTTAAGGAATGAGGTTGGGCTGGATAGGTGGGAATCCCACATCATTTTCAGTGGAAGGACTAGTACTATTATATTCCAGTCAAGAGCATTTTCCTGGGCAGCCCAATGGCCTCAAACTGATTAAGCCCAAGTAGACTGGGGTTGTTTTCACTGAAATCACTCTCTCAGAAGCTGCTAGCCAATCAAAGGCCAGACTTGGAGGTATAGTGGTCAGCAAAGAAGGCTACCTCAGAGTACAATGGGATCTTGATCAGATGGGCCATTGGGCTGAGAAATGGCAGATTGAGTTTAAGTTAGATAAATGCGAGGTGATGCATTTTGGAATAACAAATCAGAGCAGGACTTTTACACTTAATGGTAAGGTCCTGGAGAGTGGTACTGAACAAAGAGACCTTGAAGTGCAGGTTCATAGCTTCTTGAAAGTGGACTCACAGGTAGATAGGATAGTGAAGAAGGCATTTGGTATACTTTTCTTTATTGGTCAGAGTATGGAGTACAGGAGTTGGGAGGTCATGTTGCTGGTTACTGGTTAGGCCACTTTTGGAATATTGTGTGTGATTCTAGTCTCCTTCCTATTGGAAGAATGTTGTGAAAGAGTTCAGAAAACATTTAGATTAGATTTTGATTAGATTCCCTACAGTGTGGAAACAGGTCCTTCGGCCCAACGAGCCCACACCGACGCTCTGAAGAGTAACCCACCCAGACCCATTTCCCTCTGAATGATGCACCTACCACCATGGGCAATTTAGCATGGCCAATTCACCTGACCCGCACATCTTTGGGCTGTGGGAGGAAACTGGAGCACCCGGAGGAAACCCACGCAAACATGGGGAGAATGTGCAAACTCTACACAGACAGTCGCCCAAGGCTGGAATCAAACCTGGGACCCTGGTGCTGCGAGGCAGCAGTGCTAACCACTGAGCCACTGTGCCACCCATTTACAAGGATGTTGCTATGGTTGGAGGATTTGAGCTATAGGGAGAGGCTAAATGGGCTGGGCTGTTTTCCCTGGAGCATTGGAGGCTGAGGGGTGACCTTATAGAGGTTTATAAAATTATGAGCGGCATGGATAGTGTAAAAAGGCAAGGTCTTTTCCCTGAGGTGGTGGAGTCCAGAACTAGAGGGCATAGGTTTAGGGTGAACAGGGAAAGATATAAAATAGACCTAAGGGGCAACATTTTCATGCTGGGGGTGGTACGTGTATGGACTGAGCTGCCAGAGAAGTGGTGGAAGTTGGTACAATTGCAACATTTAAAAGGCATTTGGATGGGTATATGAATAGGAAGGGTTTAGAGGGATATGGGTCAAATACTGGCAGGTGGGACTAGATTGGGTTAGGATATCTGGTCAGCATGGACGGGTTGGACTGAAGGGGCTGTTTCTGTGCTATACGTCTCTCTGACTCTATGACTCTAATTGGTGGCTACTACCATTATTATAGTAGGAGCTTCACCAGTGATTCCCACTGAATCCCTAAAGGGAGCGAGTAGATGGAATGGAGATCACAGAGAGGGGATTGTCAATGGTAGGGTGACATCAGAAGCAAGGGCTGGGATTTGCATTCTGTGGGGTCCCCCTTCCCGATGCTAAGCCCCCTAATCAGGCACAGAGAACTTGTGAATGTGGGACCACACCTTGGCAGGTCACTGACATGCCTGATAGGGTTTACTGGGAGGCCTCTCTGAGTGGTAATGGATAAAATGGTGGCCATTGGCTTTTGGGTGGGAAGGTTGTCAATTTGAGTCCCCCAGTCAGGCAGTATCTGAGAAGCAGGAGAATCGACATTTCGGGCATTAGCCCTTCATCAGGAATGAGGGACTAATGCCTGAAACATCGATTCTCCTGGTCCTCAGATGCTGCCTGACCTGCTGTGCTTTTCCAGCACCACACTCTCGACTCTCATCTCCAGCATCTGCAGTCCTCACTTTCTCCTATATGAGTCCTCCCTAGACTTGGTCAGAGGAAGACTATCACATGTTACCCCCAGGGAAGGAGGATTGAATTCAACCCAATTAATTTGGCTATACACTGTACCAAAACTCACTGATGTAAGTTGTTGAAGGAAGCCTTACAGCACAGAGATATATAGTCAAGACTAAAGCGATAGCAGAGTGTGAGCTTGGTCAATGGGTTCTAATTATTATGGATACAGGTGAGCTGGTGGAAACAAATAAACTAGATGATTTTAAATGTTTCACAATTCATTTGGACTTGGGTAGGATATGTTGATGGGAATGGAAGATATAAGGTTAGCCAGCCATGAATGAGGGCTCGCAATAGCAGATCAAGTACTCGCTCTTCTCCTTCCAAGCATGAATTTAAAGTGGTATCACCACCTTCTAAGAAACTGAACCAATATCCTGGGAGGTAGGTTTGCTGGCACTCTTCAGGGGGGTTTAAACTAATTTGGCAGGGGGAAGGGATCCGGACTTGTAGTCCAGCAATTAGGTTAGCTGTTTTTCAGGATGTCCAAGAATGTAGGGAGGCTATGGAGAAGGTAGCACTGACAGGGAATATTTGCGGACACAGAGATGGGTTCAAGTGTGTATACTTCAACGCAAGGAGTATCAGAAATAAGGTGGGTGAACTTAAGGCGAGGATCGGTACTTGGGACTACGATGTTGTGGCCATCACGGAAACGTGGATATAAGAGGGACAGGAATGATTGTTGGAGGTTCCTGTTTACAGATGTTTCAGTAAGATTAGGGAGGGTGGTAAAAAAGGAGGGGGGGGGTGGCGTTGCTAATTAGAAATGGTATAACGGCTGCAGAAAGGCAGTTCGAGGGGGATCTGCCTTTGGAGGTAGTATGGGCTGAAGTCAGAAATAGGAAAGGAGCAGTAACCTTGTTGGGTGTTTACTATAGGCCCCCCAATTGCAGCCGAGATGTGGAGAAACAGATTGGGAAATAGATTTTGGAAAGGTGCAGAAGACACAGGGTAGTAGTCATGGCGATTTCAATTTCCCAAATATTGATTGGAAGCTCTTTAGATCAAGTAGATTGGACGGGGCGGTGTTTGTGCAGTGTGTCCAGGAAACTTTTCGAACTCAGTATGTAGATTGTCCGACCAGAGGGGAGGCCATATTGGATTTGGGACAAGTGATGGGCTAGTTAGTGGATGAGCATTTTGGTGATGGTGATGACAATTCTGTGACTTTCACCTTGGTTATGGAGAGAGATAGGTGCGTGCAACAGGGCAGGTTTTACAATTGGGGGAAGCGTAAATACGATGCTGTAAGACAGGATCTGAGGAGCATAAATTGGGAGCATAGGCTGTCAGGGAAGTATGTCGTGGAAATGTGGAACTTTTTCAAGGAATAGATAAGACATGTCCTTGAGATGGATGTACCTGTCAGGCAGGAAAGAGATGGTCGTGTGAGGGAACCTTGGTTGACGAGGGAGGTTGAATGTCTTGGAAGGAGGAAGAAGGAGGCTTACATAAGGTTGAGGAAACAAGGTTCAGAGCATTGGAGGGATACAGGATAGCCAGGAGGGAGCTGAAGAAAGGGATTAGGAGAGCTAAGAGAGGGCATGAAAAATCTTTGGCGGATAGGATCAAGGATAACCCCAAGGCCTTTTATGCGTATGTGAGAAACATGAGAATGATGAGGGTAGGTCCGACTAAGGATAGTCATGGGAGACTGTGTATTGAGTCGGAAGAGATAGGAGAGGTCTTGAATGAGTACTTTTCTTCAGTATTTACAAATGAGAGGGACCATATTGTTGAAGAGGAGAGTATGAAACAGACTGGTAAGCTAGAGGAGATACTTGTTAGGAAGGAAGATGTGTTGGGCATTTTGAAAAACTTGAGGATAGACAAGTCCCCCGGGCCTGACGGGATATATCCTAGGATTATGTGGGAAGCAAGAGAGGAAATTGCAGAACCGTTGGCAATGATCTTTTCGTCTTCACTGTCAATGGGGGTGGTGCCAGGGGACTGGAGAGTGGCGAATGTTGTGCCCCTGTTCAAAAAAGGGAATAGGGATAACCCCGGGAATTACAGGCCAGTTAGTCTTACTTCGGTGGCAGGCAAAGTAATGGAAAGGGTACTGAGGGATAGGATTTATGAGTATCTGGAAAGCCACTGCTTGATTAGGAACAGCCAGCACGGATTTGTGAAGGGTAGATCTTGCCTGACAAGTCTTATTGAATTCTTTGAGGAGGTGACCAAGCATGTGGATGAGGGTAGAGCAGTGGATGTAGTGTACACGGATTTTAGTAAGGCATTTGATAAGGTTCCCCATGGTAGGCTTATGCGGAAAGTCAGGAGGCATGGGATAGTGGGAAGTTTGGCCAGTTGGATAGAGAACTGGCTAACCGGTCGAAGTCAGAGAGTGGTGGTAGATGGTAAATATTCAGCCTGGAGCCCAGTTACAAGTAGAGTTCCGCAGGGATCAGTTCTAGGTCCTCTGCTGTTTGTAATTTTTATTAATGACTTGGAAGAGGGAGTCGAAGGGTGGGTCAGTAAATTTGCAGACGATACGAAGATTGGTGGAGTTGTGGATAGTGAGGAGGGCTGTTGTCGGCTGCAAAGGGACTTATTTTATGATGCAGAGCTGGGCTGAGGAGTGGCAGATGGAGTTCAACCTTGTCAAGTGTGAGGTTGTCCATTTTGGAAGGACAAATAAGAATGCGGAATACAGAGTTAACGGTAGGGTTCTTAGTAAGGTGGAGGAGCAGAGGGATCTTGGGGTCTATGTTCATAGATCTTTGAAAGTTGCCACTCAGGTGGATAGAGCTTGTAAGAAGGCCTATGGTGTATTAGCGTTCATTAGCAGAGGGATTGAATTCAAGAGTCGTGAGGTGATGTTGCAGCTGTATAGGACCTTGGTAAGGCCACATTTGGAGTACTGTATGCAGTTCTGGTTGCCTCACTTTAGGAAAGATGTGGAAGCTTTGGAGAGGGTGCAGAGGAGATTTACCAGGATGTTGCCTGGAATGGAGAATAGGTCGTACGAGGATAGGTTGAGAGTGCTAGGCCTTTTCTCATTGGAACGGCGAAGGATGAGGGGTGACTTGATAGAGGTTTATAAGATGATCAGGGGAATAGATAGAATAGACAGTCAGAGACTTTTTTCCCCGGGTACAACAGAGAGTTACAAGGGGACATAAATTTAAGGTGAAGGGTAGAAGGTATAGGGAGGATGTCAGGGGTAGGTTCTTTACCCAGAATGCGCTGCCTGTGGGAGTGGCAGAGTCAGAATCATTGGTGACTTTTAAGCGGCAATTGGATAGGTACATGGATAGGTGCTTAAGCTAGGACAAACGTTCGGCACAACATCGCGGGCCGAAGGGCCTGTTCTGTGCTGAATTGTTCTATGTTCTATGTTCTATGAACATATCATTGGATGGCATTGGATAGAGCTCCAATATTCAGCCAACATCTAGAATCTTTTACGTTTTCAGCAGATTCACAGAACTAAAGATTCCCTACAATTGGAAGCAGGCCATTCGAGTCCACACTGACCCTCTGAAGGGCATCCCACCCAGACCCACCCCATAACCTTGCATTTCTCTAATTCCTAACCATAATTCCTCTAGCCTGCACATCCCTGGGCAATTTAGCATGGCCAATCCACCTAAACTGCACATCTTTCAACTGTGGGAGGAAACCAGAGCACGAGAGGAACCCACAGAGACACGGGGAGAAGGTACAAACTCCACACAGACAATTGCCTGAGCTGGAATTGAACCTGGGTCTCTGGTGCAGTGAGGCAGCAGTGCTACCCATTGTGCCACTGTGCCGTTCAAATCATGTCATCATGTTATAATCATGCTAGTATTTAAAAAGATAGGCTCATAAATAACATCTTGATTTGATATGAAAATGCCTTAGTTACCTCACATATTTTGAGGCCTGGATTTCATATGTACTGTGATTTGGAAATGCCGGTGTTGGAATGGGGTGCACAAAGTTAAAAATCACACAACACCAGGTGATAGTCCAACAGGTTTAATTGGACAGGTTTAATTATAACAGGTTTAATTACTCCACAAACTACCTTATAAAGGAGCAGCGCTCAGAAAGCTAGTGCTTCCAATTAAACCTGTTGGACTATAACCTGGTGTTGTGTGATATATTAAAATAGTAAAAATATGCAATGTGGTCATTGATCAGAGCAACCAAATTTAGAATCACTTGATAGGCCTGAAGCAGTTACATTGGTTTTCCATCCTTAGATAAACGGCTGAATTTCCTGCTCCTGATGGTGCACGAGGGAGAGCTTTAGATTCCTGGGACACGGGGTCTTGGGGAAATGGCACATGTGCAAACCAGAGGGGTTGCACGTGAACAGCCCCGTTCCCTTAGTTGGTGGTCTATAGACTAGGCTGAGCAATGTAATTGTACCCTTTTTATTCCTTAGCTCTAGTCAAAATGATTCTGTCCTTGAACGTTTGAGACATGTTTTTTCCCCAGCAGCATAATGAATTCCTTAATTCCTGCAACATTTCCTTTCTAATTTTCTTGAACAACTACACCCAGGGATATTTAATACCCAGTCTTTCCATTCATTTCCTTTTTTTTAAAATTCTTTTGTGGGACATTGGCGTCACTGGCTGGCCGGCATTTACTGCCTGTCCCTAGTGGCCCTGGAGAAGGTAGTGGTGAGCTGTTTATTGAACCACTGCAGTCCATGTACTTTAGGGAAGGAATTCCCGGATTTTGACCAACGACAAAGAAGGGACAGTGGTATATTTCCAAGTCAGAGCAATAAGTGACTTGGTGGGGAACTTGCAGTGTTGCTGATCTCATGTATCTGCTGCTCTTGCCAAGATGGAAGTGGTCATGGGTTGGAAAGTGCTATCTAAGGATGTTTGGTGAATTTTGGCTGTGCATCTTGTGCATAGTACACACTGATGCTACTGAGCTTCATAGTAAAGGGAGTGAAAATATTTGGATGTAGTGCCAAACAAATGGGCCGCTCTGTCTTGGTTGGTGTCAAGCTTCTTGTGTTATTGTTGGACCTGTTGCTCATCCAAACAAATAGAGAGTATTCCATCATTCTACTGACTTGTGCCTCATGGGGGGGTAAACAGGTTTCGGAGAGTCAGGAATTGAGTTACTCGTCATAGTATTCCCAGTCTCTGACCTGCTCTTGTAGTCATTGTGTTTATCTGCCAGTCCAGCTGAGTTTCTGGTCAATGGTAACCCAAAGGATGCTGATAGTAGGGTATTCAGTGATGATAATATATTGAATGTGAAGGGGTGGTTGTTGGATTGTCATTGCCAAGCATTTGTGTGATGTATATATTACTTATCGCTTGTCAGCCCAAGCTTGGATATTGTCTGGATCTTGTTACACTTGAACATGGGCTGCTTAGGTGAATTGGCCACGCTAAATTGCCCGTAGTGTTAGGTGTAGGGGAATGGGTCTGGGTGGGTGCGCTTCGGCAGGTCGGTGTGGACTTGTTGGGCTGAAGGGCCTGTTTCCACACTCTAAATAAACTAATCTATTACCGGAATGTTTTCAGGGTCCATTGTGTTTGTTCTATCTAGTGCCTCCAGCCATTTCTTGATTTCACATGGAGTTTAATTTTGTCTGCCACTATTCTGATCCGTTGGTTGTGGGATCACTTTGCTCTCTCACTTGCTGCTTATATTGTTTGGTAGCTTCACCAGGTTGACACTTCATTTTCAGGTATGCCTGGTGCTGCTCCTGGCATGTCCTCCTGCACTCTCCGTTGAACCACAGTTGATTCCCAGCTTGATGGTAATAGTTGAGTGGGGAATATTCCAGGCCATGAGGTTGGAAAGTGTACTGAGTATAATTCTGCTGCAGTTGATGGCCCAAAGCACCTCATGGATGCCCAGTCTTGAGTTGCTAGATCTGTTTGAAGTCTGTCCCATTTAGCACAGTGATACTGACACACAACACAAAGGAGAGATTCTCAGTGTGAAGAAAGGAATTCATCTCCCCAAGGACTATGCAGTGGTCATTCTGTCATGGACTTATGCACCTGCAGCTGACAGATTGGTAAGGATGAGGTTAAGTATGTTTTTTCCTCTTGTTGGTTCCTTCATCACCTGCCACAGGCCCACCTTAGCAGCTATGGCCTTTAGGACCCAAACAGCTTGACCAGTAGGATTGCTATCAAGCCACTCTGGTGGACATTAAAGTACTCCCCCATGGTATATTTTGCACCTTTGCCACCCTCAGTGTTTCCTCCAAAGGTTGTTCAACGTGGAGGAGTATTGATTCATCAGCTGTAGGAGGTTGGTACTTGAAAACCAACAGGAGGTTTCCTTACCCATGTTTAACCTGAAGCTATGAGACTTCATGGGATCCATAGTCAATGGTGAGGACTCCCAAGGCAACTGGGACTGTATACTACTGTGGTACCACCTCTGCTGGGTTTGTCCTGCTGGTGAGACAGGGCATACGTAAGGATGGTGATGGTAGTATCTGGAAAATATTCTGCAAGGATTGATTCCATGAATATGGCTAATGTTAGGCTGTTGCTTGAATAATCTTTAAGACAGCTCTTCCAGTTTTGGCACTAGCCCCCAGATGTTAGTGAAGAGGACGTTGCAGGATCAACAGGACTATTTCTGCCGTTGTCTTTGCTGGTACCTATGTCCGTGCCAGGTGATCTGTCCTGTTTCATTTCTTTGTTGAGACTTTGTAGTGATTGATACAACTGATGGCTTATTAGGCCATTTCAGAGGACAATTGAGAGTCCACCACATTGCTTTGGGTCTGGAGTCACATTTAGGCCAAACCAGGTAAGGTTGGCAGATTTCCTTATTTGAAAGGCATTATTGAGCCATGATTTGAAGATGCCGGTGTTGGACTGGGGTAGACAAAGTTAAAAATCACACAACACCAGGTTATAGTCCAACAAGTTTATTTGGAAGTACTAGCTTTCAGAGCACCGCTCCTTCATCAGGTAGCTGAGGAACAGCGCTCCGAAAGCTAGTCTTCCAAATAAACCTATTGGACTATAACCTGGTGTTGTGTGGTTTTTAACATTATTGAGTCAGGTGGGGTTTTCTGACAGTCAACAACAATTTCATGGTTATCAGTAAATGCTTAATTTCAGATTTTAAAAATATTAATTCAAAGCTCAACATCTGCTGTAGTGGAACTCAATCCTGGGTCCCCAAAGCATTAGCTGACTTTCTGGATTTATAGTCTGGTGATAATACCATTCAGCCATTGCCTCCCCTTAAGCTTTCCTTCCCCTTCTGTGTATTTACAAACATAGATGTTAGCTTTGTTTTGGACTTCATTTCTTTCATCTTTACTCTGACTTCACCTATTAACTTACTGTTGCTCTGTTAATGCCACCTGCATCTCCAAGCATTTCCTGAACCTTGATATTCTACTCTGCTACTCTCCCTTGGTTCATATACCCCTATCAAATTATGTTAAAGCCCTCCCATTAGCACTTGTAAAACCACCTATAGTTCTGAGGAAGGGTCAGTGGACCTAAAACACAAATTCTGATTTGTCTGCACATATACTGATAGGCCTGCTGAGATTTTCCAGTAATTTCTGTTTTTGTTGCAGATTTTCATCATCTGTAGTTCTTTTGGATTTTTCACAGAGCTAAGCAGGATTGATTGGAATAAGAGGTTGGCAGGAAAAAAGCAGTAATTGAACATTGGGCCACCTTCACAGAGCAGATGGTTCAGGTACAGTTGAGGTAGATTCCCTCAAATGGGAAAGGTAGGTCAAACAAATCCAGCATTCCCTGGATGACAAAGATGATAGAAATTAGAAGGATATGGTCAATTTATGACAGAAGTAAAAAATACATTTGAGAATCTAGAGGAATACCAAAGTTTAATTTGGGTGACAAAACAAATAAGGGAAGGGAAAGAGGGATTGATAGAAAAGAGTAGCAGTTAGCTTAAGGGGAATCCTAAAGTCTTCTATAGGGATAAATAGCAAAAGAGTGGCTAATGGAGAAGAAGGGACAATCAGACGTTAAAAGGGAGAGACAGGTAGGAAGTATGGCTGATGTATTAAATGAATAATTTGCATCTGTCTTTATAAAAGGAGGTTTCTGCCCAGGCCATGATGACAGAAAAGGAAACTCTATCACTAATTGGGTCCAAAATTAATCATGAAGAAGTCTTGGATAGACTGTTGGTGCTTAAATTTGATAAGGCATTAGGACTGGATGAGATATATCCAAGGGCTTTGAAGGGACTGAGATTAGAAATTAGGGGTGCACTGGCCATGATTGTTCACTCTTCCCTGGACTTGGGGAAAGTGACAAAATGAAATGTGGTGCCTGGAATTGAGTCATTCAAGATGGCATTGGATGATTACTTGGATAGAAATGGTGTGCAAGGATGATGATGCAAATTTTAAGAAATGCAATGGGCACATTGGGCCGATTGGCTTCTTCCTATGCCGTAACAGTTTTTAATTCTCGTTATGAAGGTGTAGGTATACTGTAGCTCTAAGAAAGAGAGGAAACTGGCAAGGATTGAAAGCACAAAGTGTGCTTAACCGTTTAAAAATGTAATATTTGGTTGACATAAATAGCTGGTGTTGTGTTGCCATGGTATAAAAATAAATTCAAATTCGGCCAATCAGTTTAAATTATGCCCTGAGTCCAAAATCCAATCATATTTGAATTTTACTATTTGGGATGACATCAAACCAAAGAAATAATCAGATATTTTGGGGTATAAAACTGGGCATTTTGAACAGTTAGGAGGAGAACAGTAAAGGGCACTCATAAGTAAAGACTGCCAGCAGAATAGTTTTCTGAAAGGTATCTGTCCACAAAAAATTGTGCAGCAGAAGACCAAAGCCAACCTAGAGAAATCTACAGTGAATGTTCGACATCTGAAGATGACAACTGGGTTTGAAATTGATTTATTGAAAATTTAAGAGGGAGTTTATTGGACCAGTATTGTAGAGTGGGAGGTAAAAGATAGGTTTAAGAGAAAGGAGTTGTAAATAGTTGTGGTTTTAATGTTCTCTGTCAGACTTAAAGAATCAAATTCTTAATTTTTACTTTAAATATTGAAATCTGGGATTGTTCTTTGCCTCTTGAAATTTAACAGATTACAATGCGGGGTAAACTTCTCTGTGTGTTGGGTTTAAATTCGCAGAGGGGTTACCCCTTGTCAGAACATTCATAAATTTGCCAATTGTCTCCTCTTCCTTTTTTAGTTCTCTGCTTAGATCCATCTCAGCACAGATTAGGCAAGGCGATAAGTTCTGAACCCATCCCAGCCAAAACCAGAATTGAATCCAGCGCTGGTTATATCAATCTGATTCACACTAGCCATCCAGCCATCAGAGCTAACTAACTGCCTATGGAGCATAGATTGCTATGACAAACGTATACCTTTTCATGCATATTGCGGATGAGCATGGTGATAGTTGTGATTCCAATTTTTTTTCCCATTACATGTTGGCCATGTAAAATTCCTTCCACTCTTACTAAATTTGGAAGAATTCACAAGTTGATAGTCAACCTGTTTTTGGTTGTGTTATGAACCCACTTTCCTTGGCCATCAAGTCTTCCAATGGATTGTGAACCCAAAGCATCTGGGGTCTCGATTGTTCTCCATTTTGCCAGAAGTTTTCCTTACTTGTCTCCTCAGTTGAGTAAACTATAATGAGCCCTGGTGGCATTGTATTTCCTACTTTTGCACTCTCAGAGCACTGACAATTATAAGCCACAACTTGGTCAGGGTAAACTGGGACAGGCAGAAATGAAAACACCTACACCCAAGAGTATGCAAAGTCTCATTTGTGGTTCTGCAGGTGGGAACCTCTCGCTGAAGTCATTTTCTGGTCATGGTGCCACACCGTTATAGATTGGGTAGTGACATCATCCAAAAAGGCCTAACTTGCACCGTCCTCATCCTTTTCCCACTCACAATTTGGCCATATTCCTAGAAATGGAAATACTTTTACTAATGAGCATAAGCTTGGATGCTGTTATTATGGAAGGGCAATAGAGATGGAATGAGTGAGTGTCAAATGCCAATAAAGGAAAGTACCAGTTTTAACTGCCCCGTTCCCCCCGCCCTCAACCGCTACAAGGCTTTGAGAAAATTTGCATATATGATATGTGTATTTTTCCGAAGAGGCAATACAAGAGCTCTGCCACCAGTTACATAGGAATCTGTAACATTGGTGATCTATCTGTGTTTATCTTGGTGTAAATATGAGGGACTTCCCCCACCCAATCTTTATAGGACAAACTCTTTCCAGGCAACGAATGGCAAGGCCTGCAATATCATTCAGGAAGCAAAATTATTATTCATTCACTGCATTTATGTTTACATCTGAGAACCTTCTGGTCAGCCAGAACCATGTAATAACTGCAGTACACAGCCTCTTAGTAGACATTACACAAAGCACATTGTCATGAGCTTTACTCAACGGCAAACATCCTATTTACCTAGGTGGACTGCAATAGATTGCAGATAATTTGAGCGATTCAGCAGCTTCTGCCCATTATCAAAGAAGCAGTGAGATAAAACTATCCAGTTGAATGTGTTTGAATGCCTTCACAAAGTTTAGAAGGGAATTGACAGGATCAATAAAGTTTTGTAAACTTCAACATAGAAGCTGTTGGTGAATTTAATTAGGATAACATTGGTTGTTAAATGGAAAGCAACATTTACATTACAGAAGTGTCAAGCAGCAGCGAACTCCAACAAATTAATTTAAACAGACCTTTTACCTTTCAATGCTATTATAATCACTGAAGTTTCCTTCATCAACACCATTATCATTGCCCAAGAATTCAGCTGGATGTGAAAGCTGTGCTAAGTAGAGCAGGTCAGAACTTCTGTATTCTGTGGTGAACTGTTCTCATCTCTTCTAAATAGTCACCAGTGTCTCTACAAAATATGTCTGGAATGTCTGGACTCTAGCAACTAGACAAAAAGTGGAGAGGAGGTGAATGGACTCCATAAATAAGATGAGGGATTTTGGGAAGAAGGGTTGCAATGCAAGGTAGTAAGGGCATGGGAGTTGAGTTGCTGTATGATTGAAGAGGTTGGTGGGGGAATGGAGGGGGTGTTGGGAAAAGAGGCTTTATGTTTGTGAGGTGATGATAGGGTTTTGAAGGTAAGTGGGTAGTGTGTGTGTGAGAGAGAGACTGGGAGAAAGGGAAGGGTTTTACAATGTGTGGGCACTGGAAGTGAAAGGGAGAGACTTGACAGAATTCTCTTGTCAAGAGGGAATAGGGGAAGTCAGGCAGAAATCAACATGTGTAAAACTGCTATTATCTAATGTACAGCGTACTTTAAACTCCGATTTTCATATTGATATGAACATTGAGTTATGAATGTTACTATGATGCTTTAGATGTCAATTTTGCTTTGTTGGCATCTGTTAATTTTCAAGTGTTAAACGGGGTCATATTGGAAACTTTCTGGAAACTGTTGGGTTGAATTATGAGGATAGATCATTTAAATTTAGGAATATTCTGTTGAATAGAGAAGATTGAGGGTTAGTCTAATCAAGATATCTAAAATTTTGTAATTCGGAGATGCCGGTGTTGGACTGGGGTGTACAAAGTTAAAAATCACACAACATCAGGTTATAGTCCAACAGGTTTCATTGGAAGCACACTAGCTTTCGGAGCGACGCTTCATCAGGTGATGAAGCGTCACTCCGAAAGCTAGTGTGCTTCCAATGAAACCTGTTGGACTATAACCTGGTGTTGTGTGATTTTTAAAATTTTGTAAGTATTTAATAGGGTACATATGAAGAAATTAATTCCTCTAGTGGGGTTAGTGACGTATAATGGGAAATAATAGATTAGATTCCCTACAGTGTGGAAACAGCCCCTTCAGCGCAACAAGTCCCACCAACCCTCCGAAGAGTAACCCACCCAGACCTATTTCCCCCTGACTGATGCACCAAATGCTATGGGCACTTTAGCACAGCCAATTCACCCTAACCTGCACATCTTTGGATTGTGGGAGGAAACCCACCCAGACATGTGGAGAATATGCAAACTCCACACAGACAGTTGCCCAAGGCTAGAATTGAACCTAGGACCCAGGTGCTGTGAGGCAGCAATGCTAACCACTGAGCCACTGTGTCACCCCAAGTACTTATTAAAGTAAAAGATAGATCTTTCGGGAACTTTTGCACAAAAATCAGCAGAAATCTTGAACTCTATTCCCTAGGTGCTGGGGCAATTGAAAGATTAAACATAGAGGTGGATAATTAAATAAATATATTAAGCGATGTAAATCAACCATCATTTAATGAAATGACAAAGCAACCCTGAAGGATTGAATGACCTGTTCTTTATTTATGCACACCAATATTTATCATTTACGTGACATAAAGAAGAGCTTCTGATAATTTCTCTCATTGTTTTTTGCAGAACTTTGCTGGACACAAATTGCCAAATGTGTTTGCCTGCATTACAAACATAACTTTCAAACATACTTCTACTGACTCTCAAATATATTGGGATGCCCTAATGTTGTCAAAAGTATTGAATAACACCTGTTCTTTCCTTCTTTTGACTGTTGCTGTTATTGCTACTGAAATAGTTTCTTAAAAAGTAGTATCTTCTCTATATTCATAGTATCATAGAAACTAGGAGCAGAAGAAGCAGGTCATTTGGCCTGTTGAACCTCCTCCACCATCCATTATGACTCCATGCATTTAAGCAAATTATATCTGACATAGGATTTCTACCAATTAGTATTCCAATGGACCTGCTAACAAACTGACCCAGGAAAATATTGGGTAAATGCCACCAAAGGCTATTGACATAAAAGCAGAGCAATGAACTAATTATATGGTAAATCGCTGTCTTAATGTTGATCCAAGTTTATTTCCAAGTGTCAGACTTAACTAAAGTTCAAAGCATTTTAGATAAAGCTAAATACCAGGAATGTCAATGGAAATGGCAATTTTGTTCAATTCCAATGAAGCAGCTACTCTGGTGTCTTCTTTTAGGACTTGTAGTGCCCAACAATGAAGAGGAACTGGCCTTGTAAAATGGGATTAAAACATCTCATTTCATGAAAAAATGATGAACATATGAATGATGGATTTATTAACTAACTACTCTACCTTTTTAGCTGTGACTATTACAAAACAGTAACCAGTATCACAATAACTTTCATAATAATTAAAATTTCCTACCAGTTGAGGTGGTTTGATTTGTGCTTGGACTGTCATCAGTTGGTGGGCTTTGCGATGCAGTTTCCCCATTTTCGGAAGGAATTGAGTCCGCAGAAGCAGAGGTGTTGATCTGCTGAATTTGAAGATATTGGTCATTCCATTAGCAAGCTCCTCATCATTGTGTTTGCGCATGACCTTAGACATTATGCTTCTTGATCTTTTTAATACTGGTTCTCTTTTCTGTGATGAAACAATACTTATCAGTTAAACTTACAGTTAAAGCGCATCAAACAGTGATGTGTTTGTGTAAAATCTTCCACATCAACGTATCTACTACAGACACTCAAAGCTGACTTGTCTCACTGAGATTGCATTGCAATTGATGGCTGGAAATATTTATAGCTGCACAGATCAGAAAAGTTGTTTTGACTGCAGATCTATTAAATGTGAACATTATGAAATCTTAAATGATCAGAACAACCTGAAACAAAATTGGGTTGAGGCACTTATAGATTTATGAATAAGAAATAGGGATATGGGACTAAGCATCCCATATTGTTGATTGGGCATTGAAAGAGATAGTATAGATATGATGGGCCAAACAGCCTCCATCTATGTTGTACATTGCGATGGCTAAATGCTTTTACTGCATTAAAATCCTTTTAGTAACATGCAAGTTGTTACTGTTCTTGGTCACATGTATCATAAACAGCCATTTTTTTCAGGCACTTAAACTAAAGTGAATATCAAGCTGTGGCATAAATTGAATAATTTATCTCTGAGTAATCCTTTCAAGTGGTTTCCATAATCTAAGTTGCAAGTCCTTTGATTTAAATAATAGAGTAAAACTGTAAATAAATTGTTTCTTCAATGGGGTCTTCTGACACGGTTGTACTCTTTCTAAGCCTAGGCCGGTGGTCCACATTCAAGTCTCACATGTGCCGAGTGGTGTGTTGAAACATGTCTGAATAAGTTGATTCAAAATTTTTAAAAAGTGTAATTAATGATGACAATATAAATATGGCAATATGAAGTAAGATCTGAGTCAGGATTTGAGTGTAATTTTCTCCCCCAGACTTCAAAGAATTTGATGATTGTGAGGAAGAGATACATTCCTTTTCCAGCATTGCTTATGGGCCAACAGAAGCTGGTATCCTCCGTAAAGCCCAACAACCAAAACTATCTTTCATTCCATATGCTAGGACCTCACTCATAAGCACTGACTAACAATACTTCCCAAGCAATTAGACTACCCCTCTTTGTGACTGGACCTAATCATGTGATCATGATTTCCTCTTGTAATTAACAACCCTGCTCCACAATCTCTGAATTCCTGGACCCCCATCTCTAACTCAGTTTCCCTGACCTTCTAAAACTGCCTACAACACTTACAAATCTCACTGTAGCAAACTCTACAGCTGAGCAGCACAAAGTTACTACTTCATCGCCAGTGTCTGACAGCATTTTGCATCTACAGGGATCCAAGCCTAAATCAGCTCACTTCCTAGGTGAGGAATTGGTTAAAAATAAAGCACCTCGTTCAGTCTCATCCCAAAATACCTCCCACTGCTTGGAAATCCTGCACTAGTTGATGTCTAAGTCAAGGTAGTTGACACAGTGGGCTAAATACACCATAACAACTCTGTGATTCTGTGAATTAATAACAATCCTCAATACATCACAACTTCTCTCGGACAAATTTATTGGTGTATCACAATTTCTACAGAAGCAGCTGATATCATTAAAGAAATTGGCAAGAGCCACACAGGTAGTGATTGCTTACCCCAGCGAAGCTGAGCCAGTCTGTCAGTGCTGCATAGACAAACTTCTGTCACTCCATCTTTTAAATTATAGTTACATGGAACATTTTTAACAGACAAAGTTCTAAAGTGAAGTCATTGACAATTTCACACAGAAGTGCGATAAAATAGTCTTTCAGAGACACCATTTGAATGGCCTATTTTTTGATGGAATGGAAAACAGATTTGGCAAAGGCAAGCAAGTTAGAAAAATATGACTTGACCAGTAAAGCATCAAGGGTAAAAAGTCTAATTTAAAAACTAATTGTTGAATGGTGAAATGGGATTCTAGCTAGCACACAGCAACAGACTGATGAGTAAAAATAAGTAAATAAGACCAATAACGTTTCATTATTTCCTAATCTCACCTCACTGCAACACAGAATTCCATTCTCCCACCTGCAGAATAGAAACCAGATGGTGATCGTATTTGGTATGACAGGTAGGGTAGGAAACCTAGGGACTCCAGCTCACCTCCTGCTCCTCCAGACCTCCCCCTTAGACATCAGTCACTGACATCTTAGAGAGCACTTCCTGGGCAGTGACCTCACACATCCCAGTTTGTGGAACAGGCATCTGATATGTACCAGCAACAGCGCACCACCTCCAGTCTAAGAACTTTGGTATCTGATACATATCAGTGTCACTGCATCATATGGAAACATTTCTGATCCAATTACAGTTCTGCATTTCAATGCTGCACTGTGGAGCACACCAGCACCTTTCATTGCAATGCTGTTGTCAGGATACATTTGGTGTGCGAATTAGACTAGGCTGCACCTCAAGGCTGCTTGCTCATTCTTTTTAGTGCTCACTCACTTTGTGTTTGCTTGGTGCTAACAGCATCTGCATACAACATTGAAAAATGTAATAACTGAGCATCAGTGATAGGATCGGTCCAAGTCAGCATGGATTCACTAAAGGGAAATTATTCTTGATAAATATTCTGAATTTCTTTGAGTAGAGTAGACAAGGATAAATCAGGAGGTGTTGCGTATCTGGACTTTCAAAAGGCTTTTGTCAAGGTTCCACACAAGAGATTAGTAAGCAAAATTAAAGCTCATGATATCCGAGGTAATGTATTGATGTGGATAGAGAATTGGTTGACAGTTAGGAAACAGAGTTGGAATAAATGAGTCCTTTTCAGAGTTGGGGCAGTGACGAGTGGGGTACCGCAGGTTTCAGTGCTGGGACCCCAGCTGTTCACAATATATTAATGATTTGGAAGAAGGAATTGAATGCAATGTCTCCAAATTTGCAGAGGACACGAGGCTGGGTGGAAGTGTGCTGTGAGGAGGATGCTAAGAGGCTGCAGGGTGACTTGGACAGGCTGGCTGTGTGGATAAATACTGGGCAAATGCAATATAATGTGGATACATGTGATGTTATCCACTTTGGTGGCAAAGATGGGAAGGCAGATTATTATCTGAATGGTGGCAGTTTAGGAAAAGGTGAGATGCAATGAGACCTGGGTGTCATGGTGGAACAGTCATTGATAGTTGGCATGCAGGTGCAGCAGACAGTGAGGAAAGCTGATGGTGTGCTGGTTTTCATAGGGAGAAGATTTGAATAGGGATGTCTTGCTGCAGATACACAGAGCTTGATTTGACCAAACCTTGAGTATTGTATGCAGCTTTGGTCTCCTAGTCTGAGGAAGGGCGTTCTTGCTATTGATGGGGTTCAGCGATGGTTCACCGGACTGACTCCGGTGATGGCAGGACTGACATCTGAAGAAAGATTAGATCGATTAGTGACTCGAATTTAGAAGAGTGAGAGGGCATCTCAAAGAAACATATAAAATCCTGATGGGACAGGACAGGCTAGATGTGGGAAGAATGTTCCCGATGTTGGGGAAGTCCAGAACTAGGGGTCACAGTCTAAGAATAAGCCATTCAGGACAGAGATGAGGAAGAATTTCTTCACACAGAGAGTTGTGACCCTGTGCAATTGTCTACCACAGAAAACTGTTGGGGCCAACTCATTATTTATATTCAAGAGGGAGCGGGATAGTGAGATTGTATGATCAGCAATGATCTTACTGAATGGTGATGCAGGCTCAAAGGGCTAAATAGCCTACTCCTGAACCTATTTTCTATGCTTCTATCTCTGCCTTGCCTTTTGACACTTCACCTCCTGAGCCAGAGCTTGAAGGCTCACTGTGCTTCTGTCTGCTTGCTGCTTAGTGCAACCACAAAGCCAGGGCAGCTTGTAGTAGTTGTCAGAAGTTATCACTCAAGGAGATGGATATGCTGCCGTATAGCATCATGTTATGTTAATCTTACACTTACAGCATATGCCAGCAGCCTACACAGCATATACAGTGCACTTGCATCAATCAAATGCCATGTCCTAAAGTCTTGGACTTTAGGACCTTACCTTTTCCTAAATTCCTCAGTCAAGTCAAGAGGGGTTGCCATCAGTCAAGGGATCCTGGTAAAGAGGATCATCTAATTCCAGTCCAGTGGTTTGCACACGATTAGTCAACTGTTTGGGGAGGACACAGTTGAGGACTGTTTCACGACCATGCAGGGAGTAAGCCACAGTCAGTCATCAGGAGCTGCACATAAATTAATCAGTGGTCTAGTCACTCATTAATCAGAGCCTTCTCTCAAAGTTGATGATGAGGTGGGCAACAGTCAATGAAACAGTTAGCTTAATGAAAGTCAAAGGGGTTTATCAGGGGACACTGCTTTGTTAGGGATGTTGGGAATACAATGCCAGGGTGTAATGCCAGCTTACAATGCCAGCTTAGGGTGTAATGATGAGAGCTTCAGACAAAATTCCAAGTAGTGTGTGGGGACATGTGGGAAAGTGCACTATTCAGGAAGAATAGAGGCATAGACTATTTTCTAAATGGGGAAAGGCTTTGGAAATCTGAAGCATACAGGGACTTAGGAGCCCAAGTTCAGGATTCTCTTAAGGTAAACATATAGGTTCATTTAGTATTTAGGAAGGAAAATGCATTGTAAGCATTCATATCAAGACAGCTAAATACAAAAGCAAAGATGTACTGCTTAGGCTGCATAAGGCTCTGATCAGACTGCATTTGGAATATTGTGAACAATTTTGGGCCCCATATCTAAGGAAGGCTGTGTTGGCATTAGTGGGGATCCAGAAGAAGCTTATAAGAATGATCCTGGGATGAAAGACTTGTCATATGAAAAACGGTTGAGAACTCTGGATCTATATCCGATGGGGTTTAGATGTGGGGTGAAAGGGATTTCATTGCAATTTATAGAATACTGAGAGGCCTGGATAGAATGGGCATGGATAAGATGTTTCCACTAGTAGGAGAGATTGAAACCTGAGGGCACAAACTCATAGTGAAGGGTCACTATGAGAATCGAGATGAGGAGGAATTTCTTTTATCAGAGGGTGGTGAATCTGTTGAACTTATTGCTGCAGAATGCTGTGGAGGCCATGTCATTGAGTGTATTTAAGACAGAAATAGATAAATAGGTTTTTGATTTGCATAGGGATCAAGGAATATGGGGAGATGCCAGGAGAATGGGACTGAGAAACATATCAGCCATGATCAAAAGATAGAGCAGACTCAGTGGCTTAAATGGCCTAAATCTCAACCTATATTTTATAGTCTGATGGGTAAGCTAGGGAATGTCAGGCATAAAGACACATGAAGGTGCAGAGGATGCCCTTGCCTGAGCCTTTGTACCAAATACAATTTGCATTGCTTTCCATGTTCGATCAACTAGTAAATGCACACTGGAAATTGAAAATGGCCACAACCATACCCAGAGTGGCTGGGGTCAGTATTTCTTTACTGTCTGAATGTGTGGGCTCTACTTTATGACAACATGATGCCCATCAAAGGGCAATGAAATTAATTAGGCACTTTTACAGCATAGCTTTAAGTCTTCTGTATTCATAGTGCCCTGCATGTGAAATTCATGCAGTATATAACTGTGTAGCACAAATGCTATTCCCATATAATCTTGGTCATCAGCCACTTAGGATTGAGTCATCACTGTGAAGGAGAAGTAACCACATGGAACCTTAAAAGTAGCACCTGCAGACCACTAAGATAGAGATAATGCAAGATCCCATTGGCAGTACAGGGACATAGAACTAATTTCCTCTTACCTTGAGCTTTACCTATTCGCTAAGATAGATGATGTAGGGCTAGGAGGTCAAGGGCTCATGTAGCAATTTCAACCTCCCACTGTTGCTTTGCATACACCAGAATACGGTGAAATGTCAAAGATCCATTTCATGGCCCACCTTGTCTCCATGTCTCACTGTATGAAGGAGTATGGCAAGTTGTCACGAGTGAGTGATAAGAATGTTGAGTACTCACATTACTAATGAGCTGTTCTGTTTCTTATGTTCCCCACACAGACTCATTGTAAGCATGATTGGTGGATACAGTCATAATGGAGTTATTGTCCTTATGGCTATGATGTTCCAGCAAGCCTAGGACCAGCAATAACCTCCACTGGATCCTAAACATCCTCAACATGAAGCAATTACCACTGTAGGTCCCCTCAGGATGGAGTGCAGGAGGCCGAGAGTCTGTTATCTTCAATGCCATTTCCTCCAAATGTGGGCAGCACAGTGTTGCTGTAGGCTGAGGATATCTCAGCACAGTCATTGAACTGTGTCATCTGCTGGAGTGGGAACTTCAGTCTGAAGCAGAGTGGCCATGCTATCTCAGTGACCATCAGAGTAGCGTCTGTGCTAAACTTTCATTCAACTGGCTTTTTCCAAGGAGCCTGGAGGAATGTATGGGATCTCTCAATCCTTAACCCACAGGTGTATCAAGACTGTTACCAGTGTAATTTATGAAAGATCAAAGCACTTCATTTGATTTCCCTATGACAGTGCTGTAGTTTCAGCAGTAGGCTTTGCTAACAAAGCTGGCACCTCCTAGGTGCAGGCCATGACAGACTTTACACACATTGCATTGAGAAGGTTGTGTCATAATGCAGCTGAACACATCAACGGAAAAGGGTTCCATTCTATGTTCAAGTCACCTGTGATCATCGGTATCACATACCAGCAGTCTGTGTCAGGTACCTTGGCAGCTGCCAGGATGTCTAAATCCTTGAGAACTGTCATGTTCTTGCTGTATTTCAAGGCATGGAATCCTATGAGGATGGTTACTGAAAGACAGGACTACACTCTGACCACGGCTTATGACTCCATTACAAACCATCTCCAACTGAGTTGAAGCGTAGAAGGGCTTTTGCCCGAAACGTCGATTTCGAAGCTCTTCCAGCACCACTAATCCAGAAGAGCGTAGTTTCAATGTTGCTTGTTCTTCAGCAAACATCATGGCAGACCAACTAATAGGCCTGCTGAAGATAGGGTAAAAACAAGGACTGCAGATGCTGGAAACCAGAGTTTAGATTAGAGTGGTGCTGGAAAATCACAGCAGGTCAGGCAGCATCCGAGGAGCAGGAAAATCAACGTTTCGGGCAAAAGCCCTTCATCAGGAATAGAGGCAGGGTGCCTTCAGAGAGATAAATGAGAGGGGGGTGGGGTTGGGGAGAAAGTAGCATAGAGTACAATAGGCGAATGGGGTGGGGATGGAGGTGATAGGTCAGAGAGGAGGGTGGGGGAAGGTAGCAAAGAGTACAATAGGTGAATGGGGGCCCACTCTGCCGAGGACATGCAGGTCCTGGGCCTCCTCCGCTGCTGCTCCCTCACCACCCGACGCCTGGAGAAAGAGCGCCTCATCTTCCGCCTCGGAACACTTCAACCCCAGGGCATCAATGTGGATTTCACCAGTTTCCTCATTTCCCCTTCCCCCACCTCACCCCAACTCCAACTTTCCTACACAGCACCGTCCCCATAACCTGTCCTACCGGCCTATCTTCCTTTCCACCTATCCACTCCACTCTCCTCTCAGACCTATCACCTTCATCCCCACCCCCATTAACCTATTGTACTCTATGCTACTTTCTCCCCCCCCCCCCCCCCCCCATTTGTCTCTCCATTCTCCTGGCACTCTGCCTCTATTCCTGATGAAGGGCTTTTGCCCGCAACATCGATTTTCCTGCTCTTTGGATGCTGCCTGACTTGCTGTGCTTTTCCAGTGCCACTCTAATCTAGACCCTGCTGAAGATAAAGTTTTGATACTTAGTTTGGGTTGGGTAAGCCTTGCAGTACGCTGTTGATAGATTGCTCTATGTAAATGGAATAGACAATGAGGGGAGGTGATGGACTCTGAAGAGCTGGGAAAGCAGAAACAGACTTCTCAGGAGGAAGATGAGGTCATTGAGAAGGCCAAGCATTATCTTCTATAGAACAGCACAGCGTCAGGTACAAAAAACTAGGACTCAATTAACATTCAGTTCTAGTGAATGTGAGCGGGATTACTGGTTGACTGTTAATTTGTTGGTGCACAAAAGGCAAGCAATCTGCTTCTGTTTGGAGAGGTAAGTACAATAAGACCAATAAGTACAAAAGCCCTTCATCAGGAATAGAGGCAAGGTGCCTGCAGAGAGATAAATGAGAGGGGGGTGGGGTTGGGGAGAAAGTAGCATAGAGTACAATAGGCGAATGGGGTGGGGATGGAGGTGATAGGTCAGAGAGGAGGGTGGGGGAAGATAGCAAAGAGTGGGTGGCACGGTGGCACAGTGGTTAGCACTGCTGCCTCACAGTGCCAGAGACCCGGGTTCAATTCCCGCCTCAGGCGACTGACTGTGTGGAGTTTGCACGTTCTCCCCGTGTCTGCGTGGGTTTCCTCCGGGTGCTCCGGTTTCCTCCCACAGTCCAAAGATGTGCAGGTCAGGTGAATTGGCCATGCTAAATTGCCTGTAGTGTTAGGTAAGGGGTAGATGTAGGGGTATGGGTGGGTTGCGCTTCGGCGGGGCGGTGTGGACTTGTTGGGCCGAAGGGCCTGTTTCCACACTGTAGCAGAATTAGGCCATTTAGCCCAACTGGTCTATTCCACCATTTAATCATGGCTGTTATGTCTCTCAACCCCATTCTACTGCCTTCTCCCCATAACCATAGGTCCTCTGATTAATCAAGAACCAAACTATCTCTGTAATAATTACACTCAGTGTCTTGGCCTTCACAGCCTTCTGCAGCAATGAGTTCCATAGATTCACCACCCTCTGCCTGAAGAATTTCCTCCCATTCTCAGTTCTAAAAGGTCATCACTTCATTCTGTGGCTGTTCCCCCAAGTCTTGATCTCTCTTACTATGGAAATATTTTCTCCACTCCCATTCTACTAGACCTCTCAGTGTTCCATAAGCTTCAGTGAGATCCCCCTCATCCTTCTAAACTCTATCGAGTACAAACCCTGAGTCCTCAACTGGTCCTCATATGTCAAGCCCTTCATTCCTGAATTCATTCTGATGGACCTACTCTGGGCCCCTCCAATGCCAGCGTAATCGTCTTCAGAATCACAATATTCCATAATGGTCTAACCACACCTCATCAATATATCTCTGCTCTTGTATTCTAGTCCTCTTGAAATTAATGAAAATATTTTATTTGACTTTCTAACTGCCAGTTGAACCTGCATGTTAACCTTCAGAGAATCCTGAACTAGAATTCCTAATTTCTTTTGTGTTTCATGTTTTTGAAGCCTTTCCTGTTTAGAAAATAGTCTATACCTCTATTCTTCCTACCAAAGTACAAACCACATTGTATTCCATTTGTCTCCTCTTTGCCCAATCTCCTAGACTGCCCAAGTCCTTCTGCAACCATCCCACTTCCTCACCAGTACTTGTCCGTCCACCTACTTTTGTGTCAAACTTAGCAACAATGCCCTCAGTTCCTTCGCTGAGATCAAGGTAGAACATGAATAGTTGTAGTTCCAACATTGATTCCTGCAGACATTCACAATGATAGCTGCCATCCTGAAAAAGACCACTTTGTCCCTACTCTCTGCCTTCTGCCAGTCAACTAGTCCTCTATCTGTGCCAGTATCTTGCCCCTAACACCATCTTATCTTATTCCTCAGTGTCTTGTGCAGTACCTTGTCAAAGGCCTTCTGGAAATCCAAATAGAGCACATCTACTGGCTGTCCATTTACTAACTTATTTGTTGCCTCCTCAGAGAAATCTAACAGATTTGCCAGGCCTGATCCCACCTTGATGAAGCTGTGCTTGCTCAGCCCTATTTTCCTTGCATTTCCAAGCACTCTGCAATTTAATCTTTAATAATGGACTCTAAACTCTTGCCAATGATCGAGGTCAGGTTAATCAGCCTATAATCTCCTGAGTTCTGCTTCCCTCCCTTCTTAACCAGCGATGTTAAATTAGTCATTTTCCAGTCCACTTGAACACTCCCTTATTTCAGTGATTCCTGAAAGATCACTCCCAATGTTCCTAATAATCGCCTTTGCTTTAAAACTCTGGGGTATAGTCCATCTGGTCCAGTTGATTTATTAATTTTCAGACCCTCAGCCTACCCTGCTTCTCCTTAGTGATGATTACACTCACCTCTTCTCCCTGACTCTCTTGAAGATCAGATATGCTGCTAGTGTCTTCCACTGTGAAAACTATGTATTGTACCTATTGACTTCCTCCGCCATTTCTTTGTTCCCCATTACTACTTCTCCAGCTTCATTTTCTAGCAGTCCAATGCCCACTTTTGCCTCTCTCCTACCTTTTATATAACTAAAAAAAGCTCTTACAACCTCCTTTTATATTACTAACTATCTTCATATTTTATCTTCTGCTGTTTTAGTTGTTCTCTTCTGATTTTTAAAGTTCTCCAAATTCTTTGGCTTCCCACTAACTTTCACCACATTGTATGCTTTTTCTTTTGGTTTATGCAATCCCTGACTTCTCTTGTCAGCCATGGTTGCCTTGTCCTCCTTTTAAAATGCTTATTCTTCCTTAGGATGAGTTTCTGCTGGCCTCCTAATTTGTCCCAGAAACTCCTGCCATTGCTGTACCATTTTCTCCCATGGAAGGTCCCCTTCCAATCATCTCTGGCCAGCTCCTCCCCATATCTCCTGTCATTAGCTTTGCTCAATTTTAATACCGTTACATCTGATTCAATCTTTTGTCTCTCAAACTGCAGGGTGAATTCTATCATATATAGTCACTACACCCGAGTGGCTTTCTTTACCTGAAGTTGGCCTCATTACAAATCAGCAAATCCAGAACTGTCTGTTGCCTAATGTGGCCTCTACCACACACTGCTCAAAACAAATCTCCTTGACATTCCACGAATTCCTGTTCTTGGGATCCACTACCACCCTGAATTTTCCAGACCACCTGCAACATTGAAGTCCCCCATGATTGTTGTAATCGTACCTTTCTTACATGCCTTTTCATTCTCCTGATTTATTTTCTTCCCCACATCCTGACTACTGTTATGAGACCTGGACACAATTCCCATCAGGATCTTTTTACATCCTTTGCGGTTCCTCAACCCTATCCACACAGATTTGATAATAGGGCTTCTCTTTGTTTCTGTTCATTATTACTATTGCTGAATAACTTGAATGCTTTGAACCAATTAATGGCTTTTCTGTATATGATACTCGCACAACAAACAATGTGTAATTGCCGGGGTACACTCGTCATTGAAGCAGAACTGGTGCTGATTTTGACAGGGTTGTAAGATAGGATATGGCTAAGATTGTGAAAGCTGAGTATCCCTTGCCTCTTAAATAGTGATAGATATATAATTGTGTTCTTGTATGTCAGCTATATTACTCATGTACCCATGTTGGTTTGTATTTGTTCTCCCAGTACATGCCTCATCGTGAACAACTCCAGAGCTTCAATGCTTGACTGGGTACATGGCTGGGCTTCAGAAATTGCACCAATGTTTGGGTATTCTGGGATATCCCAGCAATGGTGAGAATGTCTGCTGAGGGGGAGTAGGAAAATAGGATGAGCAGAGTGCCATCGAGGCATGGTGCATAAGTAATGAGATAAGTTTGGCAAGATAGAATGAGAAACTGCATTAGGTGCAAAAAAAACCCTCCATGAAACAAACCAAAATTGACATTTTGCCAAATTCTGGTAAGATTCAGCTTTCTGTGCTATTCTGCTCATAAACCAGTCAAACAAATAAATGTAAAGACAACCAATGCTACAGTACTTTGGAACAAATATTATTCAAGGATCAGAAACAAAATTATCAGAGGGATAGAAACACCTTTCAGCAGCCTGTAGCTGGCTGTTGAATGGCTTGTTGTCTGCCTGGTACCGAAATGAAGGGCATAACAGGTCAGATCAAAAAATTTTTGAAAAGAGTGGGAGGGTAACCTAAAAGGGCTAGGAACTGATGATGCAGGATTGAAAATGGTATGAATATCCAGCGGAGACAGTATGATAAGAATTAGCATCAGGCTTGAAGCCAAAACCTTAACATTTAATCATTTGCAGATTACTTAATAGAATCCCCACAGCGTGGAAACAGGCCATTTGGCCCAACAAGTCCACACTGGCTCTCCAAAGAGTAACACACCCAGACCCATTCCCCTACCCTATTACTCTACATTTACCCCTGACTAATACACTTTTCCTATACATTCCTGAACAGGCTGGCCAATTCACCTAATCTGCACATCTTTGGACTATGGGAGGAAATCAGAGCACCAGGAGGAAACCCACACAGACACTGGGAGAATGTGCAAACTCCACATAGACAGTTGCTGAAGACTGGAATCAAACCTAGGTCCCTGGTGCTGTGAGGTAGCAGTGCTAGTCACTGTGCCACCCTCATGATGATTCTATGATTCTATGATGACGATATGATTTCATGATATGATTCTATGTGATATGATTCATGCATTGAGCAGATTAGGCAAGGACAATTAAATCCCTCAACACAAGACTTGAGAGGAGATTCATGAGGTATTCTGATACCTATAGATACTGGTATCAGTTCTGTGATGGGTTATTAGGGAGGACTCACTTGTATTGCAAGTTGCTTTTAAGTGAATTTAAAATGCAGAGCAAATGGTGGATGAGATAATGGTCAAGGTGGCTGTGTTATCTGTGGTGGCGTTAGGTTTGTTGTGTGTTGTTGGAGCTAGATTAATGCAGGCAAGTGGAAATTATTTCAATAGTATTCCTCACTTGAGTCTTATGAATGGCAGAATAATTGGCAATGTCAAAAGATCTGTTATTCACTATATAATTATCAACCTCTGACATGCTTTGTAGCCACACTAATTATGAACTATTCCACTTAAGTTTCTGCTCAATGACAACCTCCAGGATTTAATAGTGGGACATTGAGTGAGGGTGTAGCAACCTCCTGGCTGATAAACACAGACAGATTGCTAACTTGACCAAACAGCAAGGGATGCTGCATACGTTGGCCAAGTTAAAAGTTTGAAATCACAAAACTCACAAACCAGATGCAGCGCAAACACAATAGCTAGGTGCTAATGATATTTGCATAATGTAATAGGGCACAGTTATCCTGCACAGACATACCCCCAACAATTTATCCTCTAAACAAACGAAGGCCCAAACACAAAGAAACTAACAGTAGCTTGCTATCCAAATGATTGCCTCTGTTTCAAACTATTAAATATATCTCCCTGAATGGCCAGAACTAGAGAGTTCCAGAAAACCATCTAAAACGTATAAATACAGGGTTCACTTTCAGACCTCTCTCTTGGACCTGATTAGAATCATCTGAGGCCTTCTGAGCAGACCAACATGGTGAGAGGTGGAGACCAGCTGAACATCCAGGGAGAGAAAGAGAGAGAGCGATAGAGAGAGAAAGAGAGGGAGAGAGAGAGAGAGAGGGGAAGGAAGCAGCTTCGCAGATCCAGAGAGAGAGAGAGAGAGACACAGAGAGCGCCTGTGCAAATCTGCACGAGACTCAGGAAATATTGTAACCTTGAGGGACCAAATAGGTTTAGAGGTAAAGTATGTTTAGTAGTAAAGGTTATTGTAACTTTGTTCCTAATAAAGTTGGGACTATTTTGCATTAGCACGGGCTTGAGTTTGTATTGATCCGATCGTTTCAGTATTGTGGGATATCTGGGCAAATTCATTCATAACATATTGGTCAGAGTTGTCTAAATTGTGTTAAGGAGAGACTAGACAATAATGGCAATTGCATTAGACATCAAGGGAAATATTTAAATTAACCGTTATTGGAGGTAGTCATTGCCGAGCAATTGCGTGGCATGAATGTTATTTGCCATTGATCAGCCCAAGCCTTAATGCTGCCCAGGTCTTATTGCATGCAAATATGGACTGCTTCACAATCTGAGGAGTGGTAAATAATTATGAACATGGCAATCATCAGCAAACATTGTCACTTATAAGTGAATGATGGCACAAAGTTTACTGATAAAACAGCCAACAATGGCTGGGAGTGGGATTCTACATTTAGGAAATCTTACAGTGAGGTTCTTAGGATTAGATGCTTAGTATCCAACAGCATGATCATTTCACTTTGTGTGAGATATGAATCCAACCAGTAGAGAGTTCACCCCCGATTCTCATTGACTCCAGTTTTGCTCAGGCTCCTTGATATTGCACTTAGTACTGCTTTAATGTCAAGGATCTCAAATCTCACCTTACCTCTGAAATTCAACTCTTTTGTCTATGAATGGACAAAGGGGGGCTGGACATCAGCAAACAGATTACTGGTGTGGTCAGTTCCACTTGTTAACTTTGTCAGTAACACCTTCTAATATTTTGTTGCTAATTGACAGTAGAATGACAGGATGGTAATCGTCAGTATTGGATTTGTCCTTTTTTTTGTGCAATCATAGAGAGTCATAAAGGTTTTCCAACATGGAAAGAGGCCCTTTGGCCCATAGTGTCCATGTTGGACATTAAACATCCAACTATTCTAATCCCATTTTCCAGCAGTAGGCCTGTAGCCTTTTAAGCAATTGCATTTCAAGTGCTCATCTAAATAGTTCTTAAACATCTTGAGGGTTCCTGCTTCTACCACACTTTTAGGCAAAGATTTTCAGATGCCCACAACCCTCCAGGTGAAAAAAATGTTTCTCAACTCCCTTCTAAACTCAAAAAGCTCAGCAGATCTGGAGGGATTTGTGGAGAGAAATCATATGATGTTTCGGGTCAGTCGTTCTGATGAAGGCCACTTGACCTGAAATGTTATCTGTAATTTTTCTCCACAGATGCTGCCAAACTTTCTTTGCTTCTCCAGCAATTTCTGTTTTTGTTTCTGATTTACAGTATCTGCCGTTCTTTCAGTTTTTAGTCCCTCTAAACTACTTGGTTCTTAAAACTATAGCCTAGGTTATTGATGCTTCTACTTATGGGAAAATGTTCTAACTACGCTGCCTATGTAACTCAGAACTTTATACTTTGCAATCAGATCCCCTCTCAGCCTTCCCTGTTCTAAGGAAAATAAGCCCAGTATCTCTCATAGATGAATCACTCCATTCCAGGCAACATCCTGGTGAATCTTCTCTGCACCTCTTTCAGTGCAATCATATCCTTCCTATACTGTGGTGAGCAAAACTGCACACTGGACTCCAGCTGTGACCTCCTTGTTCTTGAATTCAATGCCTTGACTAATGAAGGCACATATCCCCTATACCTTCTTAACTACCTTATTCACCTGGAGGCTCATATCCAGCACTTTCTCACATTATCAGGTTACCGATTTGCCAGCCTGATTATCACTTCACGGAAAAGAGTTTGAAATTCTTCAGATAAGATAAAGGGAAATCTTCAGCAGCCTGATCTAGCATACACTTCAATAACAAATGTAGAAAGGCAAATTTTCAGGAGCAGCACCAGTCATAACGAAGAATGACTCACAGCTATTTGTTATGGTGGGCGTTTAAACAACACTGGAGGAAGCAGAGGCTCCACCAATATCCCTTGAAATGTCAATAGCTCTTCACCAACAACAAGGCTCAAAACATGACCTACCTGGGAGGAAGTAGCTAGATGTTATTGATGTTCAACACCATCCTAGACTGGCACAGCATGTATGCTAATGAGTTGGCCAGTGTGCTTAGTTCCACCAAATATTACTGCAACACCAGCATCCACCTGACGTGAAAAATTGCCCAGGTATGTCCTGTACACAAAAACCATGACAAATCCAACTCAGCCAATTGCTGCCCAAACAATCTACCCTCAATCATCAGTAAAGTGATAGAAGGCATCATCAACACTGCTATCAAGCATCATCTACTCAGCAATAACCTGCTCAGCAATGCTCAGTTTGGGTTCCACCAAAGCCACTCATTGTAGCCTTGGTTCAAACGTAGACAAAAGAGCTAATTTACAGATATGTGGTAAGAGTGACTGTTGCATTTGATCAGGTATGGTATCAAGAAAACTGGAGTCAATGTAATCAGCGGAAAACAAGTTAGAATCAAATGTGGGTCAAAGGAAGGTCATTATGATTGTTGGAGGTCAGTCATCTCAGTGCCAGGACATCTCTGCAGGAGTTCCTCAGAGTTGTGTTCTAGGCCCAACCATCTACAGCCACTTAAACACATTTGCAACTCTTTAGACACTGAAGTAGTACATGTTCAGATGCAGCAAGACCTGGACAACATCCGGACTTGGAATGGCAAGTAGCAAGTAATGTACGCACAACTCAAGTGCCAGGCAATTACCAGCTGCCTAAAGAGAGATTGCAACCATTGTCCTTTGATATTCAATGACATTAGCATCACTGATTCTCCCCGCTATCAACATCCTGGAAATTACCATTGACTACGTATCAAACTTGACCAGCCATGCTGTGGTTACAAGAGGTCAGAGGCTACAATCTTGCAGCAAGAAACTGACTTCTTGAGTCTACAAAGCCTGTCTCAATCTACAAGGTATTTTATGAGTTTTGAGAAGATTTGTAACTCAAGTTGAGGTTCTGGATGTTCAGCAAGCAAACTTACAAGGAATATGTTAAGAGTGTTATGGAATATTCCCCACCTACCTGGATGAGTGAGTGCAGCTTCAACAACACTCAGGAAGCTTGACACAATCCAAGACAAAGCAGTCCATTTGATTGGTACCCTATTCAACATTCACTCCTTCCACCACTGACACATAGTGGCAACAATGCATACCAATGTGTACAAGATGCTCTCTAATGATTTACCAAGACATCTCAATTACTTTCCTCAACATGACGTCTACCACCGCAGTAAAAATGAACAAATCTGGGGAATACAACCACCTCCTAGCTCCCCTCAAAGCCACATACCATCCTGATTTGGAACTATATTAGCTGAAAATGTGTTGCTGGAAAAACGCAGCAGGTCAGGCAGCATCCAAGGAGCAGGAGAATTGATGTTTCGGGCATAAGCCCTTCTTCAGGAATGAGGAGCACACACTTTCCTCATTCCTGATGAAGGGCTCATGCCCGAAATGTTGATTCTCCTGCTCCTTGGATGCTGGCTGACCTGCTGCGCTTTTCCAGCAACACATTTTCAGCTCTGATCTCCAGCATCTACATTACCATTGCTTCACTGTCACTGAAACCCAAATCCTGAAGCATCTCCTCTTTTATGCTCTGGGTTAGTACCACATGGGCCACAGTGGTTCAAGAACACAGGTTAGCACAAACTATTCAAAGGCTTTTAGGAATGAGCAATAAATTCTGGCCTAGTCAATGCTGTCTATATCCCATGAATAAGCAAAAAAAGTCAGCACACTTTTACAAATGTGGAAGTGCTGTTGTTAGACTGGGGTGGATTGATTACTGCTCCTCAGATGCTGCCTGACCTGTCGTATTTTCCAGCACCACTCTAATCTAGACTCTGGTTTCCAGCATCTGCAGTAAGTTAAAAATCACTCAACACCAGGATATATTCCAACAGGTTCATTTGGAAGTACTAGCTTTCAGAACACTGCTCCTTCATCAGGTAGCTAGTGGGGCAGGATCATAAGATAAAAAATTTATCATACAAGATCAAAGTGTCATACAATTGATGCGATGTATTATACAAACCTAGGTTGCTGTTAAGTCTTCAATCACTTAGAATGGGTTGCAGCTTTTGATTTATTAATATGTCAATCATAGAACTTCTTTCATGTCACATTCCTGAGATAATTTAAGGTTTGAAGAAGGATATCTCAGTTCAGACAAGGCATTAAAGGTGTGAGGTTATTCTATCTCTATTCCAACCTTGAGTCTAATTCCAAAGTAGGAATTCCTGTGCTGAATTTCTTTGCTCATTCATTCTTAATTTATGTCAAAATGTCTGAGGCATTAGATAGAAATTGCTTCGACTGGTGCTTTAGTCAGTGGTTAAAGAGTACAAATTTAAAATAATTTACCTTTTAAAAAAAAACATAGAAATAAGGGAAAATATTTTGGTATAGTTATGTGATATGATCTGGAATGTACGGGAAGTAAATTCAATAGTAATTTCTAAAAGAAAATTTAGGTTATGTTTGAGAAAAAACATTTCTATAAATGGGAGAATGGGACAAAGTTCGTAACTCTTTTAAAGAGTTTAGAGGGATGTGATGGAGCTGAATGGCCATCTCAGGTGTTGTAAGATTCCATACTTCAATGGTGGACTGCTGAATAACATCCAAGCTCATTAGATAGATGGTCATATATTAAAAATTGATTGGTGAGTGATTGATTTTTAGACAACAATGAGGAGTAAGGGATTTGTTGGCTGACAGTTAACAGCAAGTGTGCAACAAAGTTCAATATTGACGATGCTGTTGTAAAATCTTTTGAATAAAATGGAAGATAAATTGTTTCCAAAATGCCCTAATTTGTGGATGGCACAAAATTTAGAGAATTCTTGGAGTACGGCTAAACAAATATTGTTAGTATGCCCAACTTCAATAAATTTTGTAAGTATTGTGAGAAGATAATATTTGGCCCAGAAAAGTTTGTTGTAGTCAATGTGTTACTTAAGGTTATAGAACAGGAGTGAGATCTTGATGTTATAATGGATTGGTGGTTGATCTGACTGGCCTCTTTCTGTGCCGTGATTTTTTTAGAGTTCTGTGGTTTCTAGGCATCAAAGCATAATGTTCCTAAACTATTTTCAAAGGAAGTTGAAAACTGTGGCACTGGAACAGAAAGGCAGGTCAGGCAGCATTCAAGGTGCAGGAGAATTGACATTTTGGGCATAAGCCCTTCATCAAAAATGATAGGAATGAAAGTTGATTCTCCTGCTCCTTGGATGCTGCCTGACCTGCTGCACTTTTTCAGCGCCATGCTTTTCAACTCTGATCTCCAGCATCTGTAATCCTCACTTTGTCCGATTTTCAAAGGAAACATGGTAGTTACACTTTGAAACATCCATATCATTTCTATTGAGGAAACAACTTATTGCAGGTGGAAAAAATCACTACCTGCATAAACTCTTGGAATATTAGGTTTAAGCATATTGTACCCATAATGACATTTATTACAATTGAATGTGAAACATTGCTGTCTTTATCTTCCATCAGAGCTTGAAATTCTGACACAGCACACGTTTGTGTAACTTTTTGGGTTTTGCATGGCATTTAACTTCATCAGTGTTGAAAACGTTGACTAATAAAGAAGCTTTAAACACATCTGGCCCCGACCTCTACACAGAACACAGCTGGCTACACAGTGCCCTTTGGCATAGTTACATCTGCTGGAGCTGTGAGCAATTGATAGTGTTTGCTTTTCACTCCTTCCATGATTATTCTAATTGGTTAAAATTAACCTCTCAATACAATGTTCATGGTTTTTTCTATGTTGCTGACATTGGACTTTTAATTTGTGTTTCATACCCTCTTAGCAGATAACAAATATGCAGTCAGCAAAAAGTAAATCATGTACAATAATCAAAATACATTCACTCTATTTTTATTTTGCCAGTTTACAAGTAAGTGCATAGAAAGTTAAAACATACTGTACACTGTGCATATATGCTTAGCAATAGGATCTGTTACTCATGCTCAATTTACTAATCAAAAATGAAAATGGCTACTTCTAGATCTCCAACTGGCCATATATGGCTGGTGACTAATATATTGGACAATACTGCTGTAAAAAGTATCTTTGCATAATTAACATCATAGGAACGAACAGTATAGCTCACATATTGTCTGTCTTACACCTGTTTACAGATCTTTTCAGTAGAAATTTTATTTTCTCATTCCTCAGGAAGCTATAATGTACCTGGGATTGCACTAGAGATGTCAGATTTGGAAATTCATCCTTGGCCTCCTCGACAATGCCCAATGCAGCCCGTTGGATGACAGTAGCTGTAAGAGAGACAGAGTAGAACAGAAACCAGAACTATTAGCTCAAGCAGATCAAAATAAGAATTTATATAAATGATCAAGACTTGAACCAAAACAGTTTTTTAAATAGTCTTTTAAACCTCTCCCAAATTAAAACATGAACAAATATAGCAGCATGAAACATACATGATATACATGACAAATTTAAGGCTTCTAAACAGGTATTAAACATTATGGAGATGAATTAAAGAAGACAGAAGTACAAGCATTGAAGGAAAATTGCAATTTGAATAGATTAATAACTCAGTTTGCCCTTTAACCAGAATTAATTCAGGAACCGCTTTCATACCTTATCGCTTTTCAGATGGTAAGGGATCTGCTGTATAACTTCAGTCTTTTCTCGATGATAAGAGGTCTTTGCATTTATGCCATCATTAAGATTGAAGTATTAAATTTAGACATGGGATGCTTTCCATTTCAGCTCTCCCAAGTAAAATATTAAGAAGTTAAATGCAGAATAAATTTCCTTCAAGAGTTTCTCAACTTGATTCTTAACTGCATTATTCCCAATTTCCAATGAGTCATTTTGTGAAATGGATAAACTAAGAGAACATTTTTCACGCTTTGGACTCCTGTCCCACAAAGAACTGGATTGAGAATATCAAATTGATTTCACATTGGTCACTCTGAGAAGAAAAGTTCATTCTGAGTGACAGAATTATTCTGCATTTGGGGAGACTGGGATTAATCAAGAATAGTCAGCATAGTTTGCTTAAGGGGAGGTCATGTTTGACCAACTTGATTGAATTTTTGAAAGAGATAACCAGGTGCGTTGGTGAGAGCAATGCATTCAACATAGTCTATTTAGAGGAGAAAGTGAGGACTGCAGATGCTGGAGATCAGAGCTGAAAATGTGTTGCTGGAAAAGCGCAGCAGGTCAGGCAGCATCCAAGGAACAGGAGAATCGACGTTTCGGGAATAAGCCCTTCTTCAGGAATGAGGAAAGTGTGTCTAGCAGGCTAAGATAAAAGGTAGGGAGGAGGGACTTGGGGGAGGGGCATTGGAAATGCGATAGGTGGAAGGAGATCAAGGTGAAGGTGATAGGCCAGAGTGGGGTGGGGGCGGAGAGGTCAGGAAGAAGATTGCAGGTTAGGAAGGCGGTGCTGAGTTCGAGGGATTTGACTGAGACAAGGTGGGGGGAGGGGAAATGAGGAAACTGGAGAAATCTGAGTTCATCCCTTGTGTTTGGAGGGTTCCTAGGCGGAAGATGAGGCGCTCTTCCTCCAGCCGTCGTGTTGCTATGGTCTGATGATGGAGGAGTCCAAGGACCTGCATGTCCTTGGTGGAGTGGGAGGGGGAGTTGAAGTGTTGAGCCACGGGGTGGTTGGGTTGGTTGGTCCTGGTGTCCCAGAAGTGTTCTCTGAAACATTACGCAAGTAGGCGGCCTGTCTCCCCAATATAGAGGAGGCCACATCGGGTGCAGCGGATGCAGTAAATGATGTGTGTGGAGGTGCAGGTGAATTTGTGGCTGATATGGAAGTATCCCTTGGGGCCTTGGAGGGAAGTGAGGGGGGAGGTGTGGGTACAAGTTTTGCATTTCTTGTGGTTGCAGGGGAAAGTTCCGGGACTGGAAGCTGGGTTGGTGGGGGGTGTGGACCTGACGAGGGAGTCACGGAGGGAGTGGTCTTTTTGGAACACTGATAGGGGAGGGAAGGGAAATATATCCCTGGTGGTGGGGTCCGTTTGGAGGTGGCGGAAATGATGGCGGATGATACGCTGTACATGGAGGTTGGTGGGGTGGTAGGTGAGGACCAGTGGGGTTCTGTCCTGGTGGCGGTTGGAGGGGCAGGGCTCAAGGGCGGAGGAGTGGGAAGTGTTAGAGATGCAGTGGAGGGCATCGTCGACCACGTCTGGGGGGAAATTGCGGTCCTTGAAGAAGGAGGCCATCTGGGTGATAGTCTACTTAGACTTCACCAAGACTTTTCATAAGGTCCCACATGATAGATGAAGAGTGAAGGTAAGAGCCTGTGGAAACCAAGGAAATTTGACAAATTGCAACCAGAATCAGCTGACTGACAGAAGCATCGGGTGATGGCTGAGGGTGTGAATGTGATTGGAAACCTGTGTCCAATGAGGTTTCACAGGGATGAGTGTTGGACCTTTGCTGTTTGCTGTATTATTAAACAAGTTAGACTTGAATGTAGGTGGGTTGATCAGGAAGTTCACAGAATAGATCGAGTGAATCCTTAGAAGAATATAAAGGAAGTTGGACTTTACTTAAGAGGGAAATCAGAAAGGCAAAAAGGGGACATGAGATAGCTTTGGCAAATAGAATTAAGGAGAATCCAAAGGGATTTTACAAATATATTATGGACAAAAGGGTAACTAGGGAGGAAATAGGACCCCTCAAAGATCAGCAAGGCAGCCTTTCTGTGGAGAAAATGAAGGAGATACTAAATGAGTATCTTGCGTCAGTATTTACTATGGAAAAGGATATGGAAGATATAGACTGTAGGGAAATAGATGGTGACATCTTGCAAAATGTCCATATTACAGAAGAGGAAGTGCTGGATGTCTTGAAATGGGTAAAGGTGGATTAATCCCCAGGACCTGATCAGGTGTACCCGAGAACTCAGTGGGAAGCTAGAGAAGTGATTGCTGGGCCTCTTGCTGATATTTTTATCATTGATAGTCACAGGTGAGGTGCCGGAAGACTAGAGGTTGGCTAAAGTGATGCTACTGTTTAAGAAGGGTGGTAAGGACAAGCCAGGGAACTATAGACCAGTGAGCCTGACCTTGGTGGTGGGCAAGTTGTTGGAGGGAATCCTGAGGGACAGGATATACATGTATTTGGAAAGGCAAGGACTGATTAGGGATAGTCAACATGGCATTGTGCGTGGGAAATCATGTCTCACAAACTTGATTGAGTTTTTTGAAGAAGTAACAAAGAGGATTGATGAGGGCAGAGTGGTAGATGTGATCTAAATGTACTTCAGTAATGTGTTCGACAAGGTTCCCCATGGGAGACTGATTAGCAAGGTTAGATCTCACGGAATACTGGGAGAACTAGTCATTTGGATACAGAACTGGCTCAAAGATAGAAGACAGAGGGTAGTGGTGAAGGGTTGTTTTTCAGACTGGAGGCCTGTGACCAGTGGAGTGCCACAAGGATCGGTGCTGGGTCCTCTACTTTTTGTCATTTACATAAATGATTTGGATGCGAGCATAAGAGGTACAGTTAGTAAGTTTGCAGATGACACCAAAATTGGAGATGCAGTGGATAGTGAAGAGGGTTACCTCAGTTTACAACAGGATCTTGACCAGATGGGCCCTTGGGCTGAGAAGTGACAGATGGAGTTTAATTCAGATAAATGCAAGGTGCTGCAATTTGGGAAAGCAAATCTTAGCAGGACTTATACACTTAATGGTAAGGTCCTCGGGAGTGTTGCTGAACAAAGAGACCTTGGAGTGCAGGTTCATAGCTCCTTGAAAATGGAGTCACAGGTAGATAGGATAGTGAAGAAGGCATTTGGTATGCTTTTCTTTATTGGTCAGAGTATTGAGTACAGGAGTTGGGAGGTCATGTTGTGGCTGTACAGGACATTGATTAAGCCACTGTTGGAATATTGCATACAGTTCTGGTTTCCTCCCTATCGGAAAGATGTTGTGAAACTTGAAAGGGTTTGGAAAAGATTTACAAGGATGTTGCCAGGGTTGGAGGATTTGAGCTATAGGGAGAGGCTGAACAGGTTGGGGCTGTTTTCCCTGGAGCGTCGGAGGCTGAGGGGTGACCTTATAGAGGTTTACAAAATTATGAGGGGCATAGATAAGGTAAATAGGCAAAGTGTTTTTCCTGGGGTCAGGGAGTCCAGAACTAGAGGGCATAGGTTTAGAGTGAGAGGGAAAAGATATAAAAGAGACCTAAGGGGCAACTTTTTCACGCAGAAGGTGGTACATGTACAGAATGAGCTGCCAGAGGAAGTGGTGGAGGCTGGTACAATTACAACATTTAAGAGGCAGTTGGATGGGTATATGAATAGGAAAGGTTTGGAGGGATATGGGCCATGTGCTGGTAGGTGGGACTAGATTGGGTTGGGATACCTGGTTGGCATGGACGGGTTGGACCGAAGGGTCAGTTTCCATACTTGTACATCTCTATGACTCTATTGTTGGGGTGGTAACTAGTGAGGAGGGATAGCCTTAGATTTTTGGGCGGCTATAGACAGGTTGTTCAGGTGGGCTGATCAGTGGCAAACGGAATCCAGATGAATGTAAGGTGATGCACTTAGTCAGGACAAACAAGGCAAGGGAGTACATGATGATTGGTCGGGCTCTGGAAAGCACTGAGGATCAGAGAGACTTTGATGTGCATGTTTACCAGTACTTTCAAGTAGCAGGACAGATAAATAATGTAGCTAAGAAGACATATGGTATATTTCCCTTCTATTAATTGTGGCATAGACCTTAAGAAGGTGATGGATCTGTATACAATGTTGCTTAGGCCACAGCTTAAGTATTATGTGCAGTTTTGGAATCTGATATTCAAGAATTATAGGAGGGATGTGATAGCACTGGAGAGGGTGCAAAGGACATTTGCGAGGATATAATCTGGGCTGGAGAGTTTTAGTTATGAGGAGAGATTGAATAGACTTGGGTTGTTTTCCTTGGTACAGGGAAGACTGAGGTGAGAAATGGTTGAGATCAATAAAATTATATGGGGCATTCGAGAATAACCTTTTACCCCTGTGGTGAGGGGAGTCAATGACCAGGGCTATAGATTTAAGGTAAGGGGCAGAAGGTTTAGAGGGGATAGCAAGAATATTTTTTCACCAAGTGGATGGTGGGAATCAGAAACTCACTGCTTTTCAGGATAGTGGAGGCAGAAACCCTCATAACATTTAAGAACAGATCAGCCGTGATCCAATGAAAGGTGAAGCAAGCTCAAGAAACCAAACAGCCTACTCCTATTCATATTTCTTGTGGTCTCATGGTCTTAAGTATTTGGATGACAACTTGCAATGGCAAGGCATACAAGGCTATGGGCTAAATGCTGGCAAATGGAATTAGAATAGTTAGGTGGTTGTTTTTATGTGGCGCTAACGCAGTGGACCAAATGGCCTTTTTCTTTGTTGTTGACCTCTTTAATTCTATAACCAAATGTTAATCTGAGCCAAGAGAAACCTTAGAGTGAAACACAAGAACCTAACTCCACTGCACCAGCATGTTTATAATATGAGTTTATCAACAAGTCATTTGTTCTCACTTAACTTACCATGCCCTGAAAACTTAGAGAGAAGCTCACCACATAGCCACCCTATTGGTCTTGTGAACATGCTAGTGTCAATTCCAGTGGGCCTTCCCAGAAGATGAGCACGTTATTACAATAAAATGGTCAGTGGGTGTTTCTTAGGAAAGACTCTTAAAAATGGTTACAATGCAGCCCGAGGGAGTCTTGTGACTGAGCCACTCCTTAGTGCAGCAGTAGGTAATAATATCAACCCATTGTGATGCAGCAGTAGCTGTCTGAAAGTTATATATGATGGATATTACAGTAACTTGACATTTTTCACATACATGTCATTAAATATCCACTTGGCCTAGTGTGTTCTACTCTTTTCTTTCAGTTCAAAAGTTGACTGTTCATCTTTTACAGCTAGAAATTGATCACATGATCCTGTGCAGTCCTGAGGGAGTGGCACATAGATTACTCCTTAGGTAAGATGTAAAGATGAGTTCCAACTCACTTCTCCAGTGAAATCCTCATTGTGGTAATAAGATTATGATTGCTTTCACTCAAATGTACTTCACTCAAATGTATCCTTTTCTTTACTTGTTCATGGGATGTGTGCAATGCCAGTGAGATTGTGATTCATTGCCCATCCTTAAATTGCCCTTTAGAAGATGACGATGAGCTGCTGTATTTGTACCTTGCATTTTATGTGCTATACAAAAGTGAAGAGGAACCTATTTTCATCTGTGGGGAAATCAATTAAGAAATTTAAAAGATCAGCATAATTCAGTATGGGAAAATATGCAGAATTTGTTCATGTTACATCTGTTAGCCCCTAACATTAAAACAGCATTTGATCATGTGTGGTATCAAGGAGTCATAACAAAACTGAAAACCAAGGAAATCTCTCTGTATTTGGAGACATATCTCGCACAAAAGAAAATGACTGTGCTTGATAGAGGTAATTAATAACCTCACTCCCAGGATATTGTTGCAGGAGTTCCTCAAGGTATATATTTTTAAACAACTTATCAGATATATTATGACACTTTTGGAGCAAATGGGACTTGAACCCAGTCCTTCTAACTCTGAGGGAGGGACACAAGCAATGTGCCAGAACAACTCTAAGTTTCACAGCAGAGTGGTCTAGGCCCAACCATCTTCAGCTGCTTCATTGATGACCTTGGCGATGTTCAATGATGATTGTACAATGTTCAGCATTGTTTGTGACTCCTCTTGTACTGAAGTAGTCCATATCCAAATGCAGCAAGACCTGGATAATATCTGCACTAATAAGGAGCAAGTAACATTCAATCCTGAGACACTACATGTGTATTGTGTCCCCCACACCCGTCTTGTCTAACCGAAAAAAAGGACTCTCATGTGTTACTAAGGTAAGGCGTTTCAATGAATGTTTCTTGTGTATCGTGTGATTGATTAGAAGTTTGCTATTCGTTGGTAAGTTGAACTATTAGAAATTATTTAACGCATAACTGTGTATAAATTAATTAAATATGTAGGGATAGCTGGATGGATGGTGTGCTGTAGCTGTATGATCTGAGCTTCAAACACTGCAGCACAAGTCGGGAGGGGGAGAGTTACCTGGACCCTTTGTTTCAGGAGTCAGTCATGCCCAGTTGATTAAGTAATTCAAATTCAGTTAGTGATCAGGAACAACAGGGTGTGACTGTAAGTGAGGCAGGTAGGGGGATTCTGAGTTCAGGAGTGGAGGAGCTTCAGCCCTTGACCTTATCCAACAGGTATGAGATTCTTGTTCCCTGTACGGATGAGGGAAAAGCCTGTGGATAGGATGAGCCAATTGACCATGGCATCATGGTGCAGAAGGCCATTCAAGAGGGGGCAGCAAAAAGACACATAATTGTTATGGGGATTCTATCATTAGGGGGACAGATAGTATCCTTCATGAGTCAGATTGGGAATCCCTCATGGTGTGTTGTCTGCCCAGTGCCAGGGTGCAGAACACCTCCGACTGGCATGAAAGGATATTGGAGTGGGAGGGAGATGATCCAGTTGTTGTGGTCCGTGTTGGCACTAACAACATAGGTAGGGCTAGGAGGGAGGATCTGTTTGGGGAGTATCGAGCATGAGAAAGGAAATTGAAGAACTTGTCCTTGAGGGTCAGAATCTCTGGATTACTGCCTGAGCCACATGCTAATTAGTATGGGGATAAGAAAATTAAGGAAGTAAACACGTGGCTAAGAGACTGCTGTGGGAAAGAGGGATTCCATTTCATGGGACATTGACATCGGTTTTGGAACCAGGGGGATCTGTACCGATGGAATGATCTCTACCTGAACTGATCTGGAACCAGTGTTCTGGTGAAAAGTATAAATAAGGTGGTCACTAGGACTTTAAACTTGTGAAACCCAGTAAAAACAATGACTGCAGATGGTGGAAACCAGATTCTGGATTAGTGGTGCTGGAAGAGCACAGCAGTTCAGGTAGCATCCAAGTAGCTTCGAAATCGACGTTTCGGGCAAAAGCCCTTCATCAGGAATAAAGGCAGTGAGCCTGAAGCGTGGAGAGATAAGCTAGAGGAGGGTGGGGGTGGGGAGAAAGTAGCATAGAGTACAATGGGTGAGTGGGGGAGGGGATGAAGGTGATAGGTCAAGGAGTAGAGGGTGGAGTGGATAGGTGGAAAAGAAGATAGGCAGGTAGGACAAGTCCGGACAAGTCATGGGGACAGTTACTGAGCTGGAAGTTTAGAACTAGGATGAGGTGGGGGAAGGAAAGGGAAAGCAACAGGGAGTTTAGAGTCAAGGAGAAAGATGAGTAGCAGATTAGCATGTGTGCAGGTTTTAAGTTCAAGGCAGACCAGGAATGAAGCAAAAAGGAAATACAACTTAGAACATATTACTAAAGATGTTGGAAATCATGAGAATAAGAAAATTAGCATTAAGGCGCTTTACCTGAATGCTCCTAGTGTTTGTAACAAAGTAAATGAATTAACGGCACAAATCATCATGAATGATTATGATGTAATAGGCATCACAAAAATGTGGTTGCAGGGGGTTCAGGACAGGCAGTTAAACATCCAAGGATTTACAACTTATCAAAATGACAGGGAGGTAGGCAGAGGGGATGGGGTTACCTTGTTAGTTAAGAATGAAATTAAATCTATGACACTAAATGACACAGGATCAGATGACGTGGAGTCTGTTTGGGTGAAGTTGAGGAACCACAAAGGCAATAAAACCATAATGGGAGTTATGTACAGATCTCCCAGCAGTGGTCAGGACTAGGGACACAAGATGTACCAGGAAATAGATAGTGCATGTTAGAAAGGCAAGGTCACGGTGATCATAGGGGACTTCAATATGCAAATGGGTTGGTGAATTAGACAGCCATGGCTGACAAAGGAAATCAGGAAACACATCAAAGAAAAAGAGAGATCCTATAAAGTGGCCAAGAGCACTGGGAAATCAGAAGATTGGGAAGACTACAAAAACAAACAGAGGATAAAAAAGAGAGAAATAAGGAAGGAGAGGATCAAATATAAAGGTAAGCTAGCCAATAATATTAGAAATGATAATAAAAGTTTTCTTCAATACATAAGAAACAAACAAGAGGTAAAAGTAGAAATTGGGCCACTCCAAATTGATCCAAGAAGGCTAGTGCTGGGGGCTAAGGAAGTAGCTGAAGAACTTAATAAGTACTTTGTGTCAGTCTTCACAGTGAAAGACATGAGTAATATCCAACAATTAAGGAGAGTCAGGGACAGAGTTGAGTACGGTAGCCATTACAAAACGGAAAGGACTAGAAAAGCTAAAAGGTCTAAAAATTGATAAATCTCCTGGCCCTGATGGGCTACATCCTAGAGTTCTGAGGGAGGTGGCTGAAGAAATAGTGGAGGTGTTGTTTGTGATCTTTCAAACGTCACTGGAGTCAGGAAAGTTCCAGAAGATTGGACTAGACAAGCCCAGGATGTGTCGCCATAAGCTCAAGCTCCAGATTTCAGAGACCAAGCAACTGTAAGAATCACTGAGCTATATTTGTGAGTCAGAGAACTAGAGGGATAGCATGTCCAGAGAGGTGGTCGCACTGCGAGTGTGGGGCAGGCCAGCAGATAGGGGATGGTTGACTGGCAGGGTGACTAGGAGAAACCAACAGATAGGGCAGGAGCTACCAGATGATCTTGCTCGCCAACTAGTTTCCCATTCTGGATATCAGTGAGAGTGATGGATTCTTTTAGGAACATAGAACAGACAAGCCTGAGGGACAGGGTTGGGCCAGCTACATAGAAGAGGAAGAAGAGTGGAAAGGTAGTACTAAGAATGGATTGTTTCATTACGTAAACTGTTTTTAAGGGGAGAGTGAATAGCCAAAATTTGTGGTGCACATTGATACTAGTGATGTAAGTAACAAGGGGGATATAGACCTGCAATCAGAATTTAGGGGAAAGGTGAAACATTCAGCAAGCACTACTGTTGGATTCCTACCCATGCCACGTGCAGGTGAGTACAGAAGGAAGATAAAAATTATGAGTGCGTGACTGCAATGATGGTACAGGAGGAAGGGCTTTAGATTTCTGGGACATTGGCAATGGCTCACCGAGTGATAGCACAAGGCAGGTGGGTGGATCCTGTCACAGCCGGGTCTGAGCTCCTTATGTAGCATGTTGCTAGTGCTGTTGGGAAGAGTTTAACCTAACTCAGCAGGAGTGTGGAAACCAGGAGGGAACATTAGAAAGTAATACAAGAGTGCACAAAATGCTGGGAGTTAACACAGAAATGGAGAATAGTAAGTTAATACATGAGGTCCAAATAAGGGAGAAAGTAATTAAGCTTAATTGCGTTGCATATATGTGAATGCATGGAGTCCAGTTGATAAGATTGGAGATTTACAGGCATAGATTATTTTGTAGGATTATAATCCTGTGGCAATGTTGAAGACCTGGTTCAAGGAATGGCAGATCTGGGCATTATCTTTTTGTGGTTACAATACTCTGTTTTTAAATAATGGGTTAAATTTGCCACCCTCCAATCTGTAGGAACTGCTCCAGCGTCTATAGAATTTTAGAAGATGACCACCAATGCATCCATTATTTTCAGAGCCATTTCCTTTAGTGTTCTGGGATGTAGATTATCAGACCCTGGCAAGTTTTTTACTATAACACTGTATCCTGCACTGTGTTCTGTTACCTTGATGCACTGGTGTAGTACGATCTGCCTGTGAAACATGCGACTCAACACTTTTCATTGTACATCTGTACATATGACAGTAATAAATCAAATCAAAAACAATTGTGGTCTCAGGTTAAACCCACCATCTTAAACTAAGGACTTCTTAAACTTATTTTTATCTTCCTTTATAAACCAGTCACTTGCCCATTTTTAAATTTTATTTGTGCATTTTATGCATGTGCATGTTTCATGTTCTGTTAATATTTTTCTAAATGTTTAAAGGGAATAAAATTTATTTTTCTCTTACTCAATGAAATCTTATACTTGGCTCCTGCATTTTTGAACCAATGAATTGCATTTTAACTGAAGTGTGATTTAGCTGTTGCTAAAACAAAGCTATAATCTTTGTTGCAATGTGTCTAGCGGTTTAAAAAAAAAGAGGGCAGTCGATTCACCTTGACTCATAATAGATGGTACGTCAAAAAAATCTTTGATTTCCATGCATCATGCATCATGATGTAGTTTTAAGGTTTATTATGAATAAATAAGTAACTGATGGCAATGAGATTAATTTATGCTTGTTATGGTTATGAAATAAAATAAAATTAAATGGTTTTAATTAAGACTCAAACTCTGAACTTAGTAGATAAGTGCCAAACCTCCTTCTTGCTGATTAAGAATTAGACAAACTTACATCAGCCCAAATGAGCACTTTTAGTCCAACTTTGTCTTTTGCATGTATTCTGAACAGTGATCAGTGTGATGCAGTTCACTGCTTCATTACCCCTAAAGTGACCTTTCTGGCTGTTTGGCTTGCATCTTGGAAACAAATATTTCTCTTCCACAGTTAAAAACTTACAAATTTTTCCTGCTAGCTTAAAACAAAGTACGTCACCGCCATGGGTGTAGTAACTTCCGCCTCTCCCCCGTGAGCATTATTGATAGCTAGTGGCCACAAGACCATGATACTAAATGACTTCTGCCTAGCTGGTGTAACCCTGTCTTAGCGCAGCTTCTTCTTTCCTCTGTCTATGCTCTGGCAGGCTATTTGCAACCACTGAGACTATGTTAACCAGCTTATATGACCCCAATAAAGGGCATTGATTTGAGCCAAAGCAGACAGCTGAAGTATATGGTTAACCTAAGAATGTTACAAAGAAAATGAGAATAATTGAGCGCATCCTTCTTTAACTTATAGAACTATATACATTTTATTTAATAGTTTAAGGATCAACTTCAATTTCACTGATATTACGTCTTTTCTAACTAATTTATAGGAATCTTCTGGGCTATTAGTTAGACAATGGGGAACTAACTTTAAAATTCCATCTCCATTAAACTTAAGGTTTTCCTTTTAGAACATCCAAGAAAGCCAAACTCTGTATTTAAACATTTCAAGAATTAATTCCTGTATCTGCTGGCATACCAAGTGAAACTGGATCCAAACCAGGTGTCAGAATGTTGTATGCAATGCCATTACTACCCTCTTGTGAATGGTGCAAATCTACCAATTTCAAGAACGGAGCTCTTCAATGAGCCAGCTGAGATGATGATATTATTGAATTGAATGTAGGTACGATCTTAGTAAAATTCTGATTGCAACCTAACTACAGCATTGCATAGCCGATGAATGCCATTTAAACCCATTGCCTATGGATTAATTGAAAGTTCAAAATATGTTATTTAATTAATATTAAAAGTATAATCAAAACTTTCAAAACAGGAGCACAATAAATGGCGAGATGTGGTTTCAGATTTTTTGCAGGCAATTATTATGAAATGACTTGTAAACTGAGGAGGCAGTGTATAGTCACTGGACTAGTAATCCAGAGGCCAGTCTAATGATCTAGGGATTTGGATTTGAATTCAATAAAAACCTAGAATTAAAAGCTAGTCTAATAGCAAGCATGTAACCTTTGTTAATTATTGTAAATATGTACCTAGCTCACGAATATCCTTTCGGGAGGAAATCTTCCATCATTACCTAGTCTGGCCTTTTTGTCACTCCAGACCAAAACATTGCTGTTGGCTTTTAACATTTCCCTCTGGATTGGGCTAGCAAGCTACTCAACTGAAAGGAAACTGGAGGTAATTAATAAATGCTGGTCCATTCAGGGATACCCACATGCCATGAGCTAATAATTTTTGAATCATCTGCAAACTTGGCTGTAATATATTCACTTCTCTCCTCAGAATGGTTCACTCAAATTGTGAATACAGTAATTGTGGCAACTAGCACTGATTCCTCTGACAGGATAATAACAAGGACTGCAGGTGCTGGAAACCAGAGTCGAGATTAGAGTGGTGCTGGAAAAGCACAGCAGGTCAGGCAGCATTTGAAGAGGGCTTTTGCCAGAAACATCGATTTTCCTGCTCCTCGGATGCTGCCTGACCTGCTGTGCTTTTCCAGCACCAACCTGATTCCTCTGACAATCCACCAGATACAGCTTGTCATTCTGAAAATGAATCCTCTGTCTTCTATAGTTAGCCAGTCCTTTATCCATGAGCTTTTGTATTATCAAGTAACCTTATGTTCAGTACCTTATCAAATGCCTTTTAGAAATTCAAATATATTACAAATACTGGTTCTCCTTTATCTATCATGTTGATACCTTTTCAAAGAATTGTAACCAATTTGTTAATTAAGTCATGCTGACTCTGCTTGATTATAGTATACATTTCTAAATGCCCTGGTATTGCAACATTTGTAACAGATTCTAACGTTTTCTCAATTTGCAGGTGTCATGCTTACTGACCAAAAGTCACCTTTTTCTTGTCTCCTCTTTTTAAATAAAGTTGTCACATTGTCTGTTTTCCAATCCTTGGAACTTTTCCAGAATCTAAGGATATTTGGAAGATTTCAGCTAACGCATCTCGTATCACTGTAGCTACGTCCTGTTGTATTGTGGGATGCAATCCATCAGGTCCAGGGGGACCTATTGGCCTTTAGCCCCATTAGTTTGCCTAGCATTTTTTCTCCAATGATAGTCCATGCATTTATTTTCTCTCTTCCTTTTAGTATTTTTAGAAAGTTGTTAGTGTCCTTTGCAATGAAGATTGGAATTAGAGGTGCCTGTATTCGCATGCTCTTTTAGTCATTGAAGGTTTAGGAGTGCTTCTTCAGAGGGCCTCATGAGTTGCTGCGGTGTGTATGACTTAGCTCTGGTATGTCAGTGGTGAAGTGGAGGAGTGAGTGCCTATGTTTTCAGATAACATATTTGAGCATAACAGGCAAGATAAGAATAGAACTAGATTAGCTGTCAGGAAGTATTTTGTTTCACAGAGATTCATTAATCTCTGCACTAAGTTAGCAGGTGATGGAATTTTTGCTGACTTACTGTAACTATTTAAAGTGAAGATGTTTAAGATACTGTGTGTGGACAGCACGAATGTTGAGATAATCAGGAGATTACATGACTCGTGAATGGCCAACATTAATCTGCGGGAAGACTTGCCAGAGTCAGTTAGCTGTGGTTACTCCCCCTTCGAGAAGGAAGGACAGACAGATAGAGCCTTAGCAATCATGAGAATGGAAACTCCCCCCTATAACACCGAGAAGGAGGTTTTCTCATACCTGTCAGTGTTCTCTGAGTCAGTGTGGTTTTTTCCTTTCTTATTCACTCACAGGGTGAGGGCATCTTGGGTAGGCAAGCAATTATTACCCACCTCTAAATGACCAAAGGGCAGTTAAGAATCAACCACATTGCTGTGGTTCTGGAGTCACATGTAGGCCAGACTAGGTTAGGATGGTAGGAGCAAATTACTGCAGATGCTGGTATCTGTACTGAAAATGACAAATGGTGAGATCACAGCAGGCCAGGCAACACCCATGGGGAAAAAACAAGCTTACATTTCATGTCGAGATGACTCTTCACTAGAGTTGTTCTGGCTCACAGGAATGACTCTTACTTCCAGATTTTCATTGAATTCAAGTTCTATTATCTGCTGTGGTAGGGTTTGAACTCAGATCCCCAGAATGTTACCTGGGTCTCAGGATTAATAGTCCAGCAATTATACTACTAGGCCTTTGCCTCTCCATACGTGGGTAAAGTTTATTTTCATTCATGGGATGCGGGCATTGATAAAAGAACCAGCATGTATTTCCCATCCTTAATAAATCTAGTGAAGATGGTTTGTAGGCTGCCTTCTATAAATACTGTTGTTCTTTGGGTGTAGGAAGCCCACACTGCTAGTGGAAGGGGGTTCCAGAGTTTTGAGCCAGTGACAGTAAAGAGATGATGATACAGTTCCAAGTGTCTCAACCATCATGCTCCACCAGTATGGTGTGTGGTTTGGAAAGATATTTGCAGATGGCAGGATTGGCGTTCACCTGCTGCCTTTGTCCTTCTGAATTGTAGAGGTCACCGGTTTGGAAGGCTCTTTTGAAGGATCCTGGGTGAGTTTTTGCAGTCGATGTGATAGACAGTCGTGAAGAGAGTGAATGTTGAAGATGGTGAATGTAGGCTAATTCAGGCGGATGGGCTGGATACTGTCAATCTTCTTAAATGTCATTGAAACTGCACCCATTCAGGCACGTGGAGTCTATTCCATCACACTCCTGATTTGTGGAGATGGTGGAGAAACATTTGGGAGTCAGCAGATAGATTACTCACCACAGAATTCTTCGTCTCTGACCTGCTTACATAAATAAAGTGTTTATATGGCTCGTCCAGTTCAGTTTCTGGTAATGGTAATCCTGTAGGATGCTGATAATGAGGGATTCAGTGATGATTGTGTCATGAAGCATCACAGAGTGATGGCTAGGTCCTCTCTTGTTGAAGATGGCCAATGCCTGGTACTTATAACTTATCATCCAGGCTTGGTTATTGTCCACTTTTTGCTGCATTTGAACTTGAACTGCTTGAGTATATAAGCAATTGCAAAAGGTGCTGAACATTGTGAACATCAGTAAATAGTCCTAATTCTGACTTTCTAATAGGGAGAGGTTCATTGATGAATCATTGAAGGTGACAGGGCGGGGGACCCTAACCTAAAGAACTCCTGCAGTGATGTTCTGAACCTGAGTTGATTGAGTTCCAATATCCACAATAAAGCTCCAATCAATGAAGCATTTTGTCTTGATGATCAAGAGTAGACTGATCGTGCAATAATTGTTCAGGTTAGGTTTGTCCTCTGTGTTGTGAAATGATAAACCTGGGAATGTTTCCACATTGTCAGGATAGATGCCAGTGTTTTAATTGAACTGGGACCATTTGACTAGAAGCATGGTTCGTTCTGTAATACAAGTTTTTAGTTCTATTACCAAAGTGCTTTCAAGACGTACAGCCTTTGGAATATCCAACACCTTCAGCCATTTCTTAATATCACTTGGATTGAACTGAACTTGTTGAAGACTGGCATCTGTAATGAAGGGAACTTTAAGAGGAAGAGGAGATGGATTATCTATAGATACTTCTGGCTGAATCTGAAAGAAAATGCGTTAATGTTGCTTTTTTACACTGATGTGCTGGACTCTTCCATCATTGACCACGAGGGTATTTATCCTTTTCTTCTTGTTAGTTAACCATCACCATTCATGTCTGCATGTGGTAGAGCTTAAAGCAGGCCTGTTGTCTGTGGGATCCCTTAGCACTACCTAAGGCATGCTCTCACATGACTGCTCCCCTCCATAATGTGAGCAGACAATTAGACTCTTACTGAGTATTGTCAATCAGGGAGACTAAGATAGGTGATTGGGATTTTCCAGCTAGTCTCTAATTTCATGGTATGCCAAGGGAGTATTGTAATGGTGTGGAGTGACAGGTTGAGATTTCAGTGTTACTGGCATACCCATAGATACTCTCACCCTGCATGCTTCTGGGTATAGCCAAATGCTGCTTTCTCTAGTTTTCTAAATTAAATTTTAGAAAGTGACTGAAAGGGCACCTTGTTGGTGAGGTGACCTCTCAGTTACGTACTTCTATTGTAGCTGGGTGCATTACTATACTTAGAAGACACCTTATTTGTCCTTTCATATTCAAGAGTGCACCTTCTACTCTCATTAGACAGTTCACCTATGTCTGTTAAAGGGGGTAATAATCAAAATTGAGTGATTCTTCTCCCACCCCTACCCCTACCCCTACTGGTGTTGATTTGGGACTTGGAAACAATCTCTGCTTTTGTTTCCCACTGCTGAAATGAAAATTCAGCCCATGAGTCAATTCTATATGTAGATCATTCTCTTCTATGAAGAAGAACTTTTTGATAATGGTGCAATAGGGAACTCTGTCTTATAAGGTAAAAACAATGACTGCAGATGCTGAAAATCAAATACTGGATTAGTGGTGCTGGAAGAGCACAGCAGTTCAGGCAGCATCCAACGAGCAGCGAAATCAACGTTTCGGGCAAAAGCCCCTGATGAAGGGCTTTTGCCCGAAACGTTGATTTCGCTGCTCGTTGGATGCTGCCTGAACTGCTGTGCTCTTCCAGCACCACTAATCCAACTCTGTCTTATACCAGATTGAACCTGCATCTATTTGTGAATGAATGAGAAGAAGTTTAATGCATTTGCATTCATATCACATAGTCTAAGGTATAATCACTTAGTTGTACGGAATTTGATTATTGCTGAAACGAGCACATTATATCAAGACAGTTTGTCTTATATTCATTCGGACAATTCACAAGACATACCAATGTAAAAGGAAAACAACATTACTGCTGTGTGGGTATGTATGCACGCTGTACCTGTATTGTTTTTGAAAAGCTCTGCAACACTTTTTCCATGTATTAGAAATTGTGAAATGTATTGTTTTGGAAAAGGTATACAACATTTTTTCTCATGTATTAGAAATTGTTAAGTGTGTTGTCTTTTTTTAAAAGTATAATACTTTTGATTTCTCAGGCTAATGGCTTGCCAATTAGAAACAACCTGCTTGGGGATGTGAAATTTCATTCAAAATGTAATAACTCAGGACAACTGATTGAAAGAACATTATTTATTGTTAAATACCAAAATAAAACCACTGTCTGTGGCATTCATGGGTTAATCCCAGCCCGATCAGACAATTCTGCAGACCTATCCCTGGATCTGCTTTATTTTGCTTTTCCCCATCATCAAATCACAGTGGTTATTTTTAAATTTATTAACCACTACCAGAAAATCACTTGTATTTCCAATTGATTAATTTACATTCAAAGCCTGCATGGTCTGCTTTATTTTATTTTCAGACTGGGTCTGCTCTATAAAGGGCTCAGGTGAGTTTCTGTTGGACAGTCTATTACTTGTTACCAAAAGAATTCATACTCAATGATCTGAACAGGGAGATTAATTATTGCTTCCACATAGGCCTTGTAGGAGTTATCACATTGCTCCCTTTTGGTTCTGAGGGCTCCGCCTTTCTCCTGAGATGATGGGGCCTCCCGTGTTGCTTAACCCATGTACCCACTCCTTTTGCATTCTGGGACATATCATAAGTAGGTGAATGTGTCTTCCATGAAGATTGTTGAAAGGTCACTACAGGGTGCTCATGCTCAGTAGTGTATGTGTTGAAACAATCCTCTCTGTGGAGGGTTTCTGCTAGAGGTGGTCAACATTTGCTTTGTGATCTTCTCCCCAGTTTTGACCACGTACAATACAAGTTCTGAGTTTTAAGGATAACCCCAAGAATCCCTGCAGAGTCATCACCAAAGTTCTTTTTATGGGCCATATCCCCCCCTTGTGATTTCATGAACTGGGAAAGACATCAAACTTTGGTTGTGTTCTTTGGAGTCAGAGTGTATATATGGCTTCACCTTCTCTTTGACAGGGTATAAACCCTCTTTATTGACTCTGTACCTGAGATACATAACCTCTTTTACCTGAAACACATATTTTTTCCTTTGTTAGCTGGAAGTTGGCCTCAGAAGGCCTCTTCCAAACTCTCCACATGTTCCTATGCATTAGCTCCTGAGATTAAAATGTCATCCAGACAGACCGCTGGTCTGGGCACCTCTTGGAGAATGTTGTCCATTACGTTTTGAAAGATGGCTCAAGTCGATGACACCTCAAAGGGCAAGCAAGTGTACTCATATTGTCGAATATTTATAGTGAAGTACTTCCTGGATGAGTCTCAAATTCCAGTTCGAGGTAGGTGTGGGTCATATTCGATTTAGAAAATATGTAACTTCCAGCCAGCTTTGCATACAAGTCTTCTATGTGTGGCATATGGTATCTGTCTAAGTGGAAGGCTGTATTGACTGTCAACGTATAATCTCTGTAGAAACAGATTGTGAAATAATTCCACAGAGGCCGGTATCCCACCAGCAAGCTTCTTTATTTGCATAGTGCTGGTCCAGCTTCCTCAGAGCCAGCTCTCCGAGTGAAGAGAACCTCTGACACTCCCAATTATATCCATCAGCCGCGGCTCTCTGATTGTAATGGATTAACAGTCTCAATCAAGGGACTCATATTCTAAGCAGTCCACCTGGCTGACCTCATTACAATTACTACATTGCCCCCACCCCAACCAAGTACAGGGGATTGTAACCTATCCTGGGGCATTTTCGCCAAGGGTTCTGTTCCTCAGACTAGCCTCAGACACGGGCGATGTGTAGCAGACTATAGCCGCCTTTTACACTTGGAGCGTCTTGGAAGAAATTCATCCTCTTCTTCGTGCAATAGAGACATCGAGGCTGAGTTATCAGCTGTGCCCATTTCAGACCATCATTAATAAGATCAAAATCATTTCAAGTTAGAGAATCCATTCATCAGTCTAATAATGACAGGAAAGTAGCTGCTCTTGAACCTGTTGGTGCGTGTGTTCAACTTCTGTAACACCTGCCTGATGGAACAGGTTGTAGGAGACCATTACCAAGGTGGGAGAGATTTTTGATAATGTTGGAAATATTTCCATGGCAATGAAATGTGTAAACTGAGCCCAAGGATCGAAGGTTGGCTTCCATGATGATCTAGGGTGTGCACACTATCTGCTTGATCTGCTTTTGATTAATATCCAGAAGTATTCTTATAGACATTTACTAACCACAACCTCTCATGTATGGGTCTGCTTCTTTTTATTATTTTCTTTTGTATTATCCCAGATCCAACCCCCAATTCGGGACCGCCAAATTGAACTGTTGTACCGGTCCATCTTCTTTCCCACCTATCTGATCCTCCCTCTGCTCTGACCTATCACTATCACCCCTCACCTTCAGCTACCTATCGCATTCCTAGCTACTTTCCTCCAGCCCCACCCCATCCCATTTATCTCTCAGCCACTTTGCATCCCTACCCCCCAAACCCCAACATTCCTCATTAAGAGCTTATGCTCAAAATGTTGACTTTCTTGCTCTTCAAATGCTGCTTGACCTGCTGTGCTTTTCCAGCACCACACTTTTGACCCTCACAAAGAGATTAGTTAATGATTTCACATGAGCCTTCTCAGGGTTATCACACTAAGGCACTCTACTTCTACAGTTTGTCATGGAAATAGTCTGTGCTGTAGATTCATCAAGTTGATCTCATGACTTGTGCAAAAGCGTCTGATTAATTTGTGGGCGGCACAGTGGCACAGTGGTTAGCACTGCTGCCTCATAGCACCAGGCGACTGACTATGTGAAGTTTGCACGTTCTCCCCGTGTCTGTGTGGGTTTCCTCCGGGTGCTCTGGTTTCCTCCCACAGTCCAAAAGTGTGCAGGTTAGGTGAATTGACCATGCTAAATTGCCTGTAGTGTTAGGGGCAGGGGTAAATGTAGGGGAATGGGTCTGGGTGGGTTGCGCTTCGGCAGGTCGGTGTGGACTTGTTGGGCCGAAGGGCCTGTTTCCACACTGTAAGTAATCTGGTCTAATCTTGATACCTCATTTGTAGGTATCTTTGGCTTAAATTTTCCATTTAGTTTGGCAGTTAACTGTCAAACATCATCTAACTGGTACATTGTTTATGGCAGCATTTCCACAAATCAGGGTTCACTTGATAACCAATCAGCACTCTCCTCTCATAGGTATAAATGTGGATTTTCCTCTAAATTATCTTACAAATTATCCTGATGAGCACAGGACAAAATGCTTCAACGAAATGGTCTTTTTCTTCAACAATATTAAGAGACCAATGAACTGTTTTTAATTGTTAGATAAGCACTGCGTATAAAACAATTGTATTGTCAAGCTTTGATTAGAATTGGAACTGTTAAATTTAAGTACACTGAGAATACAGTTTTAGTATCAATGTCACTATTTAATTATCACTGTGGAAGTGTCTTCTTAAGGTGTTTAATTAATTATCTGACCGAAAGCTGTGCAAGAGGCTAGATTTTTAATTTAATGTTTATTTTTTTTAAAATTTGGGTGTAAAATGCCAATTTCTGAGTAGGGGACACAGTGACCGATATGTTGCGATGATGTGGCAGTGGAAGAGCCTTTGATATATAAGGTACAGCAGCAAGTTTTATAACAATACTGTCCTTAATGAAATAAAATGTCCCAGGGGCCCTTCATCAAAGCATATTCGGACAACAGTTTTCACTGTGATGCACAAGGCAATATTCAAACAAAACCTAAAGGTTCAGTCAAAGAAGATTTTAGATAAAGGGGGAGACGTTAAAGAACATCTTTAAGAGGTTACAAAAACTCAGTGGTGTAGGTGGCCAATTCCAGAGGTTAAGATTTGGACAAACAGCTGTTAAGGGTAGAATTATGAAGATTGAGGATGTGCAAGAATCCAGGATTAAGGAAGCACAAAGATCTTAGCAAGTTTGAAGAGAATACAGGGATAGGGAGGAAAAAAATCATGGAGGGATTTGAAAGTGATGACCATGTTAAAATTGAAACATCAGGAAACTGTAGGTGAGCAAGCACAGGGACAATGTGGGATGGATGAATGGAACTCAGTGTGAGTTAGAATGGCAAGCAGGGTTCATGCAGGGTCAAGTTCAAAACAGTTTGCTGCAATTAATTGAACTGTGAAACATTGTCTCACAGATCACTGCGCACAAACAAATCACGAATCAATACACTGAACTCAGAGAACATTCTGTCTCCTACTGTATATTCTTTTCACGAATTGTTGATTTGTTGAAATGACTCCTCCTTCCTTTGAGCTAAATAGTCTAATCCTGTGGCCCAGCAAATGTTCCAGTTGAATTCATTCTCATTCTTGCACCATTTAGTGTGTCATGTTGAGATCATACTGAATTCAGCTCTGAGTAAATTTCTGCCTGCACCAATTTAGATTTCAGGAAGCATGAGCTGAAAGTAGACTCAGCACAATGTCATTCGTCTCATATGCTGAATATATTGGAGTGGAAAAGGACCAGTGGGAGGTCCAGAAGCACAGAGAATAAGAGTCAACAAGTTATCGAGCTGCATCATAATTGCCGATGAATATTTTCTCGATAAAAGCTTGCAGGGACAGTCAGACAACTGCAGCCTAAGTGTCAGACCAGTAAAAGTCACAATTGGCCTCAACCAATTTGTTATTTATACCTTCCAGCCCCTTATGGAACACTTCAGGACTCAGCAATTTTGCCACAATACCATTCCATGAAGCAAGCTAGTCTTCAAAGTCCTTTATCACCATGTATCCCACTGGAGCAAGGTCCCACTTTTGTTCCTGAAGACTAATGCATCATGCCTTTGGTTCCCACTTTTTTCATTGGACTTACAATTAGGATCAGCCAGGCCACCTAATGAAGTGTTCAATGGAAGCAGGCAGATCCTGCTGATGTAATAGTCTTTATTTGAGAGTAGATTCACTATGCTCTGCATCCTCAAAAACATCCACAGTAGAGGACTGGAGACCTGAGTGATCATTACCTACCTGAACCAACTGATTTCTGTCTAGATAAGCTCTGCACTTGCTAAAGTTACTCTCAAGTTGCCAACTGATCAACCCTTGATCCATAGCTATGGATTCCATCTCTTTCCCCAGCAACAATCTAAAGTTAAGCCAAATAGTTTGCAACCTTGGTGTCTTATTGATGATCCTCTGATCCCATATTTGTGTCATCAGTAGGAACACTTGTATACAACTAGAAAGATCAAAACAAAGAAAACCAGAGCAGGAGTAGGCCCTTTGAGCCTGCTCTGTGATTCACTACAATCATTGCTGATACTCAGTACCCTGTTCCTACTTTCCCCCCAAACCCTTTGATCCCTTCAGCTTTCAGAGATCTATCTAACTCCTTCTTGAAAACATACAATGTTTTGACCCCAACCACTTTCTGTGGCAGAGAATCCCACAAGTTCATAACATTCTGGGTGAAGACATTTCTCCTCACCTCAGTCCTAAATGGCTGACCCTGTATGCTCAGACTGTGAGCCATGGTTCTGGACTCCCCAGTTGACAGGTACATCCTGTGTGTTTACCCTGTGTAGTCCTGTTAGGATTTTATCGGTTTCCATGAGATCCCCCTCATTCTTCTAAGCTCCAATGAATATAATCCTAACCAATCCAATCTCTCTTCATAAATCAGTCCTGCCATCCTAGGAATCAGTCTGGTACACCAGCATTGCACTATCACTACAGCCACAGCATCCATTGTCAGATAAGGAGACCAAAACTACACAACATGTCATCTCACTAAGGCCCGGTACAACTGCAGCAAGACAACCCAGCTCCTGTACTCAAAGTCCTATCATGCTGAAGGCCAACATTCCAATTGCCTTCCTTTACCATCTGCTGCACTTGCAGATTTACTTTCAGCGACAGTTGTTCGAGGACACCTAGGTCTCATTGCATTTCATCTTTTCCTATCTAGTGCCATTCAATAAATATCTACCTTTCTGATTTTACTTCCACATTGTACTTCATCTGCTCTGCCTTTGCGATACTCACTCAATTTGTTCAAATTTACTCATGATGCCATTGAACTTTTCCCCTGCCTCAGCTCATCTGCTGCTGAAACTTTCACATGTCTTTGTTAACTCTTGAATCAGAATTTCAGAATTGTTACAGCCAAGGAAAAGGGCGTAAGAATTATACTTGCACCAGCTCTCTGGATGAGCACCAGGACTTAGTGAAGCAGGGTCTCTGCACTCGAAACATTAACTGTGTCTTTCTCCATAGATGCTGGCAGACCTGCTGAGATTTTCCTAACAATTTCTTGTTTGAGAATATATTTATTCAAGAAATTGTTTGTCTTAGTGCTATTACCTTGCTGTTTCCCCATAATCCTGTTCATTATCTCTCTTTAAAAACTTATTACTGCAGTATTTTTAGGCAGTACATTCCAAACCAAAACACATTTTGTAAAAATAACTCATTTTCTCACATCTATGATTAAAGGTAGATCATTGATGTACATATATATATATATAATTTTTGGAACTCAAAATAGGACCAATGTGCATTGGTTGTTTTTGTGAACAGTATTTTTTTAAAAGAAAATGTCAGAAAGCCTTTCACAACAGTGAGTGATCCAACACTTGTAATAAAGCAGATGATTGTAGACCTCTGTGGTATTAATGGAAATATTTTTACACTTTTAGCTTTGTGACAAGCAGAATAAACCCTCAATTATATTTATGAAGAAATCTGGTTGACAGATCTTTTTGTTTAAAACCTGATATAAATAAGATATTTAATGGTAAACCTGGCACTTGAACAGGAATTTTAATTTAGGTTGCGACTCTGCACACCAAGATGCAGGTCATTAATATAAATCAGAAAGCAAGGTTCCTAATACCAACTATTGGGGAACTCTACTACAAACCTTCAGATAGCCTGAAAAATATATATTTACCTAACATTACCTTCTGTTTCCTATCCCTTTGCCAATTTTGTATCTATGTTGCTACTATCTTTATAGCTTTAAATTAAGGGGTGATAGATATAGGACAGATGCCAAATGTAGTTTCTTTACTGAGAGAGTAGGAGGGGTGTGCAATGCTTTGCCTGCAACAGTAGTAGACTCGCCAACTTTAAGGGCATTTAAATGGTCATTTATTAAACATATGAATGAAAATGGACTAGTGTGAGATAGATAGACTCCAGATTGGTTTCACAGGTCGATGCAACATTGAGAATCAAAGGGCCTGTACTGCGCTCTAATGTTCTATGTTCTACGTTCTATGTTTTATGTTCTATTCTATTTATTCCACTTGTTGTTACTTACCTCTAATGTCTGTTGTGCAACTCAACTATTCTAATGCTTTCCTGTTTGGTCTACCATTTTCTATTCTCTATGAACTTGAGATCAGCCAATCACTGCTGCCCATGTCTTAATTCACAACTAGTTCCAATCCCCTTTCAGCCTGTGTTGCTAATCTACATTAGTTCATAGTCAAATACCATTTTGATCTTAAAATACTCATCTTTGATTTTAAAACCGTCAAAGGCTTCCTTCCTCCTTAATTGCTGTAATTTCCTCCAGCTTCACAATCCTCAAAATTATCTGTATGCCACTAATTCTGGCCTTTGGTGCTTTCCTCATTTTAATCGTTGCACAATTGTTAGCCATGACGTGAGTTAGCTGCCTAGGCTCCATACTCTGGAATTCCCTCTCTGACGTTATATCTTGCTTTCCTTCTTTAAGATACATCTTGAAAGTTATACATTTGACCAAGATTTTGTTCATCTGATTTATCTTCCTTATGATTTGGTCTTTTTTTTATATAATGCTGTTGTAAAGCATCTTGAGACATTTCATCTGGTCGATGTTTTCTGATGGTAGCATCTGTTGGAGAGGTTTGCTGGATACGTTAGTGTGGAATGCATCTCCAGTGATCTCCAAGGACATTAAATAGTTGGAGCTGGGCCTGTGGCTCATCAATAAAGCAGAAGTCCTATCTTAGAGAGCTGCCAGATAATCTATTTTGTCAAAGTGCTCGAGCCGCTTTTTGCAGGTAAACACGGGTTTACATGATGAGGAGGATTAGGAGCCCATGGGGTAGGGCAAGAGAGTAAGACTGGACATGGTTTGAGAGGGGAGTCACCTTGTCCTTCACACATTCACCCAAAACTGGGTGGATATTACTAAGTTACAATAGGGCGTCCTTTGAAATTGGGGCAGCAAGGCTGCCTTTTGCCTCACCCCCTTCCCCCGGCCACCTAGTTACATTGTGGATATGTACATAGAGAGGAGCCATAAAACTCTGCCCATTATGTAAAAGTGCTATAAAATGCATTGATCTGTTATTGATATCCTTGCAAAACCTATCATCACCTACTGCTAGTTTCCTTTGGAGACTATAGTCATTCAACTTTATCATTTATGGGATCCCATTATACAAGTGGACCTGGCTCAATAGTAATGTAGAGCAAGGTAGAAACAAAGTAACTGCATTAAATTTGAGCCTGGGAACATCTACATGTTCAGTGCAAACATTGGGGATGATCTTTAAGAACAATTGAAGAATTTGTCATCTCAAGTAATCAGCTTGACTGCAGGTGAATCCAGCTTCAGTGAGTGCAAGATAGTTCAGGAAGTCACCAGCAGCATGCACACACTAAAATCAAATTTGCCACTCTGCACTGATTCATCCTGTGCACTGCGTCTTCCCACTTCCTTGGAGAAGGCTATATTAGTTTAAAAGATATTTGTTAGAAGGCTCATTGATTTTTCATGATTTTTATTTTATTCTTTTATCAATTTTGGTTTGGAACTGTGAACTATGAGCTGAAGATGACCTTTGGACTGTGAGCAGCAGCCTGTGTTAAAAAAAAGGAAGAAATACACTATTGTTTGTTTATGAGGGTCGGCCTGAAAGTTAATTGCAGGTTGGATTTTGACAAAACGGTTCAACAAACACTGCGACACTTAGGGAGAGCAGTTTGGCCATTGATGAGGTCAGTACCTGGGAACTGGTGCTAGCAAGTCTGGGCTGGAAAAGGATTCTGGATTAGTGGTGCTGGAAGAGCACAGCAGTTCAGGCAGCATCCAAGGAGCTTCGAAATCGACGTTTCAGGCAAAAGCTCTTCATCAGGAATAAAGGCAGTGAGCCTGAAGTGTGGAGAGATAAGCGAGAGGAGGGTGGGGGTGGGGAGAAAGTAGCATAGAGTACAATAGGTGAGTGGGGGAGGGGATGAAGGTGATAGGTCAGGGAGGAGAGGGTGGAGTGGATAGGTGGAAAAGGAGATAAGCAGGTAGGACAAGTCCGGACAAGTCATGGGGACAGTACTGAGCTGGAAGTTTAGAACTAGGGTGAGGTGGGGGAAGGGGAAATGAAGAAACTGTTGAAGTCCACATTGATGCCCTGGAGTTGAAGTGTTCCGAGGCGGAAGATAAGGCGCTCTTCCTCCAGGCGTCTGGTGGTGAGGGAGCGGCGATGAAGGAGGCCCAGGACCTCCATGTCCTCGGCAGAGTGGGAGGGGGAGTTGAAATGTTGGGCCACGGGGCGGTGTGGTTGATTGGTGCGGGTGTCCCGGAGATGTTCCCTAAAGCACTCTGCTAGGAGGTGCCCAGTCTCCCCAATATAGAGGAGACCGCATCGGGAGCAACGGATACAATAAATGATATTAGTGGATGTGCAAGTAAAACTTTGATGGATGTGGAAGGCTCCTTTAGGGCCTTGGATGGAGGTGAGGGAGGGGGTGTGGGCGCAGATTTTAAAGTTCCTGGCAGGGGAAAGTGCCAGGATGGGAGGGTGGGTTGTAGGGGGGTCCTGACCAGGTAGTCACGGAAGGAACGGTCTTTGCGGAAAGCGGAAAGGGATGGTGTGGGAAATATATCCCTGGTAGTGGGGTCTGTTTGGAGGTGGCAGAAATGTCGGCAGATGATTTGGTTTATGCGAAGGTTGGTAGGGTGGAAGGTGAGCACCAGGGGCGTTCTGTCCTTGTTACGGTTGGAGGGGTGGAGTCTGAGGTGCGGGATGTGGACGAGATGCGTTGGAGGGCATCTTTAACCACGTGGGAAGGGAAATTGCGGTCTCTAAAGAAGGAGGCCATCTGGTGTGTTCTGTGGTGAAACCGGTCCTCCTGGGAGCAGATCCGGCGGAGGCGGAGAAATTGGGAATATGGGATGGCATTTTTGCAAGAGGTAGGGTGGGAAAAGGTGTAATCCAGGTAGCTGTGGGAGTCAGTGGGTTTGTAAAAAATGTCAGTGTCAAGTCGGTTGTCATTAATGGAGATGGAGAGGTCCAGGAAGGGCAGGGAGGTGTCAGAGATGGTCCAGGTAAACTTAAGGTCAGGGTGGAATGTGTTGGTGAAGTTGATGAATTTCTCAACCTCCTCGCGGGAGCACGAGGTGGCGCCAATGCAGTCATCAATGTAGCGGAGGAAGAGGTTGGGAGTGGTGCCGGTGTAATTACGGAAGATCAACTGCTCTACGTAGCCAACAAAGAGACAGGCATAGCTGGGGCCCATACGTGTGCCCATGGCCAATCCTTTGGCCTGGAAGAAGTGGGAGGATTCAAAGGAGAAATTGTTAAGGGTGAGGACCAGTTCGGCCAAACGAATGAGAGTGTCGGTGGAAGGGTACTGTTGGGGACGTCTGGAGAGGAAAAAATGGAGGGCTTGGAGGCCTTGTTCATGGCGGATGGAGGTGTAGAGGGATTGGATATCCATGGTGAAGATGAGGTGTTGGGGGCCGGGGAAACGGAAGTCTTGGAGGAGGTGGAGGGCGTGGGTGGTGTCTCGAACGTATGTGGGGAGTTCCTGGACTAGGGGGGATAGGACAGTGTTGAGGTAGGTAGAGATGAGTTCAGTGGGGCAGGAGCATGCTGAGACAATGGGTCGGCCAGGGTGGTCAGGCTTGTGGATCTTGGGAAGGAGGTCGAACCGGGCAGTGCGGGGTTCCCGGATTATAAGGTTGGAAGCTGTGGGTGGGAGATCTCCTGAGGTAATAAGGTTCTGTATGGTCTGGGAGATGATGGTTTGGTGATGGGGGGTGGGGTCATGCTCAAGGGGGCAGTAGGAAGAGGTGTCCTTGAGTTGACGTTTGGCTTCAGCGGTGTAGAGGTCAGTGCGCCAGACTACCACTGCACCCCTTTATCCGCTGGCTTGATAGTGAGGTTGGGATTGTCAAATGGAGGGAGAGGTCAGATTCTGAACTGGTTTTTAGACTGCATTTGGAGTTCTGAGAGAAGAATTTTGGCTCTAATTACAGAACATGAAAATTTGAAAGCTCCCTGTCCAACGTCCCATTATCTGGTATTGGAAGTTCAAAGAATAGAAGTTGAGTTATAAGTACAGCTGATTTTTTTTCCTCTGAATGAACTGAAAAAGTGGCACTGATCAATGTCTTCAGAAAATCAACCAAGAAACAATCATGTATGCCTGTGGAACAATGTATCATGAAAATTACTTAAGTTATTTGGCCAGTTTTTTGAAAAAAATTATTCCTTAATTGTGGTTGTTTGCCTGTCTGTCTTTTGTGAGAATGGGGCTGAAAACAAAGGGTATTAGTTTAAATCATAGACATCGATTAGATCATTTTGTTGATAAACATTACTCTGCTAAAATTACTGTATTGTTAATAAATTATTAAGTCTTTTGTTTAAGTTACAACCTAGTGTGTAGAATCAATTATTTACAAAATCTGAGATTGATTATTTAAAAATTCTGGTTCGGAAACATTGGAGTCAATTTTGACAGTGCTTGAAGTTTTTAATTCTATCATATTGTGAATATAGAGGTAGGGAGGCTGCTTTGACTCAACTGTTTGTCTCCACGTTACAACACATTTCAGCACATGAACTGATGTGAGTGATGTGAGTGAATCGCTGTCACTGTTGTCGCCACCTCATATAAGTCAGAGTCCTGGATTTACTGAGCAAACCAGAGTCCCAGCTTATTCAGGAGCACAGAATATTTTGTGGATCAGAATCATATACCCAGAGGTAGAAGGCAGATGACTTCCAAGTTCAGTCAAATGTACAAGTGGATAATGAAGAGTGAACTTGATCTGGTATGAGTGGGCATGATAAATTTTGGAGTAGGGAATAGAATGCTATTAGTGGAACTCTGTCTTCTGAATGTTTTGACAAAGTTAACACTTTATATCCTAGTCCTGCTGTCAATTTGGCATGTATTTCCAAACTGATTTCCCGCAGCATCTATTCATCTTGCGTTTATCCTAATAGTCTTCAGTTCTATCCATGGCTTGCTATTTATTCCAGTCGTTGCAAAATTTTAGTTGATCATTGCTTTGTACACTTGTACATCAGGTGCACAAATTCACACTCTCCTCCAATTTTTCTGAATATTTTGAATCCCTGGATAGAAAGAACAGGGCTCAAAATTGGTAGCCCCTAGAATAAATGCAGGGAACAAGATGCATAATGTAAGAACACTCTTCTGTCTGATGCCACTCAAAGACAAGAGAGGAGCTAGGTCCCAAATTACAGGTTTTGGTTAATTTGAAGGTATTTGATATCATTTCATGTGAGTGACAACTTCTCAGATGTCAGAGTCCAATAACTGTGTCATTGGTGAGCTGGATCCAGTCGCTTTCCTTCTTGCTGGCAAGGTGTAATCATCTTTCCAACCAGCAACTAGCAGACAGAAATAGAGGGTCTGAGGCAAACTGCCAACACTGGAGCTCTGCTTTCTCTTTGGAGGTCAAATAACAACTCACTTAAACTCTTAGAATTCTATATTTAAGCAATTCAAAAGGTCCAATTTCAACCAGGTGACTAGGAGAAGTACCTCAGGTGCCGATGGCCTACCTAAGTGGAAGATTATTAAGCTAACAGTGTTGTTTTCCCACCCACAGCAGAGTTTCCATTGCAAGGTAACAAGACCACTGTAAATCCATTGGTATTGTTTTAGCTTAATAGGTTCTGATGTTTTCCTTTATCCAGTGATGATTATAGGCAGATGGCTTATCTCCACACTGTCAGCTTTATCTGGAATGTCTATTCAATGCAGGGAGTTCAGAACTTCCTGGAAGTATCATCATGTGATCAACCTCACCTATTTTGGGATTCAAGCAAAATTGTCCCATTTTTAAAAGATAAGGACAGCAGGGAGAGGGCGATAGAAACAAAGAGACAGCCTAGACTGCACAAACAGCAAAATAATGGAGACTTTACATGGATGAAAACTGATGTGTGTACACATGAAAATAAGGGTTTCTGGAAGGCACTTGATAATATATCATGTAGGAAACAACAAGACACCCCAGTGTTGGAGGTAGCACATTAGCGTGGATAGAGAACTGGCTAACTAATTGAAGACAGAGATTTGGGAGGCCTTTTCAAGATAGCAAAGTCTAACCAGTGGAGTGCCAAGGGGTAATACTGGGGCCACAGTTATTTACAGCTGAAAATGTGTTGCTGGAAAAGCGCAGCAGGTCAGGCAGCATCCAAGGAGCAGGAGAATTGACGTTTCAGGCATAAGCCCTTCTTCAGGAATGACGAAAGTGTGTCCAGCAGGCTGAGATAAAAGGTAGGGAGGAGGGACTTGGGGGAGGGGCGTTGGAAATGCAATAGGTGGAAGGAGGTCAAGGTGAGGGTGATAGGCCAGAGTGGAGGTGGGGGCGGAGAGGTCAGGAAGAAAATTGAAGGTTAGGAAGGCAGTGCTGAGTTCGAGGGGTTTAGATTAGATTACTTACAGTGTGGAAACAGGCCCTTTGGCCCAACAAGTCCACACCGCCCCGCCGAAGCGCAACCCACCCATACCCCTACATCTACCCCTTACCTAACACTACGGGCAATTTAGCATGGCCAATTCACCTGACCTGCACATCTTTGGAGTGTGGGAGGAAACTGGAGCACCCAGAGGAAACCTACGCAGACACGGGGAGAACGTGCAAACTCCACACAGAGTCGTCTGAGGCAGGAATTGAACCCGGGTCTCTGGCGCTGTGAGGCAGCAGTCATAACCACTGTGCCACCGTGCCGCCCATAAACTTGACTGAGACAAGGTGGGGGGAGGGGAAATGAGGAAACTGGAGAAATCTGAGTTCATCCCTTGTGGTTGGAGGGTTCCTAGGCAGAAGATGAGGCGCTCTTCCTCCAACCGTCATGTTGCTATGGTCTGGCGTTGGAGGAGTCCAAGGACCTGCATGTCCTTGGTGGAGTGGGAGGGGGAGTTGAAGTGTTGAGCCACGGGGTGGTTGGGTTGGTTGGTCCGGGTTCCCAGAGGTGTTCTCTGAAATGTTCCGCAAGTAGGCGGCCTGTCTCCCCAATATAGAGGAGGCCACATCGGGTGCAGCAGATGCAATAGATGATGTGTGTGGAGGTGCAGGTGAATTTGTGGCGGATATGGAAGTATCCCTTGGGGCCTTGGAGGGAAGTAAAGGGGGAGGTGGGGGCGCAAGTTTTGCATTTCTTGCGGTTGCAGGGGAAGGTGCCAGGAGTGGAGGTTGGTGGGGGGTGTGGACCTGACGAGGGAGTCATGGAGGGAGTGGTCTTTACGGAACGCTGATAGGGGAGGGGAGGGAAATATATCCCTGGTGGTGGGGTCCGTTTGGAGGTGGCGGAAATGATGGCGGATGATACGCTGTATATGGAGGTTGGTGGGGTGGTAGGTGAGGACCAGTGGGGTTCTGTCCTGGTGGCGGTTGGAGGGGTGGGGCTCAAGGGCGGAGGGGCAGGAAGTGGAGGAGATGCGGTGGAGGGCATCATCGATCACGACTGGGGGGAAATTGCGGTCTTTGAAGAAGGAGGCCATCTGGGTTGTTCGGTATTGGAACTGGTCCTCCTAGGAGCAGATGCAGCAGAGACAAAGGAATTGGGAATATGGGATGGCATTTTTACGGGGGGCAGGGTGGGAGGAGGTGTAGTCTAGGTAGTTGTGGGAGTCGGTCGGTTTATAGTAAATGTCCGTGTTGATTCGGTCGCCCAAGATAGAAATGGAAAGGTCTAGGAAGGGGAGGGAGGAGTCTGAGACGGTCCAGGTGAATTTGAGGTCGGGGTGGAAGGTGTTGGTAAAGTGGATGAACTGTTCAACCTCCTCGTGGGAGCACGAGGCAGCGCCGATACAGTCATCGATGTAGGGGGGGAAAGGTGGGGTGTGGTGACAGTGTAGCTGAGGAAGATGGACATATCCTACTAAGTAGCCCATGGCTATTCCTTTGGTTTGGAGGAAGTGGTTTACAATATAAATACACGACTTGGATGGGGGAAGTAAATGTCCTTTAGTCAAGTTGTAGATGACATAAAAGTAGATGGGATTGGAAATAGCGAGGTTAGCACAAAGAGCCTGCAGAGGGATATAGACAAGCTAAACTAGCATTCAAATTTAGCAGTTAATATGGAAGGCAAATTGAATGTTGGCCTTTATTTTAAAGAGAATGGAGTATGAAAATAGGTAAGTCTTGCTGAAACTGGGCAAGGTACTAATCAGACCACAGCTGAAATACTGTGAACAGTTTTGTACCCTTCTGGAAGAAAACAGAAAATGGAACTGGAAGATGTCTGGAGAAAGTTCACTGGGTCGTTTTCAGGTATGGAAGAATTGACTATTAGTGTGGGTACTAGTAGTGTAGGTGTACTCATCGGTGTTTAGACAAATGAGAGGCAACCTTATTGAAACATTCAAGATTCTACGGGGGCTTGACAGGATAGATGCAGAGAGATTGTGAGAGTGTCAAGAACCAAGGTACATTAACCCAGAATAAGGGATTGCCCCTTTAACACACAAATGAGGAAGAACTTTTTTCATGTAAAATTCTTCATGGCATAGGGCTGGCCAGGCTGAATCATTAAGTATATTCAAAGCTGAAATAGATAAGAGTTTTAATTAATTCATTGATAAAGGAATTGACGGTTATGGGAAAAAAGCCAAGAAAATGGAGTTGAGGATTATCAGGTCAGCTAGGAACTCTTGATTAGTGGAATAGTCTTGGTGGGCTAAATGGTCTACTTCTGCTCCTATATCTTATGACTGAATTCAGGGATATTTGTTTAGCATGTGATTGTAAAGTGACAAAACTTGAACTGAATTATAGTATGTGTACATAGGAATGAACGTTTGTGGCTTTTGGAATACTGTCTCAGACTGCCTAAGGCTGCTTCTCCTTGTGAATGGTTGAATAAATGACCATTCCCTGAGTTTGAGTTTCCTAGTACCTTGTCAATTTGCAACACAGTATAATTTTAAATGTAGGACGCGAGGCCTTGGAATAGGAAGTGGGATGATAAAGAGACATGCGCTATCTACAAGGAATAAAAATACTCTACAGACCAACGCTGCAAGGTAGTAACAGCAAATAGCCCCCAGGTAACATTGAACATAGAACAGTATAGCACAGAAACAGGCCCATTAGCTCATGATGTTGTGTCGAACATGACACTAAATCAAACTAATCCCTTCTGCCTACCCATGGTCCATATTCTTCCATTCATTGCATATTCATGTACTCCACCACCAGCCCTGGCAGCATGCTCCAGACTCCAACCACTCTCTGTGTAAAAAAACTTGCCCCTCACATCCCCTTTGAACTTTCCCCTCTCACCTTAAATGCATGCTCCCTTGTATTAGACATTTCATCTATTGGAAAAAGATTCTGACTGTCAACACTATCTATGCATCTTATAATTTTATAGACTTCTGTCAGGTCTCCTCTCAGTCTCCACTGCTCCAGAGAAAACAACCTGAAATTTTCTAGCCTCTCCTTATAGCTCATACCCTCTAATCCAGGCAGCATCCTGGTAAACCACTTCTGTACCCTCTCCAAAGCCTCCACCAACCTTCCTATAATGTGGCAACCGGAAATGAATACAATACTCTAACCGTGGCCTAACCTAAGTCTTATAAAGCTGCAACATGACATTCTTGTACTGAATTCCCTGACCAATGAAGACAAGCATGCCGTACACCTTTGGCACCCATCCACCTGTGTGGCCACTTTCAGGGAACTATGGACTTGAACCCCAAGATCCCTCTGTACATCAATACTATTCAGAGTCCTGCCATTAGTTGTATATTTTCCCTTAACATTTGATCTCCAAAGTGCAGCACCTCAGACTTGCCCAGATTAAACTGCATCTGCCATTTCTCTACCCATATCTGCAAATGATCTATATCCCAATGTATCCTTTGACAGCTTTCTACACTAACCACAGCTCCACCAGTCTTTGTATTGTCTGCAAACTTACTAACCCACCCATCTACATTTTCGTCTAAGTCATTTATATATCACAAACAGCAGAGGTCCCACTATGGATCCCTGCAGAACACCACTCGTCGTGGACCTCCAGCCAGAAAAACACCCTTCCACTACCACCCACTGACTTCAGTGGGTAAGGCAATTCTGAATCCATGTGGCTAAGTCACCATGTATCCCCTGTATCTTAATCTTGTGGATGAGCCTACCATGAGGGACCTTGCCAAAAGGGACCTTACTAAAATCAGTGTAAACAACATCCACTGCTCTACCCTCATCAATCACCTCCTTGAAAAATTCAATCAAATTAGTAAGACATGACCTTTCTCTCTCAAAGCTATGCTGATTATCCTTAATTAGGCCATGCTTTTCCAAATGTATCCCTAAGAATTCTCTCGAGTAGCTTCCCAACCACAGATGTTCAATGACAGTTCAATGACAAAAATGATCAAGGTGAGTGAATGCATTACAAATGCCAGAACCAACCAATTGAACCATTAGCCTCACACACTGCTAAACTCACCAATATCTGCTTTACTCATTTATCTATAATCTGTATCAACCATGCTGCAAACATCAATTTTCATAACTTTACCTTACCCTTACATGTCACATTGCTGCAGGCTTCCCAGTCACATCTCACAACTTAGACAAAAGTGAGGACTGCAGATGCTGGAGATCAGAGTCTAGATTAGAGTGGTGCTGGAAAAGCACAGCAGGTCAGGCAGCATCCGAGGAGCAGGAAAATCAACATTTCTGGCAAAATCTCTTCATCAGGAATGAAGCAATTTGCACATACAGCAGCTAACTCAACTAGAACAGTCACTTTTCCCAAGCACATTGTACGCACTGACTGTCAAACTTTAGGACTTTAGGACTTTTCCTTTAGCACATAACCAAAAGCAGCAATACCTAACTAATCAAGCACAGGCATGGTTGAATGCCTTCATCTCTAAGAAGGAGATAGTGCTTGCCATCACAGGCATGGCCATGATAAATGCTGTGATAAGAAAGAGCTTTGGCAGCATGGTGGGCCTGGATTGGGACTCCTAGTGATGTCAGCGAGGGGATAGCAGTGGAGCCACGGACTCTTGGGGTATCAACTGGACCTGGAACAGGGATTCATTACAGCCTGGAGATGGGAGCACCTTACAAAAACCTATGACAGCTTAAGAAAACCCAGAGCCATGCTTGACAAGAGGACTATTAAGCTGAACATTATTTCCTATTTTTCTGCCCTTACATTTTTCTGTCAATTAAACACAAGATGAAGCATAATTTAAGTAATTTATTTTTATTCATTTTGCAGTCCAAAATGGCACTGGATTGTGCCGACAAAACATCTTTCACTGTATTTTCCAAGTATATGTGACAATAAAATCATTCATTGATGGAATGTTGTTATTTTATCTTATTGTGCTCTGAGGCTGAAGTCCAGGCTGCGAAGCAAAATATCTGATGTATTATTCCTCACTCTGATTGAAGCATGATACCTTAAATATCTTAAGACAAAATTTTCTCCCAATCTGTTTCTCCCTCTGCAAGCAGTTTGTCCTGCTCTCTGTCATCTGTCCTGACACAGAGCAGCACAAGGTGGACACAAACAACAGTACGCATGAAGTGGGTGATTAAGTGAAGTGGGCAAGTGGCTGAACTGGGTAGCGAGGTGAGACTATATTTCAAACTGTCTAACATTTCCAACTTAATTCCTGTGTGCTCGGTAAAATCTCCAATGTCAGTTCAAAGTCAAAGACATTCATTGAGGGTACTTAGCAAGGAACCAAGCCACCAAACGTTTAACCTTGCTGGACAATTTTCACAAACATCCTTAAGCCAAGACATCTGCATGTCCCAACGTGGATCTCCAGAAAAAAAAGTTCCAGTCTTTGATAATTCAGAGAATGGAAGATTTCGGCTCTTTTTAAACTTAAAACTTAATGCGGTTGAATTATGCCATTGCACATGATTAGTTTCAATGATTGTCAATTATTAATGAAGTTAAACATTAAAAAGGAATAACACACGGTGGCATGTCACAAGGCAGAAGTAGGAATAAAGTATTAGTTGATTCTAAATTGAAATAAGCAGACCTCAAAATTAGCTCAACATTAAAATTGATGTTGAAAACTAGCATCAATAATAAAATTTAACCAACATACTTTAATAATAGCATCACAATAGTAAAAAATCTATATAATAAATAGATTAAGGAAAATCCTCACAATGGTCCTGCTGGAGAATAACAGGAAAGTCAATTCAATTAACAGAAGAAAGTATACAGAATTACTTAACCATGAAAAAATGTGAGCTCGGCACTGAAGGTGAAGAACTAACTAGTAGTTGGTGTGTATAGGTTTTGTAAATATGTTCACTACTTTTGTTTATCAGGCCATTAAAATTTTAAAAGAATTTTTGAAGAATAGCATTCGAAGGCAATATTGGTTGGGATGGAGACAGATCTGCACGCACGTTAAGAATAAGATGTAAAGGCTAACTATAGAACATAATATAGTTACCAAATCAACATTCTGTCATGACATTACAACAACCTTCTTTCTCACTTATGATAGACTGAAAAGAGACATCACCAATACTCTGCTATGTTTTATGATATCATTTTTAACTTCTCCAGTTTGTTGTCGTGACAGTAATTTTATTAACTATAAATAGCCAACAGTGAGGAAGATGGATATTACACATTTTTTGAGGGTGTTAGGTCTCTTCAATTGATTTGAATTTTTGACAGTTTTATCTTTCTCCTTTCCTGTTTAAAGCTGATCTCTGCTTTAACATTTTGTGGTTGTTCTGTTTATTCTCTATAATTCTTCCACTACGTTGGCAGACTGTCTTGAAAATGTGTTGGGATTATACACTTGGGTAAAACCGAATCTCTGAGCAATTTTCTTTGGTTTATTTCAAATTACTTTTGTATCTGTATATTCCTGGTGGTTGATTGAAGCACTAACAGTTATAGGAACACAGGGAAGAAGCTGTCCAGTGAAAACAGTAAGTCACATATTGAGGAAAATAGTGGCAAAAGTTTATTTTTAAACACTTTGCTGAAAACATAATTTTAATGAGGGTGGCCAGGAAGCAATTCCTGTCCACGTTAAATAAAGGCCTGTATTTGCTGTTCTGACAGCCAAGGATAATAGATATCTGGAATAATTTACTGCAGATAGGGCAGAAGAATATGTGCCAGGACTTTGTTATTTATATTTCAGCTTTATCCTGATAAATAACCTCCTTCAATTTCTTTACTTTAAACGTCAAATGCTAACAGGATCTTTTGTGTCTGGGGAGGAAGTATTGTTTTGCAACAACAGTGACATCACAGTCAATACATTTAAATGAATATATCTAGTGATATCATCTGTTGGGTTTCCAACCATATATTTGATACATCACCCTCAATTTGTAATAATATGCATTTAACACAGTTATAATGTTCAGGTTTGACATAGTTCTTCTAGTTGACTCTCCCAATGTCTCAGTGAGTTAATAATGTGTGTAACTAAGTTATGTGACCCAGGATGGTCTCAGGTTCAATCACCAGTCTGTGTGGATTAATATCTCTCAGTTGCCACAATCTTTGAGGCAATAAATTGTCTAAGTATAAGAATGGGGTTCTTGTTTCTAGTGGAAATTCCACAGTTGTACTCAGAAATCATATTTAGTTTTCATAGTCATGAGCAGGCAGGGTTGCCTGACCTTCTGGACAGTGGGTGGGAAATTGTCACCTGTAAGAATTTGGCCTATGACTCCTGGAGAGGACAAGTAAGAGTAAATAAGTAGTTCTAGAACACATTGTAAGTGATGAAAGGGACAAGTCTTTGTCATCCATAAGAATGTAAGGGGAAAGAACTTTAAATCTGACGTTCTAACTTCACAGAAAATTGGTGGACTCTCTAAAGAAGCAGTAAGAATGTCTCTTTCCAATTTTACTTCAGGATTTTAAACAATCTTGAGCAAAGACATTTGGGTAGGACATTACAAGATGCCCTCAGAAATTCTACCTAGGGATATTTGTTATTGTGCCTGAAGAATTCAGCCTCTTTTTCATACTTCATATTCATCTGCCTATCTTTACATAATGGACCTAATTGGCTGGGTTTGTGTTGCACCACATTGTCCTGTATTGATTTTCACTGTGAGGGCAACAGTGCCCTCACAGATTTGCTTATCTAATCATACCAAACTTGCCTCATTAGCTACCTACTGAGCCTCGAAGACAGCACTTAAGCCTTATTACAGCCCCGTATTACAATGCACCATTTTCATAACAATGTGCTACTGTTGGGATATCCTGGAGGCAACCAGCAACCAACATCATTTGCACCTGTTGCATCTTAAATGCCCATCGTGTAGTCCACAAGCACTGTCAAGTTGAAGCTGCCCTGCATGGTTGCTGAAATTTATCCTAATCATATCAGACAGGGGAGAAATCAGCTCCCTGCTTTATTGACAAAAACTTGGAGAGCTGTGGATTTGGGTAGTGCACAGGTGGGACCCTTTTTCACTAGAACCAACAGAGGAACTGCAGTCCATGCCTACCTGGTCTGATTCTAACTTGGTTAGAGCCATCTGGAAGAATTCCCAGCAATGTAGGAAGAAGGTCAAGGGCTTTCTTAAATGCCAGTTTATGTGATACCATACACTTTTTGAGACCTCACACTATCTCTGCTACTGTATCCACCTCTCAACAAGGCTCATGCTTAAACCTTCTAACTGTTCCCGGCAACATCTTCCCTCATTTGCTGTTACCCAGTCCAACCCCTGACATCATGAGCCCTGCATGCCCTCTGTGCTGCCTTCTTATTCATTCGGGGCACATTCCCACCAACACTAAAAGTAACTTTCATCTCCCTTGATGCTTGCATCAGTCTCATTCCATGAAGAAAACAATCCTCAATAGGGCCGAAAGCATTAAACCAGTTTGTGGGTTGACTGATATTCAGCTCCGTACCCCTTATATGGAGAGTATCCTGACTTTGACCACTCTGAGCGGCAGACTGATGTGTCTCAGCCACTGATCTGGTATTGAAGGCTGCCCTTGACCTGCTGTGCTGGGACATGCTGACCAAAGACAATTGCCCATTACTGAGGTCGACTGACAACTATGACTAGCTTCTGGCCTGTGTCAGTGCTAATCAACAAAGCATGACAGTAGTAATATGAACCTGCAAAAAGGCAAGGTAATGCAATGTCTTGAGCATGCAGGTAGGCTAAGACTGATTGAGCGGTTTGACAGTGAGTGAAGAGCCTTGAGATGCAGTGTAGTCTAGTCAATGAGCTGAGTGTGTATCCCTAAGTGCACAGTGTCCTTGGTACCACATTACAATGATAGTTGGTAGTGCAGCCGGAGGTGCAACATTGAAGTGTAGAAGGATTTGAGCTATAGGGAGAGGCTGAACAGACTGGAACTGTTTTCCTTGGAGCGGATAACCTCATAGAGGTTTACAAAATTATGAGGGGCATGGATAGGATAAATAGAAAATGTCTTTTACCTGGGGTGGGGGAGTCCAGAACTAGAGGACATTGTTTTAGGGTGAGAGGGGAAAGATACAAAAGACACCTAAGGGGCAACTTTTTCACACAGAGGGTGGTGCTTGTATGGAATGAGCTGCCAGAGGAAGTGATGGAGGCTGGTTCAATTGCAACATTTAAGAGGCATTTGGATGGGTATATGAATAGGAAAGGTTTGGAGGGATATGGGCCGAGTGCTGGCAGGTGGGACTAGAGTGGGGTGGGATATCTGGTTGGCATGGACGGGTTGGACTGAAGAGTCTGTTTCTGTGCTGTACATCTCTATGACTCTGTTCCATGATGGTTCTCAAGTTGGCTCATATTGGGTGCCAAAGTCCATGGACTTGGGTTGGGTGTGGCCAGTGCTGCTGGAGTATTCCCTGAGATGTTGGTGCCTGTTGTCCAATGTGGAGGACCTGCAGAGCAGGCAGCAAGCTGAAGTTGCTGGGTACCCGTCCTGATTTCTATGTCAGAAACCCTGGTTAGATCTCACCACATCTTAGGAATGAAATATTGGTCTAGGAAGGAGTACAATGTGGGTTTACAAGAATGATACCTGGAATTCTAGAGTTAAGTTATAAATAGAAATTTTCTTTAGACTTTAGAAGGATAAGGGGTGACCTGATCAAAATCTTCAAGATATTAACAGGAAAAGATGGGGTATAGAGATAAATCATTTCCACCTTTAGTAGCAGATTCTACTTCATCAGCCTCATGAGCAAGTAAGTGCTGCATTGTCACAGATATTGTCTTTCAGATGAGAAGCTAAAATGGACCCTTGTTTGTACTTTCAGTTAAATATAAATAATCCAGTGACACTGTTTTTGAAGAAAAGCAGGTCAGTTATCCTTGGAGTCATGGCCAATATTTAATGCTCAATCATCATCATTAACTTGGATCATCTGATCAATACCACATTTCTGTTTATGGGAGCCTGCTATGCTCAAATTAGCAGCTATATTTCTGATATTGCAGCAGGGACTTTGTAATTCATGGGCTCCTCCTGATTATGTACACCTCAATAAAGAAAATATTGGTTAAGTATACGACTATTCTTATTTATCTTGTGATTGTGGATCTAAAATTATACCCAGCACACTATTAAAAAAAATCCCTTTCACTTTTGAGTCATGAGGTTAATTTTTGTTTGTTCAGATGTTAAGCTGTGATAATCACAGCTTTTTCTGAAACTAGTTGATAGCTGTTTACCAAACTTGCTGATCAATGTGATGGAATCAATGAGAAGAAATCCTTGTGTTCTCATCCTGGTCCTATGATTTCTAAGACTGAATGCTGGCATTGGAGGGTAAGAGTTTCTTAATTTATGTATAAATCCACACTTGTTTGTTTATACAACATGGACCAGTGTGCACAGGAACAGGCCCTTCAGCCCACCATGTCTGTACCAACCTTAATGTCATTCTATACTAATCCCATGGGCCTGAACAAGGTCCATATCCCCTTTTCTTTGCCTGTTCATTTGTCTGTCTAAATGCCTGTTAAACATTGCTATTGTCTCTGTTTCTATCATCTCCTTTGGCAGCATGTTCCAGGCAATGACTATCCTCAGTGTAAAGGTTTGCCTCACACATCTCCTTTAAACATTCCCCCCCCCCCCCCCCACCTTAAACCTCTGCTCTCTAGTATTGACCTGTCATAATTTTATATACTTCAATCATGTCACCCCTTAGTCTTCAGTGCTCCAACAAAAATAATCCAAGTTTGTTCAAGTTGTCCTTATATCCAATACTCCAATCCAGGCAACATCCTGGTAAACCTCTTTTGCACCCTTTTCAAAGTTTCCATACCCTTCCTATAATGTGGTAACCACAACTGTGCATAATTCTCCAAATGTGGCCTAACAGAAGTTTTATACAGCTGCAACATGACCTGCTAATCTTTATACTGAATGCCCCAACTGATGACTGAAAATATGCTGTATGCCTTCTTTATCAACTTACCCACCTGTGTTTCCACTTTCATGGAGTTATGGACTTGCACACAAGGATCCTTGTGTGTATCAATGCTTTGAAAGGTCTTGCCATTTACTATATGCTTTCTTCTTGCATTTGACCTCTCAAAATGCATCACCTCACACTTGCCCAGATTAAACACCATCTGCAATTTCTGTCCAACTTTCCAACTGGTCTATATCCTGTTGTGTTTTTGACAACCTTCCTCACTATCCACACCTCTTGTCAATTTTCATGTTGTCTGCAAACTCACTAATCAGAACACCTACAATTTCATCCAAATTATTTATATATATCACGAACAACAGAGGTCGCAGCACTGATCCTTGCAAAATACCACTGGTCACAAACCATCCATCAGAAAAACACTCCACCACAACTACCCTCTGTCTTCTAAGACCAAGACAATTTTATATCCAGCTTACAAACTCATTGTGAATTCTATGTGACTTCATCTTCTGGACCAGATGATCATGCGGGACCTTGTCAAAGGCCTTAGTAAATCCATGTAGACTACATCCACTACTCTACCCTCATTAATCATTTGTCACTTCCTCAAAAAAAACTCAATCAAATTTATGAGACAAGATTTCACCTGCAAAAAACCATGTTACCCTTCTTAAACAAAGGAACAACATATGCTATTCTTGAGTCTACTGGGACCTCAGCTGTGGCTAAAAAAAGATACAAAGATCTCTATTAAGGCCCCAGTAATCTCCTCCCTTGCCAACCTCACTATCCTGGGATAGATCCCATCAGACTCTGGGCATTTACCTTATAGAATGTTGTTAAAGACATCCAACACCTCCCCCTTCTCCATACTGAAATGCCCTAGAATATCAAGGGAGTTCTCCCTCAGTTTAGCATCAATATTTTCCATCTCCCTGGTGAATACCGATACAAAGTAATATGTTCAACTACATTATTTTCCTATTTCTGGCTGCACTAGCATGTGGCACAGTGATTAAAACCTGAGAGAACCTGCTTTTCTACTTCCTACGTAACTCCTAATTTCCCTTTGCAGGACCTCTTCTCTCTTCTGGCCTATATTTTTGGTACCAATATGATTTACTGGCTCACAGTCCCCTCTCAGAAGGTCCTGTGCCCACCTAGAGACCTCCATTACCTGGTATCAGGGAGGCAACACACCATTCTGGAGTCTCAGTTGCAGCCACAGAATTGCATGTATGTGCACCTGACTATAGAATCCCCCAGCCTACACTGTCACCTTCCCTGGTGTACAACAGAGCCAGTTCTGGTGCCACTGATCTGGCTGCTTTGGTTGCTTTTCCCTGTGATGGAGAGGCCATCTCCTCCAACAATATCCAAAACAGTGTATCTGTTTGAGAGGGATATAATCACGGGGGACTCCTGCACTGCCTGCCTGTCCCTCTTGGCATCACCCAATTATCTAACTAAACCTTTGGTGTGGCCATATCCCTGAAACCTCTGTCTATAAAATTTTCTGTCTTCTGTATGCTCCTTAGTTAGTTGAACTGCCGCTCCAACCAATCTATGCAGTCTGAGAGGAGCTGCAAGTGGACACACTTCCTGCTGGCATAGTTGTCAGTGACTTCTCCCGGATCTCCCCTGATCTCAGAGGAGGAGCATACCACTCCACTCACTGCCATTACTACTCCTCTAGTAACTACTGGAGGAAAATAAAAGACCTTACCTTGCTGTAGCTTAGCACTACTCGCCTTATTCAGCAAAGCCCAATGTTGAAAAGTCTGGCTCTGGAAAAGCACAGCAGATCAAGGCAGCATCTGAGGAGCAGGGGAGTCGACATTTGGGGTATAAGCCCTGTGTCCGGAATGTTGGGGGGGGGTGGCAGTGGAGGAGGCTGAGTGATCAATAGACGGGAGGAGGGGATGGGAGGGAAGGCAACTTGGAAGGCGATAGTTATATGCAGGTGGGGGCTGATAGTGATAGGTCAGAGCGGTGAGTAGAGCAGATAGGTGGAAAGGAAGATGGGCAGGTAGGGCAGTTCAAGAGGGGGATACTGAGTTGGAAGGTTGGATCTGGAATGAGGTGGGGGAGAGGGGAGATGAAGAAACTGGTTAAATTGACACTGATGCCGTGCGGTTAGAAGGTCCCAAGGTAGAAGATGAGGCGTTCTTCCTCCAGGCGTCGGGTGGCTAGAGTTTGGCAGTGGAGGCTCAAGGCTTGCAGGTCCTTGGTGGAGTGGGAGGGTGAGTCGAGGTGGTCTACCACAGGATGGTGAGGTTGTTTGATCCATGTGTCCCAGAGATGTCCTCTGAAACGTTCCGCAAGTTTGCATCCTGTCTCCCCAATGTAGAGGAGAGCACGTTGATTAGATGTTTAGATGTGCAGGATAATCTCTGCCAGACACGGAAGGATTATTTGGGGCCTTGGATGGAGGTGAGGGGGGGAGGTGTGGGCGCAAGTTTGAAACCCCTCGGGCAGTGGTTTTACACCTCTTTCTTAATCTCGCAAAGAATTAAGGGATATGGGGAGAGTGTGGATAAGTGAGGTAAAAACAATGACTGCAGATGCTGGAAACCAGATTCTGGATTAGTGGTGCTGGAAGAGCACAGCAGTTCAGGCAGCATCCAAGTAGCTTTGAAATTGACGCTTTGGGCAAAAGCCCTTCATCAGGATGTTGAAATGCCCATTAGTCATGATTGTGTCCACTCCTATGTCTTATGGTCTTATGGTGGCAAGAGAACGTGCCGTGAGTGGAAGGTGGGTTGGTGGGGGGGCATGGACCTAACGTGGGAGTCGCTGAGGGAATGATCTCTGCAGAATGCTGATAATGGTGGGGAGGGAAATATATCTCTGGTGGTGGGGTCTGACTGTAGATGGCCAAAATGGGCGAGGATGATGCATTGTATCCAGAAATTGGTGGGGTGGAAGGTGAGGGGGGGGTGGGGAGCGTTCCATCTTTGTTGTGGTTGAAGTGGTGCAGCTCAAGGGCAGAGGTGCAGGAAGTGGAGGAGATACACTGGAGGGCATTGTTGACCACTTGGGAAGGGAAATTGTGGTCCTTGAAGTAGGAGGTCATCTGGGATTTTCTGATGTGGAATTGCTCCTCCTGGGAGCAGATATGGCTGAGACGGATGAATTGGGAGTAAGGGATAGCATTTTTACAGGAGGGGTTTGGAAGGAAGTGTAGTCCAGGTAGTTGTGGGAGTCGGTGGGTTTGAAGTAGAGGTCAGCGTTGAGTCGGCCGCCAGAAATGGAGACAGAGAGGTCCAGGAAGAGAAGGGAGGTGTCCAAGATGGTCTGTACCAATGACGGACCCAGAGGACAGGAACAACTGAACCTCAGCTTTTTCAATTGTCCAATCAATTGTTTGAAATTCTTTCATCGTGTTTAGATGGGGTTGGGGTTACTGCATGGATAAACTAACTGATCATAGTGCTGTGAATCAGAAAGCCATTCAAGTTGGGGGGAGAGAAAGGAATCTAGTTGTCATGGGTGAGTCAATACAGGGCTGGACAGCATGCTCCAGAGGAAACAACATGTATCCAGACGGCTTTAGGATCTCGACTTGTAGTTGGACAGGAACTTGTGGGAGGGATAGAACCTAGTTATTGTTGTCCATGAAGATAAACAGCACAAAGAAGGAGATTCCATGTAGTTGGAACATAGAGTTTGGAGCCAAATTAAGAAGCGGAATATAAACGTCATGATTTCTGGATTATTACTTGAATCACGTGCAAATTGGTATAGGCTTACCCAGCGAGATATATACATGGCTCAAGGCCTAATTGGATTCAAGCTTTTAGCCTGTCAGCTCCAGTCCTGGGGATAATGGGACCTAAACCAAAAGGACAATCTCCACCTGAACTGCTCTGAGGATGGTTTACTTGTGAAGCACATAACAAGGAACGTAGAGGGGTAAAGAATTGAATTTAGAAAAATATGGTAAGTAGAGACAAAACATAAATACAAATGGATTAGAATGAGAAATGATAGACTGTGACAGGAAAGGATAGAAAGAACAAATCTAAGAGAAAATCAACAGATAACATTAGAATTGACAAAGGGATTAAAAGGAAAAAAACTAAAGGATCTGGATGTAAATGCACGATGCGTTGTATCCAGAGATTGGTGGGGTGGAAAGTGAGGACCAGGGGGGTTTTATCCTTGATGTAGTTGGAGGGGAGGGGCTCAAAGGCAGAGAATCCAAAACAAAAGAGAAGAATTGAGAGCATAAACAGAACTATATATATATTTATAATATGATCTGGTGATCATTACAGAAACGGCTGCAGGATGACATGGATTTGGACCCAAATATTGATGGGCACATGGCATTTCAGAAGGGCAGGCAGCTCAGAAAAGCTAGAGGGCTGGGGTCATTAGTTATTAATGACATTAGCACAATCAAGGAGATCAGAAAACTAGGATGTGAAAACTGTTTGAGGAGAGATAAGAAATGATAAAGCCAATAAATTAAGATGGTGTACAGATGTCCTAAAAGTAACCACATAGTTGGGTGGACCATAAAGGACAAAATAATGCAAGCTTGTCAGAAAGGCACAGTGATAATCCTGAGAAATTTTAACTCCACCCATTAACTAGAAAAGTCAGATTGTCAAAGGTAGTCTAGATAAGGAGGTAATAGAATATTTTTGGATATTTTCTGGAAATTATATTTTGGAATTGACAATACAGTAGACTATCCTAGACCTTCTAATGTGCAACAAGGCAGGATTAATTAATGATTTCATAGTGAAGATGCCTGTAGGTAGCAGCACCCATAATGTGAGAGGGAAAGGAATGGGTCCAAGATTATTTTTAAAATTTATATAATGGCAATTATGAAGGTGTCAAAGCAGAGCTGGCAGAAACAAATTGGTAAATTAGGCGCAAGAGTAATTTGACACAGATGCAGTGGCAGAGATTTAAGAGTCTACATACATACCAACAACTAAGAAAAATTCCAAGGGACATACCTAACATCCACTGTTTACTTGACATTTTCAAGGTAATATCATGTGTAAAAATAATGTAGCGTGCATGTTCAGCTGGCAGTCAGAACACGGGATGGAATATAAGAAAAAGCAAAGAATGAGTAAAATAAAGAGTATGACAGAGGGTTAGTCAGAAATATAGCAGATGGTAATAGATTGTAAAAATACTTAAAAAAATAAGAGTTAACACCTTGATCATTGGTATATAGAAAGTAAGTCGAGAGGAATAATAATGCAAAATCTGTAGATGGCGGATGAATTGAATGGATATTTTGTTTCAGTCTTCACTATAGAGGATACAGATAACATTCCTGCAGCAGCTTACAAAGAAAGGGAGTGATTTACTTTGGAAAACTACTATCACCAGGCAACTAACTTAAAACGTATAGATTTTTGGAGCTATGAGCTGATAGCTGCCCAAGTCCTGATGAACTTGATCCGAAGGTCTTCCAAGCTATAGTTAATGAGATTGTTAATGCATTGATGGTAATTTTCCAAAATTCCTGAGGTTTGGGAAAGGTCCTATAAGGGTGGAAGATAACAGAAATAACTATTTTTCTTCAAAAAGGAGAGACTATAAAAAGTATACAACAAGCCATTTAGTTTAGCATCTGTCATAGAGAAAATGTTAGAGGTTATTACCAAAGAGGTTGCAGCAGGGAACCTGGATAAATTCAAGGTATTCTGGCAAAGTCAACATAATTTTGTGAAAAGGAAATCATGTTTATCAAATTTATTAGAGTTATTTGAGGGAATAATGAATGTTGTAGATAAAGGAGAACAAGTTGTTATACTGGAGTTAGATCATCAGAAGGTATTTCATACCATGTCATAACAGAAGCTATTGCAGAAAACAAAATCTCACATTTTATGGGGTAGCATATTGGCATTGATAAAAGATTGGCTGGCTAAGAGAATGCAGGCAGACGGTATAAATGGGTCTTTTTCAGGTTGGTAAATAAAGTGAGAGGTGTGTCACAGGAATTAGCATTGGGATTTCAGTTGTTTACAATTAATATAAATGTCTTAGATGAAGGTACAAAAAAAGTATGTTACCAAATTTTCTTATGATACAAAGGTAGGTGAGAAAGTAAGTTGGGAGGAGAACACAAGGTGACTACAAAGAGATTTAGATAGACTTAAGTGCATAGGCAAAGATGTGACAAATGGTATATAAGATGGGAATGTGTAGAATTTTCCATTTTGGCCGGAAGAATATATAATATTCTGGCTGGGAGAATATTTATGTATATTGAGGAAGCAGGAGGATGCAGAGAACTTGGACAGGCCAGGAGAGTGTGCAAAGAAGTGGCAGACGGAATGCAGTTTGGGGAAATGCGAAGTTATGTACATTGGTAGGAAGAATAGAGGTCTATACTATTTTGTGAAAGGGAAAAAGCTTCAGAATTCTGAAGCACAAAGGGATTTGGGAGCCCTAGTTCAGGATTCTCTTAAGGTTAAGATATAGCTTCAGTTAAGAATTAGGAAAGCAAATGCAAGAGAATTAGAGCGTCATACAGCACAGAAACAGTCCCTTCAGTCCAACTCTTCCATGACGGCCATGCTGAATTAGTATCATTTGCCTGCATTTGGTCTATATCTCTGAACATTTCCTGTTCATGTACTTAGCAGAAAGTGAGGACTGCAGATGCTGGAAATTAGAGTCGAGACTGTGATGCTGGAAAAGCACACAGGTCAGGCAGCATCCAAGGAGCTGGAGAATCGACATTTTGGGCATAAGCCCTTCATCAGGAATGTGGCTTGTGAGCCACGGGGGCTGAGAAATAAATGGGAGGGGGTTGAGGCTGCGGATAAGGTAGCTAGGAATGTGGTAAGTAGATGAAAGTGTGGATGGGTGGGAAGGAAGGAATATGGTCAGGAAGGACTGGTCAAGGAGGTGGTGCTGAGTTGGAGACTTGGGACTGGGATAGGGGGGGGGGAGGGGGACATGAGGAAACTGGTACACATTGATCCCGTGCGGTTAAAGGGTCCCAAGGCAGAAGATGAGGCGTTCTTCCTCTACGTGTCAGCTGGTAAGGGTTTGGTGATGGAGGAGGCCCATGGTGGAGTGGGAGGGTGTATTAAAAAGTTCAGCCATGAGCATTCTGTTGAATGTGGAAAGATCCTTTGGGGCCTTGGACCGAGGTGAGGGGATGTGATCCAAGGTCTCAAAGGATCTTTCTGCATCCAACAGAAATTTACCTGTATTTCAACACACATTATCTTTTGTATCCATGGCACACGATATGGTCTCTTCTACTTCGGGGACACAGGACGCCAACTTGCAGATCATTTCAGAGAACATCTCTGGGACACCCGCACCAACCAACCCCACCACCATTTGGCTGAACATTTCACGCCCCTTCCCATCTCACCAAGGACATGCAGGTCTTGGGCCTCCTCCGTTGCCAACCCTTATCACCTGATGCCTGGAGGAAGAATGCCTCATCTTCCATCTTGGGACTCTGCAGCCACATGGGATCCATGTGGATTTCACCAATTTCCTCATTCCCCTCCCCCCTTATCCCAGTCCCAAGCCTTCAACTTGGCACCGCCCCCATTGACTGGTCCCACCTGTCCATCTTCCTTCCTTCCCACCCATCTGCTCCACCCTCCCCTCCGACCTATCACTTCCGCCTGCACCTTTATCTACCTATCGCATTCCCAGATTTCCCAGATACCTTCCCCACAGCCCCAACCCTTTCCCATTTATCTCTCAGCCCGTCTCCTGCCCCCACCTCCGCCCTGCAACCACCCCCTCCTCCCCGTCCCCGTTTCCCCCCCCCCCCCCGTCCACAAGCCTCATTACTGATGAAGGGCTTGTGCCCGAACGTCAATTCTCCTGCTCCTCGGATGCTGCCTGTTTATGTACCTGTCCAAATGTCTTTGAAATTCTGTAATTGTACCTGCTTCTACCATTTCCTCTGGCAGCTCATTCCATACAAGCATTCATTTCAAGAAGCCTGGAATACAAGAGTAGAAATGTACTCCTGAGGCTGTACAAAGCTCTGATCAGATCGCATTTGGAATATTGTGAGCTGTTTTGGACCCTGTATCAAATAAAAGATGGGCTGGCATTGGAGGTGGAGGATGATCCAGGTTGTAGGGCTTATCATATGAGGAGCAGTTGAGGACTCTGGGTCTGTAATCGATGGAGTTTAGAAAAATGAGGTGGGGGGGGGAATCTTATTGAACCTTATAGAAAACTGAAAGGCCTGGATAGTGTGGATTTGTAGAAGATGTTTCCTCTGGTAGAGAGTCTAGGACCCAAGGGCACAGTGTCAGAGTGAAGGGACTATCCTCTAGAACTAAGATGAAGAGGAATTTCTTCATCTTTTAGTGATGAATCTGTGGAACTCATTGCTGTGCAGGCCAAGTCATGAAGTTATTTAATACAGAGATGGATAGCTTCTTGATTCATAAATGGATCAAGGATTACCATGAAAAGGCAGGAGAATGGTGTTGAGAAAGATAAAATTGCAGAGCAGACTTAAGGGGCCAAATGGCCTAATTTGGTTCCTATGTCTTGTGGTTTTATGGTGTAATAGCATATTGTCTGAATGCTGAGACATTATAGAGCTCTGAAATGCAGAGATCTAGCATACAAATCTCAAAATGCTAGTATGCAAGTACAAGCAATTAGGAAAGTGAACAAAATGTTTTAATTTATTGTGAGCAGAATTGAATGCAAAATTAGAAGTATTATGCTTCAGTTATGCAGACCACTCTGAGAACACAGCCTTAAATGGGGATGTACTAACAAGCCCAATTACTGGAACCCGTGCTCTGGAGGAGGCCTCAGTGCTCGGGTTAGGGGTGGGGCCACTGTACTCTGGTCAGGGGCCAGGGACCTGGGCCAGGAGTGGGATCGGGCTGGAAATTTCAGGTCCTGCTCCTGAGGTCATGTCTGGAGTGCTGTGTTCAGTACTGGTCACCTTGTTTAATGAAGAAGACATTAACATTGGGATTAGCAGTTCAGACAAGGTTTACCAGACTAATATCTTGAATGTAGACAGGCAGGTGGCTGGAAGAACACAGCAAGCCAAGCAGCATCAGGAGGTAGAGAAGTTGACATTTTGAGCGTAACCCTTCTTCAGGACTGAGGGTGGGTGTAGGGGGAGCTACAGATAAAGGAAGTGGTGGGGGCAGGGTGGTGAAGTGGGGATAGGTGAAGACAGGTAGAGGGTACGACTTAGTTGGTCAATGGGAGGAATGAATCCAGCTAGTGACAAGGAGGAGTGGAAGAGAGGGGGAGGGGCTGGGAAGGGACTAAGGGGATGGGAAGGGAGTCGGGGATGGGAAGGCAGTCGGGGATGGGAAGGGAGTCGGGGGGATGGGAAGAGACATTATTTGAAATTGGAGAACTCAATGTTGAATCCTCCTAGCTTTAGGTTGGCCGGGCGGAAGATGAGGTGTTGCTCCTCCAATTTGCGGTGTGGTTTGTTGTGGCAATGGAGGATGCCAAGGATGGTCATGTCAGAAAGGGAGTGGGAAGGGGAATTGAAATGGGTGGTGACTGGGTGGTCTGGTTGTCCCCTGTGGGCCTGGCCGACAGGCTCGGTGAACCGTTCCCTAAGTTTACACTTTGTAAAGAAGACCACATTGGGAGCACTTGATGCAGTAAACTAGGTTGGAGGAGAAGCAGGTGAACCTCTGCCTCACCTGGCAGGACTGTTTGGGGCCCTGGGTGGGAATGATGGTGGTGGTGTACTGGCAGGTTTTGCACCTTTTTCAGATGTAGGAGACGCTATCTTGGGGTTCAGGGGGTTAGTAGGGAGAGTGGTGCAAACCAAGAACTGTCGAAGGGAACGGTACTTGTGGAAGGCAGAGAGGGGTGGGAGGAGAAGATGTTCTTGGGGGTGGGGTCTAGTTGGAGTTGATGGATGTATTTAAGGATGATGTAGTGGATGCAGAGACTGGTGCAGTGGTAGGTGAGGATAAGGCGGACTCTGTCTTTATTGCATTTGGAGGGGAGGTTAGAGCAATGGACGGGGAATGGAGGTGGTACGGTGGAGGGCTGTCGGGATGACAGAGGAAGAAAAGCACGCTGTTCAAACAGGTGGACATCTGGGATGCTTGGGAGTGGAATGTCTCCTCATCCAAGCAGATGTGGTAGAGGCGGAGGAATTGGGAGAACGGGATGGAGTTCTTGTAGGATATGGGTGGGAGGATGTTTAGTCCAGGTTGTTACGGGAATCTCTGGGTTTGCAGTAAATGTCCGCCTGGTGACTATCGTTGGAGATGGAAATGGACAGGTCAGGAAAGGGGAGGGAGGTATCTGAGACTGACCAAGTGAATTTGAGGACAGGGTGAAAGCTGTGGGCGAAGTCAATGGACAGCTCCAGTTCAGTCTGTGTGCAGGACATTGCACCGACGCAGTCATCGATGTAATGGCGGACGAGTTATGGCACAGTGTCTGTGTAGGTACTGAAGAGGGACTGTTCGACGTAGCTGTTAAAGAGGCAGGCGTAGCTGGCAGTTCATCAACTTTGCCCACAACTTCCATCCTGCCCTCAAATTCACTTGATCCACCTTGGACACTTGCCCCTGCTCTCCTAACCTCTTCATTTCTATCTCCGGCTACAGTGTCCAGACGGACAATTACTACAAACCCACAAGCTCCCATAACTACCTGGACTACATCTCCTCCCACCCAGTATCCTGCAAGAACTCCATCCCACTCTTCCTATTCATCCACTTCCGCTGCATCTGCTCAGAAAAGAAGACGTTCCACTTCCAAGCATCCCAGATGTCCACCTATTTCGAACAACGTTCCTTTTCTCCCTCTGTCATCCAAACAGCTCTCTACCACACCACCTCCATTCCCCATTCTACTGCTATATACCACCCCCAAATGTAATAATGACAGAGACACCTTGTCCTCACCTACCACCCCACCAGTCTCCGCATCCGCCACATCATCCTTAAATACTTCCACCAACTCCAATAGACTCCACCACCATCTTCCCCTCCCCACCCCTCTCTGCTTTCTGCACATCTTGGTTTGTGCCACTCCCCTCACCAACACCCCCTCTCTCCCCCCCTCCCCCCAAACGCCCAGGTACCTTCCTCAGCAACCGGAAAAGATGCAAAACCTGCCGACACCACTCCCTTCACCTCCATCCACGCCCCAAACAGTCCTTCCAAGTGAGGCAGAGGTTCACCTGCCTCTCTTCCAACCTAGTTTACTGCATCAGGTGCTCCGGGGAGACCGCATGTAAACTTAGGGAACAGTTCGCCAAGCAACGTAGATGTGCCAACTGGGGCCATCCGGACCTCCCAGTTGCTACCCATTTCAAAAACCCTTCCCACTCACTTTCTGACATAACCATCCTTGGTCTTCTTCATTGCCACAACAAACCACATTGGAGGAACAACATGTCATCTTTCTGTCTACACAGCCTACAGCCTGGAGGACTCAACATTGATTTCTCCCATTTCAAGTAACCACTCTTCCCATCACCTGACTACCTCCCCAGACCCTCCCCCTCACTTCCACTCCTCCCTGCCACCAGCTGGATTCATTCCTCCCTTAGACCAACCAGGTTGTACCCTCTACCTGTCTTCACATATTCCCCATTTCACCATCCTGCCGCACCCCCCCCAACTTCACCAGCCTGCCCCTGCCACCCCCTTTACCTGCAGTTCCCCCTACACCCACCCCAATTGTGGGGAAGGGGTACACCTGAATCATCAACTTCTCCATCTCCTGATGCTGCCTGGCCTCCTGTGTTGTTCCAGCCTCCTCATTGTCTACTTTGGATTCCAGCAGCTGTAGTTATTTTTGTCTCTAATATCTTGAATGGCTAGTTTTTCTAATGAGAAAGGTTGGACAGGCTTTGTTTGTATCTGTTGGAGTTTACAAGAGCAAGATGCATCTTGATTGTAACACATAAGAGCCTGGGTGGTCTTGATTGGTTGGATGTGTAAACATTGTTTCTCTTGTGGGAGAATCTTGGACTATGGGTCACTATTTAAAAATTAGGGATGACCCATTTAAAATGGAGGCAAAATATAATCTATCAGCAGATCATGAGTCTTTGGAACTCTATTTCTGAAAAGGTAACAGAAGTTCAATGGTGCAATACCCTGGCAGGGATGGCAGTGAAACAACAATGGCAGGTATTTCTGGGTATAATGCAGAAGATGCAGGATCAGCTCATTCCAAAAAGGAAGAAAGATCCTAAGGGGAGGCAGGGTTGGCCGTGGCTGACGAGGGAAGTTAAGGACCATATAAGACAAAAGGGAAAAAGTATAACATAGCAAAGATGAGTGAGAATTTGGAGGACTGGGAAGCTTTTAAAGAACAACAGAGGATAACTAAAAAGGAAATACGCAAAGAAAAAATAAGGTATGAAGGTAAACTAGCCAAAAATATAAAGGAGGATAAGAAAGGCTTTTTTAGATATGTGATAAGAAAAAAAATGGTTAAGACTAAAATTGGGCCCTTGAAGACAGAAATGGGTGAATTTATTACAGGGAACAAAGAAATGGCAGAAGAGTTGAATTGGTACTTTAGATCTGTCTTCACTGGGGAAGACACGAGCAATCTCCCAGATGTAATAGTGGCTGAAGGACCTGAACTGAAGGGAATTTATATTAGGCAGGAAATGGTGTTGGAGAGACTGTTAGGTCTGAAGGCTGATAAGTCCCCGGATCTGTATCCCAGGGTACTGAAGGAGGTGGCTCTAGAAATCGTGGATGCATTGGTGATCATTTTCCAATATTCCATATATTCAGGATCAGTTCCTGCGGATTGGAGGGTGGCTAATGTTGTCCCACTTTTTAAGAAAGGAGGGAGAGAGAAAACAGAATTATAGACCAGTTAGTCTGCCTCAGTGGTGGGAAAAATGCTGGAGTCAATTATAAAGGACGAAATTACGACACATCTGGATAGCAGTAAGAGGATAGGTCAGAGTCAGCATGGATTTATGAAGGGGAAATCATGCTTGACTAATCTTCTGGAATTTTTTGAGGATGTAACTCTGAAGATGGACAAGGGAGATCCAGTGGATGTAGTATACCTGGACTTTCAGAAAGCCTTTGATAAAGTCCCACATAGGAGGTTAGTGAGCAAAATTAGGGCACATGGTATTGGGGGCAAAATACTGACATGGATTGAAAATTGGTTGGCTGATAGGAAACAAAGAGTAGTGATAAACGGCTCCCTTTCGGAATGGCAGGCGGTGACCAGTGGTGTGCCGCAGGGATCAGTGCTGGGACCGCAGCTTTTTACAATGTACATTAATGATATAGATGAAGGTATTAAAAGTAATATTAGCAAATTTACTGATGACGCAAAGCTGGGTGGCAGGGTGAAATGTGAAGAGGATGTTAGGAGAAAGCAGGGTGACCTGGACAGGCTAGGTGAGTGGACGGATGCACGGCAGATGCAGTTTAATGTGGATAAATGTGTGGTTATCCACTTTGGTGGCAAGAACAGGAAGGCAGATTACTACCTAAATGGAGTCAAGTTAGATAAAGGGGCATTACAACGAGATCCAGGTTTTCCTGTATATCAGTCAATGAAAACAAGCATGCAGGTACAGCAGGTAGTGAAGATAGCTAATAGCCTGCTGGCCTTCATAACAAGAGGAATTGAGTATAGAAGCAAAGAGGTCCTTCTGCAGCTGTACAGGGCCCTGGTGAGACTGCACCTGGAATATTGTGTGCAGTTTTGGTCTCCAAATTTGAAGCAAGACATTCTGGCTATTGAGGGAGTGCAGCGTAGGTTCACAAGGTCAATTCCTGGAATGGCGGGACTATCTTACGCTGAAAGATTGGAGCGACTGGGCTTGAGTTTAGAAGGCTGAGAAGGGATCTGATTGAGACGTATGAGATTATTAAAGGATTGGACACTCTGGAGGCAGAAAGCATGTTTCCGCTGATGGGTGAGTCCCGAACCAGAGGACACAGTTTAAAAATAAAGGGTAGGCCACTTAGAACAGAGTTGAGGAGAAACTTCTTCACCCAGAGAGTAGTGGGTGTATGGAATGTTCTGCCCCAGAAGCTGTGGAGGCCAAGTCTCTGGATACTTTCAAGAAAGAGTTGGATAAGAAGCTCTTAAGGATAGTGGAATCAAGGGTTATGGGGATAAGGCAGGAACAGGATACTGATTGAGGATGATCAGCCATGATCATAATGAATGGTGGTGCTGGCTCGAAGGGCAGAATGGCCTACTCCTGCATCTATTGTCTATTGTCCAAGCACAGTTTTTGAATATATTTACGGCAGAGGTGGATTTTTTTTTGATATAAGGGTATAAATAATATCGGGGATAAGCGAGAACGCTGGAAGTTACCAGTTACTATCAGATCGGCCATGATTTTATTAAATGGTGCAGCAAACTCAAGGGGTGAATAGCCTACTCCTATATTTGTTTGTATACTTGTCTGATAGTAATGTTACTATGTGAGTTAAAACCTTCAATTTTGGTCATATTTTGCTTCCCATCTCCTAAAGATCCTCCGCTACCCATAGAAACTAACAAATGACCAGGTCTAAATGTTAAATCGAAAAAATATTCGGTAAAAAGATGGTGAGTGAAATATTCCAACATTTTAATAAAGACAGCTGCACTCATTTTCATTCTCCAGGATTTCAAGTGCCAGAAGACAGCATAATCTCAATGTTTTCTTAATATTCATGTGTGGAATCCAAGCATCACTGACAAGACCAGTGTTTATTGCCTGTGCATAATTACCCTGATGGAGGTGATGGTGAAATGTTATCTTTGTAATCTTTTGAGAGAATTAAAGGACAGTGAAGTAATGGTGACTTAACTCCACCTCGGGACGGTGTTTGACCTGGAGAGGAACTTGAAGGTGCTGATGTTCTCAGATTTGCGGCTCTGTTTTAAATGGGCGACCTCTAATTTTTAAAGTTAAAAATCACAGAACACCAAGTTATAGTCCATCAAATTTATTTGGAAGCATGAACTTTTGGAGCGCTGCTCCTCCATCAGGTAGTTATGGAGGACAACCGCCTGATGAAGGAGCAGCACTCCGAAAGCTAGTGCTTCCAAATAAACCTGTTGGACTGTAACCTGGTGTTGTGTGATTTTTAAATTTGTCCACCCCAGTCCAACACTGATACCTCCACATCATGTCGAATTTTTAAGTAGTTGCTGGGCACACTGATCAATGGTCCTGGCCCGTGCTGCCACCACAGAGGTCCTGATCTAAAGGGTAAATACTGCAAACAATAGGTATTGCTGGAATTCAGAACGAATGAGCACAAAGTCAAACAGATTGCATAAAACTGGAGTCACTGATATTTAATTCCATGGATAATCTGCTGTTCAGACAATAATGTTCAGACAAGATAGTATTCATTCTGAATTTCTTCAACAATAGGTTCTGCGCCTAAGATAAAAATTTAACAGAAGGAGATTGATCCTTCAACTCCAACAATTGTTTTGGTTTGATCCATGGACTTTAGAAAATTGCACACTAAACAAATGTTTCCTTGGCAACCACAGTAACATTGATCTGCGCATAAACCAAGACTATTTAACAAATTAAAGTATACCTTGCATTTGTATCCAAGACAAGAATGACATAATCAATGCTTCTAAAGCTACATGTTATGCTCTGAAGACTTAATCACATAGAGTCATAGAGTCATAGAGATGTACAGCATGGAAACAGACCATTCAGTCCAACCTGTCCATGCTGACCAGATATCCCAACTCAATCTAGTCCCACCTGCCAGCACCCGGCCCATATCCCTCCAAACCCTTCCTATTCATATACCCATCCAAATGCCTCTTAAATGTTGCAATTGTACCAGCCTTCACCACATCCTCTGGCAGCTCATTCCATACACGTACCACCCTCTGCATGAAAAAGTTGCCCCTTAGGACTCTTTTATATCTTTCCCCTCTCACCCGAAACCTATGCCCTCTAGTTCTGGACTCCCCGACCCCAGGGAAAAGACTTTGTCTATTTATCCTATCCATGCCCCTCATAATTTTGTAAACCTCTATAAGGTCACCCCTCAGCCTCTGACGCTCCAGGGAAAACAGCCCCAGCCTATTCAGCCTCTTCCTGTAGCTGAGATCCTCCAACCCTGGCAACATCCTTGTAAATCTTTTCTGAACCCTTTCAAGTTTACAACATCTTTCCGATAGACCAGAATTGCACGCAATATTCCAACAGTGGCCTAACCAATGTCCTGTACAGCCGCAATATGACTTCCCAACTTCTGTACTCAATACTCTGACCAATAAAGGAAAGCATACCAAACGCCTTCTTCACTATCCTATCCACCTGAGACTCCACTTTCAAGGAGCTATGAACCTGTGCTCCAAGGTCTCTTTGTTCAGCAACAGTCCCTAGGACCTTACCATTAAGTGTATAAGTCTTGCTAAGATTTGCTTTCCCAAAATACAGCACCTCGCATTTATCTGAATTAAACTCCATCTGCCACTTCTCAGCCCATTAGCCCATCTGGTCAAGATCCTGTTCTAATCTGAGGTAACCGTCTTCGCTGTCCACGACACCTCCAAATTTGGTGTCATCTGCAAACTTACTAACTGTACCTCTTATGCTCGCATCCAAATCATTTATGTAAATGACAAAAAGTAGAGGGCCCATCACCGATCCTTTTGGCACTCCACTGGTCACAGACCTCCAGTCTGAAAAACAACCCTCCACCACCACCCTCTGTCTTCTACCTTTGAGCCAGTTCTGTATCCAAATGGCTGTTCTCCCTGTATTCCATGAGATCTAACCTTGCTAATCAGTCTCCCATGGGGAACCTTGTCGAACGTCTTACTGAAGTCCATATAGATCACATCTACTGCTCTGCTCTCATCAATCTTCTCTGTTACTTCATCAAAAAACTCAATCAAGTTTGTGAGACAAGAACTCCCATGCCCAAAGCCATGTTGACTATCCCGAATCAGTCCTTCCCTTTCCAAATACATGTACATCCCATCCCTCAGGATTCCCTCCAACAACTCACTGGTCTATAGTTCCCTGGCTTGTCTTTACCACCCTTCTTAAACAGTGGCATCACGTTTGCCAAACTCCAGCTTCTGGCACCTCACCTGTGACTTTCGATGATACAAATATCTCAGCAAGAGGCCCAGCAATCACTTCTCTAGCTTCCCACAGAGGTCTCGGGTAGACCTGATCAGGTCCTGGGGATTTATCCACCTTTACCCATTTCAAGACATCCAGCACTTCCTCCTCTGTAATCTGTACATTTTGCAAGATGTCACCATCTATTTCCCAACAGTCTATATCTTCCATGTCTTTTTCCACAGTAAATACTGATGCAAAATATTCATTTAGTATCTCCTCCATTTTCTGTGGCTCCACACAAAGGCCATCTTGCTGATCTTTGAGGGGCCCTATTCTCTCCCTAGTTACCATTTTGTCCTTAATATATTTGTAAAAACCCTTTGGATTCTCCTTAATTCCATTTGCCAAAGCTATCTCATGTCCCCGTTTTGCCCTCCTGATTTCCCTCTTAAGTATACTCCTACTTTCTTTATACTCTTCTAAGGATTCACTCGATCTATCCTGTCTATACCTGAAATATGCTTCCTTTATTTTCTTAACCAAATCCTCAATTTCTTTAGTCATCCAGCATTCCCTATAGTTACCAGCCTTCCCTTTCACCCTGACAGGAAAATACTTTCTCTGGATTCTTGTTATCTCATTTCTGAAGGCTTCCCATTTTCCAGCCGTCCCTTTACCTGCGAACATCTGCCTCCAATCAGCTTTCAAAAGTTCTTGCCTAATACCGTCAAAATTGGCCTTTCTCCAATTTAGAACTTCAACTTTTAGATCTGGTCTATCCTTTTCCATCACTATTTTAAAACGAATAGAATTATGGTCGTTGGCCCCAAAGTGCTCCCACACTGACACCTCAGTCACCTGCCCTGCCTTATTTCCCAAGAGTAGGTCAAGTTTTGCACCTTCTCTAGTAGATACATCCACATACTGAATCAGAAAATTTCCTTGTACACACTTAAGAAATTCCTCTCCATCTAAACCTTTAACACTATGGCAGTCCCAGTTGATGTTTGGAAAGTTAAAATCCCCTCCTATAACCACCTTATAATTCTTACAGATAGCTGAGATCTCCTTACAACTTTGTTTCTCAATTTCCCTCTGACTATTGGGGGGTCTATAATACAATCCCAATAAGGTGATCATCCCTTTCTTATTTCTCAGTTCCACCCAAATAACTTCCCTGGATGTATTTCCAGGAATATCCTCCCTTAGCACAGCTGTAATGCTATCCCTTCTCAAAAATGCCACTCCCCCTCCTCTCTTGCCTCCCTTTCTATCCTTCCTGTAGCATTTGTATCCTGGAACACTAAGCTGCCAGTCCTGCCCATCCCTGAGCCATGTTTCCGTAATTGCTATGATATCCCAGTCCCATGTTCCTAACCATGCCCTGAGTTCATCTGCCTTCCCTGTTTGGCCCCTTGCATTGAAATAAATGCAGTTTAATTTATTAGTCCTACCTTGTCCCTGCCTGCCCTGACTGTTTGACTCACTTCTGTTCTCAGCTGTACCCATCTCAGATCGATCTCTTTCCTCACTATCTCCCTGGGTCCCACTCCCCCACCTTACTAGTTTAAATCCTCCCAAGCAGTTCTAGCAAATTTCCCTGCCAGTATATTAGTCCTCTTCCAATTTAGGTGCAATCCGTCCTTCTTGTACAGGTCACTTCTATCCGAAAAGAGATTCCAATGATCCAAAAATGTGAATCCTTCTCCCATACACCAGCTCCTCAGCCATGCATTCATCTGCTCTACCCTCCTATTCCTGCCCTCACTAGCTCGTAGCACTGGGAGTAATCCAGATATTACTACCCTTGAGGACCTCCTTTTTAAATTTCTGCCTAACTCTCTGTAATCTCCCTTCAGAATCTCAACATTTTTCCTTCCTACATCATTGGTTCCAATGTGGACAATGACCTCCTGCTGGCCCCTCTCCCCCGTGAGAACATTCTGCACCCTTTCTGAGACATCCTTGATCCTGGCACCAGGGAAACAACACACCATTCTGCTCTTTCTCTGCTGGCCACAGAAACGCCTGTCTGTACCTCAGACTACTGAATCCCCTAACACAATTGATCTCCTGGAAGCCGATGTACCCCTCGTTGCATTAGAGCCAGTCTCAATATCAGGAACTTCGCTGTTGGTGCTACATTCCCCTGAGAATCCATCACCCCCAACATTTTCCAAAACAGCATACCTGTTGGAAATGAGTATATCCACAAAAGACTCCTGCCCTAGATGCCGAGCTCTCTCACCCTTCCTGGAGTTAACCCAGCTATGTGACTGTATCTGAGACTTCCCCCCTTTCTATAACTGCCATCCATCACATACTGTTGCTGTTGCAAATTCCTCATTGCTTCTATTTGTCTCTCCAACCAATCCACTCGATCTGATAAGATTTGCATCCAACAGCATTTATGGCAGATATAATCCACAGTAACCCTTAAACTCTCTTTAAACTCCCACATCTGACAAGAAGTACATATCACTGCAAAGGCCATTTTTTCTCCTACACAATCTACAGACCCAGAAAATAACACTGTCTTATTCCTCTACAAACACTGCCCCAGGTTAAATTAATAGCTATGGCTTATATTTTAAGTTTAATCAAGAGACTTATCTCCAAAAACATATAATCAAGAAAGAACCCACTGTACCCACTACTGCAGCCTTTCTCTTGGACAGACTTAAAACAACAATTAACTTATCTGATTCTGTGCTGTGAACTTTGCCCAACAGTTTCTCCAAGATTAGTTGTGAATTTCACTGTTTGTTAATTTTCCCAGATGCACTCCGATGTTCAGCGATACACGAATTCAGGACATATCTCATTTTAAAATCCAACTCTGCTGTAAGCTGCAAAACATGTTGGCCTGGATTTCTGAGGAGTCCCAAACCACACTCAGATTGCAATTCTGTGCCTTTTTTTACATTAAGAAAGAACTCTGCATTTCAGACAGGAGATACCGATTACGACAAGTGTGCTCTAATTCTAACAATTCCTGTAATAGCTGGGGAAAGGCAAACCACATCTCCTAACACTGGAAGTTATCTGCTGTATTTTGTGATTTGAATGTCCAGACTGCGACTTTAATACCTCCTGTGAAAAATTAAGTGCACAAGGTAAGTGTGAGGTCAGGGTGCCACTTGGGTAGGCGACAGAGTATTAAAGTGTCGGGTCGGTAGGGTGTCAGGTAGGTAATGTGCCAACTTCCAACAGGCTGACTGGGGAAAGATGGGAGGCATTGAGAAAGTTTGGGCAGGGAACGGAGATTGTATCCTCTCCCCTCCCTCCCCTCCCCTACTCCCACCCCCCACCTCAGCAGAATCAGGGTGTTGTTTGATAGTGGGGTGATTCAGGACTTGAGGGGAAGGCAATGTCGAGTGCACTGATGGGGGAAGGTTGTCAGGTCAGGGAGTGGGGATGTATGGGGTCTGGGGGAGGCAGAAATGAGTGCGTGTGTGTGTATTGAATATAATACTTACCCAGGAGTTAGACTATGTATTTAATTGCCCAAACTTAGGTCTAAAGGGATCAAAGAGTATGGGAAAAAGTGAGAACAGGGTACTGAGTAGGATGAACAGCCATGATCATATTGAATGGTGGAGCAAGTTCAAAGGGCAGAATGGTCTACTCTTGCTCCTATTTTCTGTGTAATTGCAATAGAACCCTCTGAAATCTTCAGTTTCAGTGAATACTGTCAGAGGGTTCCAAGCATAGGAGAACTACCCATCAGAACCTTCAATTTCCTGGGCAAATCCTCTGGCTCTCCTGTGTACCGATGGGCAACTCCTATGTAAAGCTATTACTTAGCTATTGGAAAGTTGGGCCATTATTTGGAGCCATTTCAGATTATACAATGGGTTAGGACAAAACAAAAAAAAGTGAGAAACCAGTCAGATATTACAGCTTTCTGAGAAATTAACTTTAGTTCATATATTTGTTTGAATAAGCATTATGCAATGGATCTGTGATGCATGTGTTCTATTTCTGACACCCAAGCAGAAACAGATACTATAGTACAGAGAATTGTTACAGTCCCAGAGGCGAATATTGGTCCATCATGTGTCTCTGTCTACTCTCCACATAAACAAACTGAAATGATGACATGATGACAATATTATACAATAACTTCAAGTAACTTTTTAGAGCTTCACAAAGAGATTTTCAAAAGTCTGCTTTGATATCAGCTGCCAACTATTGAAAGAATGGAAATAGAAATCAGGCAGTTTCTGTAATAGACATTTGGCATCCAAGGCAGTTTGACAGTGGAAGGCAACTTAAAAACATACTTCAATACCAACACTTGCCAACTGGTCAGCTTTGAATTGGTTTTGCAATGTATCCTGCTGCTGGTTTTGATACATATCCCTGCATATGTCTAATAGTTAAGGCTGGTTCTGTATAAAACCCTGCCACAGTTTGGGGTAAACTGTGGTGACACTTGAGCCAAAACCTCTAATCGGGTATTTTACAGGCATCATGATAAAAACGTACTTTCTTATCCAAGGCTATTTAGTTTTGAGATTTTATACATACAATTGTGTGGCTAAATAATCAGGATACCAGTTGACTCTGTTAAATCAAGTAATTAATGCAAACTTAGAAAATAGACTTAAAATGCAGAACATTCCTTAAATGCAACTTCTTCCTCAAAGAAAAAATTTTCATGGTAACTACTATCAGATTATAACTCTCAAACAAGCATAGATTAATTTTTGTTTATTTTGGCTTGAGTGCTCAGTTTGATTAGTTTCATAGCAGTTGTGTTTCACACCTTCATTTCTAATTTTTTTTTCCCCACTGCTTTATTTTTGTAGGAAGAGAATGTGTACATTAGCACTTGGGGTACTTACTTTTGCATCATACCACTTTCTGACTATTTCCTTGAACTACAGAAGTTCTACTTAAAATTAACTTTACATTTTAGAAATATGTTTCAATTGCTTTACTTAAGTTAAATGCAGCCCAGCCGCTCTTCAAAGTAATGTGACAGCCATTTTCACAGTTTAAACTAAACCAGGCACTGATTAATACCAAGATTAAGAATGAATTCTGGTCACATTACAATGAAAGAGATTCAAAGCTTTTGAAGTTTGGATATCCAATTTCCAACAAAATTTTAAAAATCTGAAATGCAAATGGATTAGCATCATAGGTCATGAATTTTAATGTTAAAAATCACACAACACCAGGTTATATTCCAACAGGTTTAATTGGAAGCACACTAGCTTTTGGAGCAACACTCCTTCATCAGGTGGTTGTGGAGGACACAATTGTAAAGGACAGAACTTATAGCAAAAGTTTACAGTGTGATGTAACTGAAATCATACATTGAAAACTACCTTGATTGTCTGTTGAGTATTTCATCTGTTCGAATACCATGATAGTTTCACTTCTTTCATGTATAAATCACAAAACTCCTTTTTTAAAAGTTGCATTCTCAGGTTAACTGTAACAATTGGTGTTAGCTAGATAATATGTTGAAGTTGTTAGCCCCCCGTGTTCTCTTTCTATGCCATGGTGTTTAGATTAATTCTATTCTAAAAAGTGAGATAGAATTCTAATGGCTAAGAAAGGTAGAAGTTGGCAATTGTTAAAACGTTTCTTGAAACTTGGGCAATATTGATTTCGACAAAGTTATGCTCCACTTACACCCCAGCTAAGTAAGGACAGGAGCAAGACTGCTGGCTCTGCTATTTGTTTGAAGATTTAGGTAGATTGTTGCATCTGTATCTTTTGGATTATTTACTGTTCTGCTATTGATTGATAAGGTTTGTGTCAGTCAGTGCCTGGGCTATTTATTGGTATGTTTACAGTTGCCATTATACCAAGAATAAAAGTAAGAATTTCTCTTCATGTAGTGTTGATAAATACATTTTCAGTCTGACAGTCAGGGATAATTCTACATTCCTTATACAGTGGCAGCAAATGTACTGAATTGACCTCATGTTATGAATCCTATAAATCATAGGACCATGCATTCTGCATTGATAGGCTTTCTTTTAATTGTTCTTGGGATGCGAGCACAAGTAACAAGGTGAGCGTTTATTCCTCATACATAATTGTCCTCAAGAAGGTGATGGTGAACTGTCTTTTTGAACTACAGCAGCCTAGCTAATGACACACAAGCTGCTGTCTTCAAAGGAGTTCCAGGTGTTTGACCCAGTGACAGAATGCAATATAGCATCAATTGGTGAAGCAGCCTCCAAACAAGTGTTTAAGTGCTAACCATGTAACTTTCAAGTGAGGTGCATTTGACTCACCTTTGCTGATGCGTGGCTAAGATTAGGATTGTTGCTAGACACTACACTGACACTACACAACATAAAAGAGGGGGGAGAAAGATCTGGCACTTTGTTCTGGATGACAATCATCCCTCTTAGAATAGGTTCCTCTGATTTTGTAGCTATGAAGGATAGGAGGATATAACCATGAGTTATGCTGGTAAAGGGGCCAAGCAGACCTAGTGACGAAGGGTCAGACTTTGCAGTTGTCAAACTGATTTAAAGTGCTCTCATCCTGTATGGAAAAAAGCAAGGCCCAGAAGCTGGATGAGCAGTCTGGCCATGGCGTGCTGTTGTACAAGGTGAAGGGGAGCAGAAAGGAACGTAGGGTAATAACGGACAGTATAGTAAGGGAGATTGACATGCTTCCTGCAGCAAAAGTACAGGCCCAGAGAGCTGTGTTGTCCACCCAGCTCCAGGTTCAGAATGTCTGCCGGGAACCATTGAGGAACTTGCAGTCTCGAATCCCTACAGTGTGACATAGACAATTCAGCTCATCAAGTCCACACTGACCCTCCAAAGGGTATCCAACCCAGACCCACCCCCTGTACCCTATAACCCTGCATTTCCCAAGGCTAATTCACCTAACCTACACATCCCTGGACATAATATGTAATTTAATATAGCCAATCTACTAACGAAAAACATTAGTTTGTGAGAAGGAAACTAGAGCACCCAGAGGGGACCTGTGCAAACATGGGGAGAATGTATGGATTCCACACAGACAGTCTCCCAAGGGTGGAATCAAGCTGGGTCCCTGGCATTGTAAGACAGCAGTGCTAACCACTGAGCCATCATGTCACCCCTGCAATAGGAAGGGGAGGATTTAGTAGTCACCATCTGTGTTCGTACTCGTTACATAGAATTACGAAAATGTTTCTGTGTGGTCAGCATAAGAACCATACACCAAATTAAGTGGCAGACCCTCAAAGGTAACAAACTTTGCATTATTATCTAAGCCACATGCAATCTGTCATAAAACAAATCAGATTACAGAGATAAATATATGGCTTAAAGATTGGCATTGGAGAATTGCGGAGCTGGAGGGCATTCATGAATCTGAACAATAACATTTTTGCTTAGTAAATCTTTTTGTTTCCATTGTATAAGTTTTCCTTTTGCCTTTTGAGTTGCGTTTGTGTTCAGGTTGGTGCCCCAGGAAGAGGGATGTCTTATTTTATCTTTATTTCAATTTTTGAACCCCTTGAAGAGTCATAGGGTCTACTATTTAATCAAGAAACAATTATTCCAGGTGGAAGAAGGTTCTCAAAGGTCCCACACACCAAGGCTATTTAGCTCTTCTATTTTGACCTCAAACAAGAGCAGAAGGTGGGCACTGAACAAGCAGGCAAAGTTTCCATTTCCAATGGTTTTCAAGATCTTCAGCATTTATGTGCTTCCTGTAAGTGAATTTTATCACAATATCTGTCTTTGAAACATTGAATATGTGAGGAGAAGCTGAACTAATAATAGTTGATTAAGTACATTGCCACGATAAATTATGGCTCAATAAAGATTAAAATTAATTGCTTCAGTTCCTTAAAGTAGCTGCTATCATAACCAATGGAAAGCGTATGTTTCAAATGAACATTGAGCTTTAGCATCTTTGCCTGAACTGTCAAGACTTGGCATCCACTCCCCAAATGATAACATTGATAAAATAGCCAACTCTTTGAGGTGGCCTTTCCAATGCCACTGCTCATCAGCTTTCAGAGACTCTTGGACTGTTTTCCCTTTTTCTGGTTTTGGCTGCCTGACTAATGTTATCACAATGGGTAACTGTACACATAGGACCACAGATTTAATCATGGTACTGGTTATTGATTTATGATTGTTTTATCTAGGCTGCATATAGCTGTACATTTATTAAGCATTCTGAGTTCTGCATTATTCCATAATCAAACATATTATTCCTTCTTAAGCAGTATTGCCTGTAAAACATTCAACCGATAAAGAAGTGGAGGTGGTAGAGTAAGGTGGGGAGGTGTGCGTGCCCAAGCCATAACTGCAGGGGAGCTTAACATAACCAATGCAAGGAAATTAGTGATCAATCTTGACCTCACTTTAATCTCAAAATGTTGAATGGCTTCAAACATAAATTTTCTCAGGACTTTGTCACAGTAACACAGTACAATGTTACTTCAATGTGTTGTGCCAGGGTTTAGCACGTTATGGATTTGTGCCTATGATTATTTGTGTGAAAGAGTTACTGGATACAACCCACTCATGTGTACTTCTTGGAGCAAGATCAAAAGCTTATTTGAAGATGCAGTTTCCTCTAGATGCCTGGCAAGGAAATATGAAGCTGCATGACACAAGAAGGAAGAAAGTAAATGATATAGAATAATATTGATTATTAGACGAGGAAACAATCATTTTCAATTCTACAATTATTTCAAAACATGTAACAAATGCAGTAGAAAATACTAATGAACCTCAGACAAGAATTATTTTCCTGTTTTGCTTGCAGTGCAGTTAAACATGTTAGAAAAATAAATTTTCATGTAAGATTGGCTAGGACTGAAAATGGATTTAGGATTTCGATGTAGGATTATCCTGTACTCTGTTCCTAATACAGGTAGCACACAATCCTCTTGTTAATTTAACTGATTGCAGCATGCAGCCACTGTTAAGCCCTCTCTCCTGAGTGGCTGCATTTCTAAGAAAGGCTCACAAAGTCATAAGAAACTACCACATGTTAAAGCTGGCTGAACTACATATAGCCAGCCTATACCTCTTGAAGAAGTGGCACATTGTGGCTGGAGCAGGTGCTGAAAGCCATTCCAAAATTAATTTTGAATTGAGGATCTCAATAATAGCACATGTTGGCAGGCAGAGGACTCTATGATATTCCAACATTGCATTGGAGACCTTGTTACAGGAGGTAGAGAATAGGAGAGGTGTGACCAGTGGATCTTAAGACACATTTTGAGAAGGCAATGGATTGGAATGGCTATGGTGATCACTGTCAGGAATCTATAATTGGGGCTCTGAATGCAGTACCTCAAGACGTTCAATGACCTCACATATGGTCAAAGTCAAAGTATATCTTCAAATAACATCACTTTTTCTCGCCAGCAATGATGAATTTTAATTCATTAATGACTCCATTTATAGCTTCACATTACCTTCACACACTTAGCGTTGCTGCAAAACTCACCCAGATCTTGCAGCACATTCACTGATATACTTCACTGGTATCACTTGCTGACAGTGCAGTATGTAACTGAAGGCAACATGACCTAACTAGCAAAGCGGGAGAAAGTGAGGACTGCAGATGCTGGAGATCAGAACTGAAAAATGTGTTGCTGGAAAAGCGCAACAGGTCAGGCAGCATCATAGTGCAGGAGAATCAGCATTTCGGGCATAAACCCTTCTTCAGGACTAACTAGCAAAGTGCAAACTCAACTATATGTCCTTACTCTGATGGAGGAGACATCAATTGTTGTCTTTGGAACAACCATGTCTGAGGCTATGGCTTGCAGTCAGATTAAAATCAAGAAAGATAGTATTATCTTCATTACTAATCTTCCATCTCACCTCTTACCAACCCCATTTGCCACAATCTCTTCTGATTACAAACCGAAAATTGTGTAAGTATCCACCTCTTGTTTTCCAACCTTGCTCTTACAACAGTATCATCTTTGTACCTTTTTCATTTCTGATTGGCCAGACAATGGTAGAATAACAAAAGGCGCAAGAGCAGAAAGTAAGTGTTGACATAGAAACAATATCATTTGTACTCACATGTGAGCCACCAGCTCAGATGCTGATCCAACACTTTTTAGGCAGATGTAACATTTGCATACAATGCATGAAGCCACGTATATATTGCACTGCACCACAACTGCAAAACCTTTATTGCTGCCAGACATTTAGTAGTGCTTTTGAAGGGTCTTTTTTTTAACTGCAAGCCAACTTCACAGTGAATTATGTTGAATTATACCTCAATACTGATCCTGGCTTGGTAGCTATAGTTGGCACACTAGGTTGACTTTAAGGGCTCATTTCTTCAATTGCCATCTATCATTAAGTACTTCAGCAGGACATGCTGTATTAGTGTCAGGACTTGTTTTGCAGTCTGAAGCAGCAGTGGTCGTGATCAGTTGCTCTGTGTATAGCCTCCCGGCAAATCTTGACATGACTTATCTCAGAAGCGTACGGTGAAATTCAAACTCACAAAATTCCTCAAGCCATCACAAAATGTGTAAAATCTGGATTTAACCACCAAAGTGATCACTATTCAGGACAAAAACAATTCATGCTAGTTTTCATCATTAACAGCGAGGAACTACATTTCTTGTAAGTCCACTTATTTTTAACAAATGGAAGAGAATGGATTGCTAATCCATAGAACCCCTACAATGTGGAAAAAGGCATTTCAGCCCATTGGCTCTGAACCAATCCTCTAAAGAGCATTCCACCCACACCCAGTCCCCTCCACCCACATTTATCAGAGCTATTCAACCAGCCCTGCACATCTAATACTATGCAAGGTAAATCACACCCATTTAAAACCCCAGATATACACACTTACTCACAAATGAAACAATCAAAAGACAGATGGTTTGACAAAAGTATGATGGGTGAAAAAAAATAGACAGCAAGAAACAAAATTCTGAAGTTCAAACATCCATATCTCAAGGACAGGCTAAATGGTCTTTCAGTTTCTTTTGCTTTTAATAATTCCAATAGCTTGTGCTAGTAAACTGATGTTATTCCTTACTTCAATAGTTAATCCAATGGACTATGATTTTCAATATATTAAAATGCTTTCTTTTCAATTTCTTGGGTTTTACTTGACTTGTCACTCACACCAGTTTGACAGCTCTGGAGATCTGTAGCTGCCCTACACTTACAGCTGTGTAACAAACTGCAGCTTGACCAATCTGAGAGCTAATGTTTAGGAGTCTTTCCTTAACTTAAAAATTCCTGGTGCTGCTCCAACGCAATACTCCATCGCTCTTGTTACTTTAATAGCAACATTAGGCTGAATATTACCAAATATCAAATGTCAATTGTGGCAATTTTCATGAAGAGTCTCTCTGTGAGCTGTAGTGAAATTCAGGCCATAAAAAGACCACATGACATAATTGCAGAAGTAGGACATTTGGCCCAGAGAGTCTGCTGGCTAACCTGATAATTCTGAACTCCACTTTTCTGCTTTCTCCTCGTAACCTTTGATTCCCTTACTAATTAAAAATATGTCTATGTTTTGAATATACTTAATGACCCAACCTCTACATCCCACTGCGGTAAAGAATTCCACAGATTCAGGCCCTTTGAGAGAAGAAATTCCTTTTCATCTCAGTCTTAAATAAATGGCCCCAGATCATCTCCAGTCTATTCTTCAAAACTCATCTCATTACATATGCATCCCGTGTCTAGGCTCCCTGTGCATCAAATCTTCCCTATGGCCGGAGGCAGAAATTCTCACCACTGCCAGGATCAGCAGACAGTCCCCGATCTGGTATCATGTCTGAAGCCCACTGTGCACCAGATTAAGTGCTGACATACAGGAGCTTGGCTTTGCCCATGCACAAACTGAGGGGAAACCAAAGGAGAAATGCTTGTAAAATTATTGCTACTCAAGTACCAAAGCAACACAGGTTGTCCATTCTTCATGTCATCCTGTCTTAAAACCCTGTCTGTAGGAGTGCCATTTTTCCCCCGGTGCCCAGTGTAATCAACCATCACGCTGCGCTGTTCCCCTATTGAGGCCAGGATGGTTGTGACATTGATGGTCCCACTCTTCCCAACTAACCCATGTCCTCCAAAGAACAATCATCTCCTCCCTTATATGTTTCACCCACTTTGCAATTATTGTCTCCTCTGTATTCTAGTATGCTGCCTCCAAACTCCAGTGTTGACATGCACAACTTTCCTATCATGATAGTGGCCCCTGGTGTTCATTAAGCTGACTCCCAGGACTGACTGTGAGCTGATCCCCTGACAACGTGGTTGGTCAGCCCTGACTGATGCCTGACTGGACCCCTGATCGATTTGTGTGAAACTCCCCAATAGAGTTAATGCAAATCCCTGGATAGATTGCACTTGCCTTGCAGAACTGACTATGGTTCACACCCTGAATTGCAGAGTTTTAGATGTCCTGACCTTGATTGCCCTGATTGACTGACTGACTGTGCCCAAGTCCCTGGAAAAAAAAGCTGCCCTTGGTTTACTATGCCAGGACTTCCCCTGACTGAAGGCTATCTACCTTGATCTTACTGAGGACTGCACCTTGTAGTCTTTGAGACATACATGTCCATTTGGTTCAAGCATATGCAGTGCGTTTGCCATGTAAGCTGGAGATGTGGACGTAGTGTTACATGTTTTCATACAGCAACTTGCCCACGCACTTAGCAATCTGTCCACCCACTTAGCAATCTGTCTGGCTTTTGGCTTGCATTAAAGGACAAGGTAAGACAGAAGTACTGTGAGCCCCAACCAGAGAAGGCAAAGTACAAAAAGCCAAGACAAGGCAGACACTATGTAGATCCAAATAGGTACAAAGTGAGCATGCACTAAAAGAGAAAGCAAGGAAGACTAAGCTGGGTCAGAGGTCTGGACAGTCATGAGGTAAAAACAATGACTGCAGATGCTGGAAACCAGATTCTGGATTAGTGGTGTTGGAAGAGCATAGCAGTTCAGGCAGCATCCAAGTAGCTTCGAAATCGACGTTTCAGGCAAAAGCCCTTCATCAGGAATAAAGGCAGTGAGCCTGAAGCGTGGAGAGATAAGCTAGAGGAGGGTGGGGGTGGGGAGAAAGTAGCATAGAGTACAATGGGTGAGTGGGGGAGGGGATGAAGGTGATAGGTCAGGGAGGAGAGGGTGGAGTGGATAGGTGGAAAAGAAGATAGGCAGGTAGGACAAGTCCGGACAAGTCATGGGGACAGTTACTGAGCTGGAAGTTAGGAACTAGGGTGAGGTGGGGGAAGGGGAAATGAGGAAACTGTTGAAGTCCACATTGATGCCCTGGGGTTGAAGTGTTCTGAGGTGGAAGATGAGGCGTTCTTCCTCCAGGCGTCTGGTGGTGAGGGAGCAGCGGTGAAGGAGGCCCAGGACCTCCATGTCCTCGGCAGAGTGGGAGGGGTAGTTGAAATGTTGGGCCACAGGGTGGTGTGGTTGATTGGTATTGAGTCAGGATTTTCATCTTTGTTAGTCGGGGTGTGGGGGTGCTGGGCATGGGCCACAATCAGTCATGTGGGGTTTGCTCAGTGAAAGGCAAGATGGATTATCAACAGCCAGTGCAATGATAGGGAAATTGGAGAAGTCAATTCCTGGGACTTCAGGCAGATTCTAGGATCACACGAAGTGGCAGAGATGATATTGCATTTCATCCAACCCAAGAGTTGGGTTTCTGTCCCTGTACACAAAATGTCCTGGCAGCATTTTTGTAGAACGGTCATTAGATCTGAAACATTAACTCTGATTTCTCTCCACAAATGCTGCCAAGCGTGCTGGATTTTTCCAACAATTTCTGTTTCCGTTTCTGATTTCCAGCAATTCCATAGTTCTTTTACAAAACAGTCTTGCATTTTAATGCTGCATTTTGGAGCACCGTGTAGCTATCAAGGTAACGCTGCCAAAAAATAAATAAAAGTCAGCAACATGCCATGAGGGTGTGGTGAGGTCTGATGTCAATATCCATTGTCAAGTGGGGGGGGAGGGGTGTAGCTGGCAGTTTCTACCCAAGGAGCATGCCCTGAACTGTTGGTGACTGTTATCCAAGAGGGAGCCTGGAGCTGCAAACAAAAGGCTGGAGTCACCAGGTACATGACTTCCATGTCAGGATTTGTCAACATCTAGCAAGTGGCACCCACATCCCATGAATGAATTTAAAAAAGCAAGATGAGGCAATAATAACATGCTAATGCAGGCAAATGCATGCAAATAGATTTCTCACCGCTCAATAGTGAGATTCTTGTCACACTGTTCAAAACATGGTTGGAGGATTGGACTTTTTCCTTTCTGCTTTGAGAGTTTCATTGCTACTGATCTGACTCTATTTTCCTGACTGACCCACCAATCATTCAGGGGCTGGGAAGATGCTACCCTCCCCCCCTCCCCCACCTCCCCCCCAACCTCCACTCACTTGGACAGCTAAAAATAAGCACCACTTGATTTTTCCAAGTTGCAAAACTCCCTAAAATAGTATTTTATCTATTTAACAGTGCCTGATTTCCGATCCAGTTTGTCATCAAAAAGGAAAAATCTGTGATCCCTCCCAATTTATTTGTATACAGTCTTACCTTCAGATCAAGAACACACACTATTATTCCACCACTCCCTGTGTGTGTTTTGGTACGTTTACGTTAAAAGACATCACAACAGTGAGAATGAACCGTCTTAGAATGAATTGTCTTGAGGGTTGCTTCTGCCTATGTATTACATTCTGTTCATACTCATGCAAAAGCTCAGAGTTCTATTCACACAACAGCTGCTTTTTAATGTCAGGAGACAGACTCAACCATTTCTGTTATTGTTCAGTGCCACAAAATCCTGTTTGAGTCATAGAGTCATAGAGATGTACAGCACGGAAACAGACCCTTCAGTCCAACTCATCCATGCCGACCAGATATCCCAACCCAATCTCGTCCCACTTGCCAGCATGCGCCCCATATCCCCCCAAACCCTTCCTATTCACAAAACCATCCAGTTGCCTTTTAAATGCTGTAATTGTACTAGCAACCACCACATCCTCTGGCAGCTCATTCCATATACGTACCACCCTCCGTGTGAAAAAGTTGCCCCTTAAGTCTCTTTTATATCTTTCCCCTCTCACCCTAAACCTATGCCAGCGAGTTCTGGACTCCCCCACCCCAGGGAAAAGACTTTGTCTATTTATCCTTTCCATGCCCCTCATGATTTTATAAACCTCTATAAGGTCACCCCTCAGCCTCTGACATTCCAGGGAAAACAGCCCCAGCCTGTTCAGCCTGTCCCTATAGCTCAAATCCTTCAACCCTGTAAATCTTTTCTGAGCCCTTCAAGTTTCACAACATCCTTCCAATAGGAAGGAGAGCAGAATTGCACACAATATTTCAAAAGTGGCCTAACCAATGTCCTGTACAGTCGCAACATGACCTCCCAACTCCTGTACTCAATACTCTGACCAATAAAGGAAAGCATACCAAACGCCTTCTTCACTATCCTATCTACCTGCGGCTTCACTTTCAAGGAGCTATGAACCTGCACTCCAAAGTCCCTTTGTTCAGCCACACTCCCTGTGACCTTATCATTAAGTGTATAAGTCTTGCTAAGATTTGTTTTCCCAAAATGCAGCACCTCACATTTATCTGAATTAAATTCCAGCTGCCACCTTTGAGCCCATTCCATTGTATTCTGAGATAACCTTCTTCGCTGTCCACTGCACCTCCAATTTTGGTGTCATCTGCAAATTTACTAACTATACCGCCTATGGTCACATCCAAATCATTGATATAAATAACAAAAAGTAGTAGACCAGCACCAATCCTCTTGGCACTCCACTGATCACAGGCCTCCAGTCTGAAAAACAACCCTCCATCACCACCCTTTACCTTTGAGCCAGTTCTGTATCCAAATGGTAAGTTCTCCCTGTATAGGGAGTGATAGGGTAGGGGAGTGGGTCTGGGTGGGATACTCTTCAGAGGACTTGTTGGGCCAAATGGCCTTTTTCCACACTGTAGGGAGTTTATTTCTATTCTACAGTCCTTTCACTAATACCACTCTGTCCAGTGGCATACAAAAGTTCCAGATTCAACAAACTAATTTTATAAATCCACATCTTCATTTTCAAGTTCAACATTTCAAAATATCTTGCAATATTTTGCAATAAACGGAACAAACCTTAATAAAAACCCAAGAACTGCAGATGCTGTAAATCAGAAGCAAAAACAGAAATTGCTGGAAAAGCTCAACATCTGTGGAGAGAAATCAGAGTTAACATTTTGGGTCAAGTGACCCTTCCTCAAAAGTATGTGAGAGAACAAGCGGCTTTCTACCTAATTTCTAAAAAATCTACAGTGCAGAATGAAGCAACTACAAATAAACCCCTGGCGTAAAATATGCCCAGCTGTTCCAGGAAATTATCTAAGTGCTTTATAAAATCAGCTTTTCATCCCAGTGGAGTTATGCAAATGCAAAGCTTATGCAGTGTGGGGTGGTTTTGTTCTGCTCAGTGAACAAGTGAAACAAATGCAGAATGGCAACATAACCACATTTTTTAGTGAATCCGCATATATCTTCGTAAATTAAAATAAGATTACTTTAAAAATACTACATATAAGTCTGTAAAAGGTATGAAAATTTTGAAAATTACTATGTAAAGGTTTGACACATTCTGAAAGGGAATGAATTTTGTGGGTTCAGCTGAAATATTTGATTAAATTACATAAAAACAATCACTGCTCAAAAATCAGCTGCTCTATTTACACACTCTGTGTAAGGTAGATTGAGTATGACTTTTTTTAGTCATTTTCCCCACTTTCTGTTTTCAGCAGCCCATGTGTTTGCTCAAGTAAACTGACAACTATCACAATCTATTCTCACATTTCTGAAAATGTTGTTCTTAAATGAATCCTGAGTGTGAGAACAGTCAAATGATGATACATCCTCTAATTTTGTTTTCCTCTTCCCATTTGGACAATCCCTGAACTTGGCAAGTGGCAGGTTAGGGAAATGAAAGTTGCACTTCTTGATCGGGCTTATTGCATTTTCTATATAAGGCATAGACATTTCTTCCTTGCATTTTATTCTGCATTCCTGAATAACAACAGTTATTCTGCACTCCTGAATAACACTTTGCTATGTGAAGCCCAAGAACATGTTGTAATGCTATTTAAATGAAATTGCTTTTCTTTCAAACCTGACTCTTCCGATGAGCAGTGTGTCTTATATTGTTTGAAGAAAGGAAGCTGCCAGGACCTATAGATGACTGTGGTATGAATATTTAGTAGAAAGAATTGAGAATGAATGTCTCACCAAAAAAAGTTAAAATTAAGCACTTTATAGTCAAGGTAAATTGTATTTTAGATGCTTGGACAGTTAATTATGTTTCTTTCTTTTTATGATCCTTACAAATATTCAATGCTTAAGGTAACATTTTACTGAATGTCCAACTTGATGAAACTGAACAAATTCAGTGATTCATGTTTCGTAAGTGAATTCAAAGGAAATTGATCCTTCTAAGATTTGGAGCAAATTGTGGACTTTCACAGAACATTCCACTACTTTTTTTATCATTGTAAGGATAAACTAGGTGGAGTTCCTGATGTATTAAGGGAATTCCACCACACGTGCTTTTTGACATGGAGAAGCACTGAAATTCAATCAACTCCCAACTCCATCTGTCAACCTCCCCCCCACCCCCCCCCCCCCCCACCCCCGTCACATTGCTGTAGAAACTAAAATATGACTTGAAACTGGATTAAATGTGAATCTGGAAGTCTGTCCTCTCTCTAACATTGAGCCAAAGTGAAATTTCAGGGCTCTGGTAACAACAGATCTTACGTAAAGCAATTTTAAAAATTTTCATAGTGGGTACTTGTAACTTAGTGAACTCCTCTTTCGTTTTATTTTTTAGTCATTTGCATTATTTCTCCAGGGATGTGTCAGACTTCCACTAAATTTATGATGTGTGATTGGAAGAATTCTTGCAGAATATTGATAGCTTTGTTCTGACCTAAAGCTTAGGATTCACTTAGCATCAATATTTATGCAATAGTGTAATTATGTCCTTATGAAATGAAACAAATTTGGCACCTATTTCACTCCTCCCTCATCCCCACCCCCGACAACAAGACGCTTGCCTCAAGGTCAGATAAGGGGCACACAAATTTCATCTGAACAGATCTGATTGGAATTCAGTTGTATTTGTGGATCCTAACCAGATGGGAGAGTTTGACAGTGGTTTACACTTTCTTTAGTCTAGTTTTCAGCCTGCTTTAGAAAGTTTTCTCAGGCAGATGGTTTTTTAAAAAGTGCTTCAATTAGGTTTGTGTACTTTAGCAGTTAGACCTTTAAATACCATTCTCCCAGGGGAATCGTAGGACATCTGTAGGAGAGTCCTTTTCCACTGAGAAGGGGTAAAAGGAGGAGAGCAGTTAATAGATGCACCATGTATTCCACCAAGGTGTGCAACCTACTGGTGTGCAAAGGGCTGTAAGACAAAGACAGTGACCGTGGACACATAGATGGAAGCTTCAGATACTAGAGTGGTGTAATATTCTTTCATTTTGCAAAGATTTGAGTAGTGCTCATTCATTTCCTTAATGAAAACTTCTTGGACTCGCACATGTTTTCCTGGTATCTCCCACTCATCCGCAGCCAGCAGTTGTATACATGCCAATGTGGGTACCAAATGAAGCCAAACACCTGGACAGCCATGAACACAAACATTCTTAAAGGCATGTAGTCAATCCAAATGAAAACTATCAATTTGCACACATAAACACTCTTGGAACATCAAGAGAAAATAACATATATGTAATGTCAAAATGAATCAACAATTTTTGTCACTATCAAAACTGAACAATTACCCTTATGAAGCCATACATGAGTAACCTCCTGTTTCCTTACATTATCTCCATGTGCAAAGACATTGAGGTTGCCTGTGACCATGGGGCTCAGGTATGGCATGACATATGGAGGTTCCACTGTTGCTGTGGCCATTGGTGCCAATGGCAAAGGAGAGACTGTGCCCATACAGGAGTGTCCTGAATTGCCTCCCAATATTGGCATCAGTTGCTCATCAACATTGCCATTCCATTGGCCCTCTCTACTATCCTGAGAGGAACCAGGACCTGGCTCTGAATCCAAGCTTCTCAACACTAGCTCTCCCTGACTCTGGGCCTTGGATCTCAGATTCAAAGGATAGAATACAAGCTAGAACAGACACCCAGTATTCTCTCAGTAAACTGCTGGATTTAATCATCTATGACAATCATCAGTCACTCAATAAAGAAAATGTGTGTTCTGAAGAATAGGTGATAGCAATGCACATAGTCTGATTGACTCATTCACTGTCCATCTAATCTGGAACCGCTCTGAAATTACTAAATTGTCTCTGTGTAACTCACTTTAAATCTAACACCTTGTGTCTGCTGGACCCAAACGTTCATCATCTATTTGGGATGCAGCATCTAGTTTGCCTCAATTGCCAGAGGCCTGCCCAATCTAACCTGATCACTTGTCTTGTGACTGCGAATTGCTTGTGCCATTGTGTGGATCTCTTTCAGCCAATTCCCTCATACAAGCCTGAGATGTGTGCATCTGTGCCTGGACCAGAGCAAGGATGTGACTCTGCACCCTGTCAGAGTCCTTCCTTTTCCTCCCATGGGTTAGCATTGATCCCTTGGGGCAAAAGCATGTCCAGTTGTCAACCTATGGAGGGGAAAAACTAAGGCGAATGAAGGCAACACTAACGTTTGAGGTGACAATAGAGAGAGATATCTTCAGAGATATTAACCATTGTTTCAATCTCAGCCCCTTTAACACTGAGGCACACATTTATCCCCCAAAATCTGCAAGTCTCCAAAGTTACAAGTCATCAATGTTACCATCACCATCAACACTGTTTGCAGGGTTGCAAGCTCTGCATCCTTGGAATTGCAGAATCCTGAGACTTTCCTCCAACATTGGTGCATCTTCATTGAGGTGACAATGGCTACACCATTTCCAACTCGATAAGGTTGAGAATGGCCATGTTGGCTTCATCATTTCCATCCCTGCCTCTGACATTATGTGCTGTCCTTTCCTGCAAACATAAAGGGGAATTGTAATGAATAGGCTGTGTGAAAATCATAATTTCAAATGTGTGCCAAAAAGTCCTTTCTTGGTGATTAATATTTCTTAATGGCCTTTGCTAACTAACAGATATTGCAGACAATAAGCCAACTTCCCCAAGAGTTTAATTAGTAATGGGTTGAAGGGTTATTCAGATTCGCCAGGGAAGTGGAGTTGAGGCTGAGACAAGATCAGCCATGATCATATTAAATGGCAGGGCAGGCTTGATGGGCTAAATTTCCTACTCCTGCTCCAAATTCATATGTTCTTTAAGAATCCTTCAGCATAATGCAGAGTGTATGTCTGGTTCATACTGCCTTAGGCCAAGACACTAGGCAAACTTCACATCATCACACCAATGAACATAGACTCATCTCCAAAATCATCATGCACTCTGAGAGAAATCAAGCTGATGGAGGGAAGGTAGGGGCATATTTTGCAGAGTGGAATCTAACTGTTGTTTCAGGTTGAGAGGCTTAGCATCATATCACATTAGAAATTAATTCACCACATTAATCATTTACTTAACCTCATCGTGGAAAAGACCACTTGTGTTGCTTCTGCATTATATCAACAAGAAACACCACTGCTCAAACCTTTGAGATACCTAACCCCCAAGGTAATTGGGACACATTTTTGAACCTTGGCAGGTCTTTATGATAATGCCTCCAGCAATTAAAGTCTACTTGGCAACCAACTGCACTCTCCATGTATTAACATTTTCCCTTTACATTGACATTCTTGCGAATTGTCATGATGTAGGCAAGATGAAAATGTTCAACAAAATATGTCCTTTTTTCAGCAATTCTCTTAATTGATTAAATCAGAGAAACTTGCCCAAACAGGTTTTTTCTTTTCACCAAGTTTCTAAATGACTCTGTGGGAGACAACCTTTCTAAAATGAAATTATATAGACTGGTATTAGTTGTAAGTCAGTATCACATAAAGTTATCATTCATAATTCACAAATTGTTAAAAATTAAGTTGCAACACATTATCATAATTTGAACCTTAAAAAGTAACACAACCTTGGAGCACTCTATCCATGTTAATAATTGTGACTTAGAGTTTGAAATGTTATTTTGTTCCACTTCTGGACTTTATTTTTGCAGCTCATTAATGTCATAGTGACAAATGGCAGACTCTTGCATTCAGTTTGCATGTTTCAAAGTCAAGTACAGAATGGTGTTGGGTGATTCAAACTGAAACAATGCTGTACTGTACGATTTGAACTCCAGTGATTTGGAGAATTATTTCATTATGTTCCAGGGGAATATATGTTAGATATTGTTTGGATAGTTTAAGACCCATGAATCACTTTTGTGAGTTCTTTTCAGTCCAGAGAGAAACTACACATGGGGGTGAAGCTCAGAACAAGTCTCAATTTATAGTTAACATTTCTCGAGATGTGCTGGCATCATGCAACTTCTGCTCGCCCATCTCAATTCATTACACTCAAAGCGGCCGAAGAATACTGTAAGGTGAGCAATTATCTTATGAAATCGTAATAAACATAACATTAGCATTATTAAGAGAGACGAGTGATTTTGTCTTCAGATGTTCCCAGTGTAATATCACTCCAGGACAAAGAGAATTTTGCTTGGCATTATGCCAACCAGCTTTTAGCATGGGGAGGGAAGGAGAGTGTTGGAATTGGGACGGATGACCCCATAGCATCCACTGCAGTAACATACCCCAAGTTATTTCACAAAGATACAATGGAACAATAAATTGTTTGTAAGCTAAATGAGAAAATATTCAGATGAGTGACCGAAAGCTTTGTCAAAAGTTTGTCTTAGAGGTTGAGAGAGAAGTGGGTACAACATGTGAAAAAAACCTACAGAGGAAATTTCAGAGCTTAATGCCTTGGTGGCAGAAGGCGCAAACATCAAAGGTATATAAAAGACATGTAGAATGCAAAAGAGGCTGCAGTTAGGGGATTGCAAATTTGTGTGACGGAAAGAGACTGCAAAATTGGAAAAGGAAAAGGCTATGCAGAGATTTGAAGGCAAGGATGAGAAATTTAAAATCGGTATTTTGTGGAACTGGAAGCCAAACGAGCATAGGGCAGATGGATAAATGTGTTTCGATGTGAATTAGGTTATGGGCCACTGAGCTTTTGATGACCTCAGTTTTATGTAGGATGGAAATGAGAGAGAGGCTGTCCAGAATAATAGTTTAGTAGTTGTGTCGAGAAATAAAATTAAATCTGGATGAGGATTTCAGTAGCAGATGGATTGTGGGAGAGCCCTGAGAAGGATGATTTGTTTCCAAGAGTCATTCCAGGAATGAGAAACTTCAGTAATGAGGATAGACTGAAGAAGTTGAGACTGTTCTCAAGAAGAAGAAGGCCGAGAGGAGATTTGATGGATGCTTTTGAAATCATAAGTACACTGGACAGAATAGATAGGGAAAAGTTGTCTCGCTCCTGAAAGATCAGGGACATGAGGACATAGATTTAAAGTGATGTGCAAATGAAGAAGGGTGATGCAAGAGAAGTCTTTTTCAAATATTGATTTGTTAGAGTATGGAAATGTGGTGGAAGCAGGTTCAACGGAGGCATTCAGTAGAGCATTTGGTGATTATTTGAATAGAAGTAGTGTTCAGAGATTTAGGAAAAGGGTGGAATTTGGCACTAGGTAATGATGCTCATTTTAAGAACTGGTGGTATGATGGGCTTAATGGCTGGCTTTTATATTGTAACAATTTTGTGATTCTGAAATTCATCACAAGACCATAAGACATAAGAGCAGAATTAGACATTTGGCCTATTGAGCTGGCTTCACCATTTGATCATGACTGATATGTTTCTCAATCACATTCCTACCTTCCCTACATAATCTTTGAACCCCTTACCAATCAAGAACCGATCTATCTTTATGTAAAATAGACTCAATGACTTAACCTACGCAGCCTCCTGCAGCAATGAATACTACAGATTCACCACCCTCTGGCTGAAGAAATTCCTTCACACCTCAGCTCTAAACAGTATCCCTTCACTCTGAGGCAGTGCCCTCAGGTCCTAATCTCTCCTATCAATGAAAACAATATTTCCATGTCCACTCTATCGAGGCCTCTCAGTATTCTAGAAATTTCAATGAGCTCCCTTGTCATCCTTCTAAACCCAGCATCCTCAAATCATCAACCAAGCCCTTCATCCTGGGATCATTTGCCCCTTCCAATGCCAACACATCCTTCCTTAGATATAAGGCTCAAATCTGCTCACTAATATTCCAAATGTTTCTGACCAGAATCTTATACAGCCTCAACAGCAAATCCTTGCTTTTGTATTCTAGCCATCTCAAAATGAATCCTAATATTGCATTTGTCTTCCTAACTGCCAACTGAACCTGAACATTTACTTTAGTAGAATCTTGAACTAGAATTCCCAAACTCCGAGGATTCCCAAGCCTGTCCTTGATTAGCAAAGGTCTATGACTCTATTCTTCCTACCAAAATGCATGATCTCACACTTTCTCACACTGAACTCTTTGCTCACTCTCCTAACCTGTCCAAGTCCTTCTGCAGCCTCTCTACTTCTTCAACACTACCTGTCCCTCCACCTATCTTTGTTTGACCTACAAACCCGCAACAATGCCCTCAGTTCCTGCATCCAGATTGTTATGTATAACTTAAATAGTGTGGCCCCAACACTGACCCCTATGTAACTTCACTTGCCACTGGCTGCCAGTCTGAAAAAGACCCCTTTATCCCATTCTCTGTCTTCTGCCAGTCAGCTAATCCTCTATCCATGTCAATACCCTGCCCCTAACATCATGGGCTCTTATCTTATTTAGCAGCGTCTTGTATGGAACCTTGTCTAAGGCCTTTTGGAAGTCCAAATACATCATGTCCACTGGTTCTCCATTGTCTAAGTGCTCATTACCTCTTCAAAGAATGTCTTGTTTCTCTTCTTCAGTTCTCTGCCCAAAGACAAATCCATCTTAGCACAGATTGGGCAACATGACAGGTTCTGAATCTACCCCAGCTGAAGCTGGGATCAAATCCCAAGTTGTTTTGCACCAATGGGATTCACAGGCAGGCACAATGAGCTGGATGGTCTTCTTCTGAACTTCAACAATTCTTTGATTCTGTCTTTGGAATGGACAGCATGGGGTGGGGGGGGGGAAGCAGAATTTCATTTCACGGTCAAATCAGTTGCTAAGATTGTGATAAAACAAAGAACTGCAGATGCTGAAGGTTGAAAACTAAAACAGAAGAGACTAGAAAAACTCAACAGGTTTGACATCATCTGGGCAGAGAAAGCAGTGTCAACGTTTCGGGTACAGTGACCTTTCTTCGGAACTGATGTAGCTAGGAAAAGGTAGTATATCTGTGGAAGACAAGTAAGCAGATAGATGGAGTCGGAGCCCATAGAGACAGAAAGACAGTTGATGGAAAAAGAGATGGATGATGGGGAGCCATGGAGGGAGAAAAGTTGACAATAGGGATTATTAATGGATAGAAATGGCTTAGCTGTGATGAAAGCAGCCCGTGTCATGACAGGGCCTAGGGTATGTGGGGTTGGTAAAGGACATAGAAGGAAGTGTTCAGGTTCTAAAACTATTGAACTCGATATTGAGTCCTGAAGGCTGTAGAATCCCAAGTCTAAAATGAAATGCTGTTTTTCCAGATTGTGCTGAACTTCACTGAAGCATTGCAGGAAGCCCAAGGCAGAAAGATTGGTGTGGGGACACAGTGGTGTATTGAAGTAGCAGACAGCTCGACGCTCAGCACCATTTTTGCAGACAGAATACAGATGCTCTGTAAAGCTAACTTTCTGTCTAGCACCTTAGCTCTCAAGACATGTTGTATCATCAGCCAGCAGCAGCATGAGGCTTGCTTCAGTATCTCTCAACAACTGTTTTGATTTGCCTCCTGGAGTAAAAACACATTCCCCCTTTGAAATTAAACATTCAAAATCTACACTGATTCTCTTGGCAATCTTTAAGAAAGACCTTGCTTGACTTTCTTGACTGGTTCCATCTGTACCACAGCTACAGTTTTACCCTCCATTTCCTTTATTGATACACCCTTTTCTCTGGGTTCCTTGGGTGTTCCGATAACTGCAATAGTTCTCCCATTTAACTTCCAGCAATTATCTCTAATTTGTCCAATTGTATTACTATGGTAAAAAAAAAATTCTTTGTAAGATTTTTAGATTCTAACCTTTGTCTTTTATTATTTTGTTGTCCTTGGGTGGAATCTTAGAGGGGTCTGACTAATGTGGTCTATGACAAGATTTGTGGCAGAATTGGAGAAGAAGTCAGCTGAGGTCAATTTTGATGTTGGGTGCACATAGTCCATCTTTTATCCTTTTGCTGGGGGGCAAGGTTCTCACTTAGGCATGATAGGTTGCCAATTAAGATGGATTATAGCTTGGTAATTTCAGTTCCTGCTTTAATAATGTCCCAACTCTACCCATAATATTTGCTTTCCCATCTAACCAAATTATCTAAACAAGTTAGATGTCCAGAATTCTTGATATCGAAATCAGAATGGGTACCTGGTGATTTCAGTTCTCTGATGGCTGTGAATAGCTCAGCACATGGTCACAACCAAAGCAAGCCGTGCATATCTCTTGCCCATGAATATTCCCATTCGGCATTTGCCAACCCCTCATGTCCAGCAAGGCATCTTTCCAATCCACTTCCTGGTTACTTAGAAGCACATCTTGTATTACAAGCAGCAGTTGCAACTAGCATTGAAAAAGAGAATCAGGACACTTTGTGTACAGAAACAGGTATCTGCATCATGATTAGAGAAGGGCTGCATCTCATGGCTGCTCACTTGTCCTCTTAGCAATTGCTTGCTTGATGCCTTCCTGAATGCTCACAACATCCACGCCTTGTCTTGCTCGTTTGTTTTGCTGGTCTGCTCCTCAGACTAGAGGGCAGATATCTTGATACATTAACCTCATACCAGTACAATGTACTAGCAGCTTATGTGGCAAACACACTGCATGCACCGCAAACAAGAATCCATGTGTCATGGTCTTAGAGAGTAGTCCCCACTGAAGTGCATGGAGATGCTGACCAGAATAAGTCAACCTAATCCAGGAGATTGTCCATGGTCATGAATCTGGATGGTGTTTTCTCCATCAGGAGATTCATGGCTCTCCATTCCAAGGCATGGGTGGTAGTCAGTGGCTCCATAAGGGCTAATATTGGTGGGGGAAAAGGGTAGCCATCAATTGGGGTTTGGGTACCTCTTATCATGGCTGTCCAGTTAGGTCCTCGAGGGAACGGGCCACAGTCAGTCTATCAGGTCCTTTCACAGAAACCTAAAGGAAGAGGGTTGGAGGGGATGAAGAAATTTCTGGGAAGCCTTGGCAAGCCTGTTTGGGGGCTACAGGGTAGGGGGGAAATAGGGAAATGATAAATGTGAAAGGGGGCACCAGTATCTGCAAAGGGTTACATCGTAAATTATGGATGGGGAGCAGGTCATACAGGAGGGGGATTTGCCCAGACTTAGGAGAACTCATATGCCAAGGGTCAGGAGATAAGATGGCTGGTGCAGGCTCGTGTAGCTGGGTTGGGTGGAGATCTGGAGAGTTCATAAGAAGAGCTACCAGGATGGGAATCTGCTAGCTGTTCCTCCACAGCATCGCACTGATCTGCTGACAACCTTGGATCAGGCTGCCACAGTCTGCAGTGTGACCTCTTCTGGCAGTACTCTAGGAAAAAGACTCATCTCCTTTGCAGCAATTCCCGAACCAAAACATCCAGATGCCCATTGGAGCATCACAGAGCTATGTATCCCCTTTCTGACAACTCAGAAACATTCTTGACTAAGCAGGGCAGCTTCAGAGTGGTAGAGCTTGTCTTTTGAATATGGTGCAGGAACCAAGGATGCTAGTCCTTTAAGACCATAAGACCATAAGAAATAGGAGTGGAAGTAAGACCATTCAGCCCATCGAGTCCACTCCGCCATTCAATCATGGCTGATGGGCATTTCAATGCCACTTACCTGCACTCTCCCCGTAGCCCTTAATTCCTTGAAAGATTAAGAATTTATCAATCTCTGCCTTGAAGACATTTAACGTCCCGGCCTCCATTGCACTCAGTGGCAATGAATTCCACAGGCCCACGACTCTCTGGCTGAAGAAATGTCTCCTCATTTCCATTTTAAATTGACCCCCTCTAATTCTAAGGCTGTGCCCACAAATCCTAATATTTCTGCCTGGTGGAAACAAATTTCCAGTGTCCACCCTTTCTCTGCCATGCATTACCTTGTAAGTTTCCATTAGATCTCCCCTCAATCTTGTAAACTCTAATCCCAGGATCCTCAGCCCTTCATCATATGTTAGGCTTACCATTCCAGGGATCATCTGTGTGCATCTCCACTGGACACGCTCCAGTCCAGTTTGTCCTTCCTGAGGTGTGGGACTCAAAACTGGACACAGTATTCTAAATGGGGCCTAACTAGAGCTTTATAAAGTCTCAGTAGCACACTGTTGCTTTTACATTACAACCCTCTTGAAATAAATGACAACATTACATTTGCTTTCTTAATCATGGACTCAACCTGCAAGTCAGCCTTTAGAGAATCCTGAACTAGTACTTCCAGATCCCTTTGTACTTAAGTTGTATGAATTTTCTCTCTATTGAAAAAATAGTCCGTCCCTGTATTCTTTTTCCCGAAGTGCAAAAACTTGCAATTTGCTGACATTGAATTTCATCAGCTATTTCTTGGACCACTCTCCTAAACTGTCTAAATCTTTCTGCATTCTGGATTAGTGGTGCTGGAAGAGCACAGCAGTTCAGGCAGCATCCAAGGAGCTTCGAAATCGACGTTTCAGGCAAAAGCCAGCACCACTAATCCAGAATCTGGTTTCCAGCATCTGCAGTCATTGTTTTTACCTCGTTAAATCTTTCATCAGCCTCCCCACCTTCTCAGAACTACCTGCCTGTCCACCTAACTTTGTATCATTGGCGAACTTCATCAGAATGCTCCCAGTCCCTTCATCCAGATCATTAATTTATAAATTGAACAGCTGCAGCCTCAGCACTGAACCCTGTGGGTCACCACTTATCACCAGCTGCCATTCTGAAAAAAGAACATTTTATCCCAACTCTCTGCCTTCTGTCAGACAGTCAATTCTGAATCCATGCCAGTAGCTCACCTCAAATACCATGGCTCCTCACCTAACTCAGCAGCTTCCTGTGAGGCACCTGATCAAAGGCATTTTGGAAGTCTAGGTAGATTACATCCACCGGGTTTCCTTGGTCTAATCTAATTGTTACCTTTTCAAAGAACTCTAACTGGTTTGTCAGACATGACCTCCCCTTACTAAATCCATGCTCACTTGTTCTAATCCAACCCTGCACTTCCAAGAATTTAGAAATCTCACCCTGAACGATGGATTCTAAAATTTTACTTAAATTAGGCTAATCGCCCTATAATTTTCCATCTTTTGTCTTGATCCTTTCTTGAACAAGGGGGTTACAACAGTGATTTTCTAATCATCTGGGAATTTCCCTGACTCCAGTGATTTTTGAAAGATTACAATCAACATCTCTGCTATTTCTTCAGCTACCTCCCTCAGAACTCAAGGATGTAGCCCATTGGGGCCAGGAGATTTATCAATTTTTAGACCTTTTAGCTTTTCTAGCACTTTCTCTTTTCTAATGGCTACTATACTTAACTCTGCCCCCAATTCTCCTTAACTGTTGGGATATTATTCATGTCTTCAACTGTGAAGACTGACACAAAGTATATATTGAGTTCTTCAGTTATTTCCTTATCTCCCATCACTAGCCTTCCTGTGTCAATTTGGAGCAGCCCTATTTCTACTTTTGCCTTTCATTTGTTTCTTATGTATTGAAAGAAACTTCTACTCTCATTTCTAATATTATTGGCTAGCTCTCCTTCCTTATTTCTCTCTTTGTTATCCTCTGTTTGTTTTTGTAGTCTTTCCAATCTCCTGATTTCCCAGTGCTCTTGGCCACTTTATGGGCTCTCTCTTTTTCTATGATACATTTCCTGACTTCCTTTGTCAGCCATGGCTGTCTAATCCTCCCCCGGATAATCTTTCATTAGGATGAATCTCTGTTCTGACCTCAATTATGCCCAGAAACTCCTGCCATTTTTGCTCTACTGTCTCACCACGCTCTGCTTCCAGTCGATTTTTGTCAGTTCCTCTCTCGTGCACTTGTAATTATCTTTATTTAACTGCAACATCCAATTTTGCCTTCTCTCTTTCAAACTGCAGACTAAACTCTACCATATTATGATCGCTGCCTTCTAAGTGTTCCCTTACTTTAAGATCTTTTATAAAGTCTGGCTCATTACATAGCATTAAGTCCAGAATGGCTTGCTCCCTTGGGGCTCCATCACAAGCTGGTACAAAGAGCGATCCTATAAACATCCCATGAATTCCCTTTCTTTGGACCTACCGGCAACATTATTCACCCAGTCCATTTGCATGTTAACGTCCCCCATGATTACTGTGACCTTGTCTTTCTGACATGCCCTATCTATTGGGCGGCACGGTGGCACAGTGGTTAGCACTGCTGCCTCACAGTGCCAGAGACCCGGGTTCATTTCCCGCCTCAGGCGACTGACTGTGTGGAGTTTGCACGTTCTCCCCGTGTCTGCGTGGGTTTCCTCCGGGTGCTCCGGTTTCCTCCCACAGTCCAAAGATGTGTGGGTCAGGTGAATTGGCCATCCTAAATTGCCTGTAGTGTAGGTAAGGGGTAGATGTAGGGGTATGGGTGGGTTGCGCTTTGGCGGGGCGGTGTGGACTTGTTGGGCCGAAGGGCCTGTTTCCACACTGTAAGTAATCTAATCTAATCTAATATTTCCTGGTACATACTGCACCCCTGGTCCTGACCACTGTTGGGAGGTCTGTACAATAATTCCCACTATGGTTTTTTTGCCTTGTAGTTCCTCAATTCCATCCACACAGACTCCACACCATCTGATCCTGGGTATTTCAGTACCATAGATTTAATTTCATTCTTAACTAACAAGACAACCCCACCCCTCTGCCCACCTCCCAGTCTCTTCAATAAATTTCCAGATATCCAAAGCTGTTTTGGTAAGACAATGATGGAATTGGACATGATGGATTCATTCACTTAGGGATGGGGTAGCTGGTTAATTAGGTACGCAGGGAGAAGGCTGGAAGAACTTGCCAGGTACCATCAGGAGGTGGAGAAGTTGCTGTTTCGGGTGTATCCCATCTGGTAATATACAGAAAGAAATCTCACTGGGGCCACACGGAAGAATCCCTGAAAAAATACTTGAAGCAATGTGCACATCTAAGAAAAGGTCTGTTTCTTTCCTAAAACTCATATAATTTCCATCCCCAGAAAATTTTCCATTTTCTTTCTTGATTCTCATATGACTATTTCTTCCCATCCAACACTCTGTGTGAGATATCAGTGGTAACCGCCAGAGCTGCCATTTTTTGGATCTTTGACATTTAACTCTCATTAGGATAATTATTACGGTGTGCTGAAACACTACTTCAGAATTAATACATAGTCATGATTTCACTTGCATTCTTAAAATTTCTCTCCAACTTCAGTGATTGAAACCACTGATTCCACAGATATTTCTTTTCTGTTGCAATGTCTACAAGTATATGATTAGATTGCTTTATTAGAATCCTACATTTTAATTAATATGCGTCAGAGGCAAGCTCATAAATGTTGATTGTTTCCCTTTTAACAGCTTCATAGTCTGCACTTTGTGATTCTGATGAAATAGTGTACACATTCATAGCTGTACCTATCAGGAAACTGGCATTGAGTTAAAATGCTCAGACAACTGGTGCAGACATTTAATGAATCTGTTAATAATCGATTTTATAATATTGAGGGCCAAGGAACTTTTGGCCACTTCAACATCATGGGTACTATGACAATATCAATGAATTACATCCTCTATAACTTTATGAACTAAACACAGATTTCTAGTTTAATCCCACATGGAAACAGAATCATCATTTTTCACCACTTCTTTCTTCCTTTGCTTTCAGTATTTCTCTACCAAGTCATGTCTGAGTTCTCTTTCTAGAGTATAGGCCTTTTAAATTCCACTGTCTTTCTTTTTCTTCCTTCACACTTTTCATTTCAAGCTCAATTCTTCCCATCTCTTTTCAAATTTGTCTTTGTTTCTCATTTTCTTTATCGTTGTCTTCCCTCCCCTTTCCTTATTTTTCATTTCTGTCTATTCAACTACAAGAAGGCATAGGTTCAAGATGAGAGGGGGCAAGTTTAGGGGAAATGTTGTGGGAAAGTTTTTCAGACAGAGGGTGGTGGATGCCTCGGAAAGCACTGTCAGTGGAGGAGGTGGAAGTAGGCACATTAGCAATGTCGAAGGTGTATTTTGATAAACACATGAACATGAGGCAAACAGCAGGATAAATATCATGAATGGGTAATAATATGTCACTGATCTAAATAAGAAGTAGGAATGTTCCTCTGTATTGCATTGTTTTGTATTGCATTTTCCTTCTGATTCAAGCTTTTTCATTGAAAACTCATTTTATCAATGACACGTCAATTTCAAGTTTCCCTCTTTTTAACTCTAAATTATGTTTTTATTTTTACCTTCAATTTCTTCAATAACTTTCTCAATTTAGCCTTAGTCAAAGATTTCAAGTAATCCTTTTGTTCCAGTTTGTACTTCCAATAAAGTCTAGCAATAGTCAGTTGTTTTGAATGTCCTACTAGTACAATATACTTCATATTCCTATTTTTTAATGCACTGTACTTGCACATACTTTTTAAGATACACAGATCCCTCTTAAATTCCATGAATTTTGATCCTGCAAACCACTTTGTTAAGATCCCACCTGATTGGAACACTGGACAAGTCAAATCACCAAGTGAGATCTGGCTTATTGCTCGAAAGTGTTGTTTTTCTTTTTCTTTACCATGGAAATTAGTTACTGAACATATTCACAAGATACTTTTAAGAAAATAACTTGAAGTTTTATTAGACAATGTGATCCATGTTACACTGTATAAGGACTATTTGAAATGATCTCATTACAAATATCAAAAAGAATGATTCAACCCTTTTTATCCAAACAAACACCTAAAACTCAGTGAAGGGTCTGTCCATCTTCACTTTACATTTGTACATGTTGAAGAAAAAGCTTTAGTCAGTTTCTTTTCAGCAAATTTATGCAGTTCATTCAATTATATTTTCTTTAGTTAATGACTCATCTTAAGACCCTTAAAAAGCAATATTACCTCAACTCTTTTGTTGCTGAACATTTGTTCCATAAACATGTATCTTTATGAGCTGAAGCCTTTCTCCTAAACAATTGGGACTTTTCCTCATTCCTGCTCTGAATATTTTGGAGATTGCTAACCTTACTGTTACAGATCTTTTACCTTTGCATGAACCTGCACACTGCCTGATTTCTTCCAGATTGTTGTAACTTTCTGTTTTACTGGACTCCTGTCACAAGGCAACAACAGTTTTTCTCTGTTCTATTGTTTTTTTTAATGCTCTGAACTGTTCACCTCATGCTCTAATTCAAGGCTATAACCTTCACGAAACAAATGTATAAACAAACATGACATTTCCTGGCACTAAAACTCTCAAAGTGAAACTAAAACTATGTCTTCTCCCATCTTAACATGTACAATACAGAAATACAAAATTGTTGTTTTTCTGATGTTTTCTTTTGGCTGTTTCTTTTATTTCTGTTTCTGTTTGTAATCCTGTCTTTTGTATACTAAGTTGGTGCCTGAGACTGGCAACTTTGTACACTTTTTACTGTACTCGAATACACATGACAATAAAATCTAAATCTAAAACAACACTAATATACTGTCCACTTCCATCATATTTGTATGGCATTACTGTTACATGCCACTTGTCAGTCCAAAACTTAATGTTGTCCAGGTCTTGCTTAATAAGGACACAGACCTCTTTGCTTTGAGGAGTTGGAAATGCTGCTGAACACTGTACAATCGTCTGTGAATGTCAACACTTCTGACCTTAAGATGGAAGGAAAGTTATTTATGAATCATGTGAGCTGCGTTTAGAAGATCCCTGGGGATCTCATGCATTGATGTTCCAGGACTGAGGTGATTGACCTCCAACATCCACAGTCCCTTTCCTTTGTATGAAGTCTTACTCCAACCAGTGGAAAATTTACTTTCTGACTCCCACTGATTGCAGTCTTGTGAGTGCTGCTTGATGTCAGACTCAGTCAAATGCAGCCTTAATATGAAGAAGAAGCAGTCTCATCTCTCTCTCTCTCTCTCTCGATTTCAGCTCTTTTGTCCATGTTTGGAGCAAGTATATAATGAGGTCAGCAGTTGAGTAGCCCTAGCAGAACCTGATTGAACATCAGTGAGTAAGTTATTGCTGTGTCAGTGCCACTTGATAGCACTGTTAATGATGTGTTTCAACACTTGGCTGATGATTCAGAGTGCACTGATGGGGCAATAATTGGCTCGGGTGATTTGCCCTGATTTGTGTGGATAGGGCATACCTGGGTCATTTTCCACATTGCCAGGTAGATGCCAGTGATGAGGCTGTGCTGAGTATTGCTTAGCTAGAGGTACAGTTATTTCTGAAGCGGAAATAAAGGGAGTTTACACTGAGTTTCAGAGAACACGGATATATGTGATGTTTGCAGTTATAATATTGCTGAGCCCCCACTTTACCAGACTATTTATAGAACGAAAGCTATCCCATGGTTGATGTATTACAGTGTTTGGCAGGATCATTGGTAATCTATCCTAATGTAGCTGGTGGACAGTGTCAGGGCCTGTACCTGTGGTTAACTGACTACTCTGAGAAATTAAAGTTTAGTGAAAAAAAACTATCTGAAACAATATAAGTTTTTGTGCTCATTGCTGCTGGGTTAGTCATTTAGGTCACCAGTGCTAACAATGGTATCAACTACCAGCCGCCTGCTGTCCTTCCCACATGTTAGAGGACACACAGGGTATATTGATCCAAGCATGGTGTTACAAATGATTTCCCGTTTCCAATTCCCCGCTGCCCGAGAAACCTCTCTCGCTCTCTCTCTGTCCTTCCTTACCATTAACATCACTGTGATTTTCCTTATTTGAATAAAGTCAGGGGATAAACCCCGTGTGTGGCTGCAGCAGTGTTTTGTGAACGGATTTAAATCTAATTCCTTTGCTTTCACTGACGTCAGGAGCCTGTGACTGGACCGGGTTTTTGCGAGTATACAGTGTATTGGGAAAAAAAGGAGAGCTCTGTCCTGTTGTCCACAGAGCAGGCTGACTGTACCAGAAGCCGCCTTTGCAGCCTCAGTTGATCCGCTCTGGACTGAGGACAAACCCACAGCGAGAGTAAAGTTCACCGCCTCGTCTCGCTGGCTATTGCTGCATTCTCTGCGGTCTACCCAGGGCAGGGAGCCAGCCTCAGCTCACTTCGAGTTTCTTTGTTACTTGCACCGATATGAGTATGAATAAACCCCAGCGTTGGCTCGGCGTTTGTGTGAAGCTGTCGAGCCAGCATTGATCATGTAAGTTGCACGGCACCGAGGTTCGGTTAAAGTCGTTTGGAGTTTTTTTTTATGGTATTGAGTTCACTTCTGCTGTATTCGGTGTTAAAGTCAGCCTGGTCTCACAAAGCCCCCCCCTTCCAAGCTGCACGCCTGTAATTACACGGCTGATGCTCGTCTCCGTTGACTGAGTGCCCCGATGTGTAACTTGTTCTCCTTGTTTAGGTCGGTTCGGATCGTGGCTCTGGGCAATGAGAGAGCGGGCTTTGAGGACAGCCTGCAGCAGCCGGATCTGATCACCACCTATTTCGGCAGACATGCCATTATCCGGCACGTTGAAGAGAGGCGCTTGCTCAGCTTTGCCACCCACATCACATTTCCTGCCTTTGTCGAGTACCAGGCTTATGTCTTCGGCAGAGTCCAAGTGCTGATTCACGACTGTCCCAACTGGGTAAGGAGGCAAAAAAAGTTACAATGGGGCTCGCCCCTTAAGGTCACCTGAAATATAAGAACGCTTCGTAACGTTTGTGCAGCGCACCCCCAAAGATCACTTGTCCCCAGTATCAGTGATGCGCTGTTTTTGCTTTGGGTAATCCAGTAGACTATCTGATGCGCTAATGTGAAGTTTGCAATTTCAAATGCTGCAATTTTATCAGAAGCTCGTTAGGTGGAACGGTGGTTTTCCTCCCCGCTTACCGTTGTCTTAAATGGAGACATTTATTTGCGTAATTCGACCATCATGTTACATATTGTCCATTTGTACACTGATGTCATGTTCAAAACATGACCAACACAACTCAAGAGTCATACTTTAACCCTGAAACAAATAATAATCAATTTTGAGCTTTCAATAAAAAGGAAAGAATTGCTTTTGTTTTGGTGACTTCTCGAGGTCTTACCACTGAATTTATGAACGTCTACTGAATATTTCCACAGTAGTTATTCTTTAATTGACCTCAAGAGGTGCCTGTTTAGACTGTAATCCCATCAAGTTAAAGGCAAAGTCACCATAATCCCACTCTTTCAATTAGAGAGAGATAGCTCTGGTTTAAACTGAAGGCCACCATGCCCCAGGCAAGGGAAAAAGTTGAGAAGGAGAATCCTTCATTAGAATCTCACCCAGTGTGGGAATTGAAACAACATTGTTAGCATTGCTTACCAGCTAATTAAGCTAACCAGTAGTGAAGGGTTATGCCAATGGGGAATGAAATCCATTATAAGATAGGTTTCATAACTGGGCTCAAGGTTCTAACCTGAACAATGGTGGTAGAGGTCAGTTACCAATATTATAATATTTTGCCAGAATATTCATCTGCACTTTAAAGGGATTTAATTTCCTGACACTTATTTTGAAGGAAATTGCTTTCAGAAATTGAGAGACTGAAAATGCTGCAAAGGTGCTTTTAAAATAACTAGAATTAGTTTAAAATGTAAGAAGAAAAGATCTGAATTATACAGCTATAAAAGGCAAATGGAATAATATAGCCCTTCCAACTAGATATTTCTGCCCATATATTTCTATGGGGAAACAGTGCTTTCCCTGTTTGTGCACACATTGCTATTAAATATGCAGAGCACTTGTTCTTGCGAGTGACGAGAAGTAAGTCAATCAGAATGTACAGTACTGTTTTGGGAGCTGCCATGCACACCTATTATTAGTTTGTTGTAATGAAGTGTGAGTTTCATGTAACCAACTGCAGGATCATTTCAATGACAGTCATTGTGTGAGTATGTTATTCTGTTAGCAACAACATAACTGAGACTGGCAATATGCAAGCCTGCTCTCCCACCCCCACCCCGAAAAGGAGGAGTAGAGATGTTAAAGGCAGTATGTGAGTGGAGTGCTACTTTTCTAATGCACGATTAAGACTTGGCAGCCTGTCATGCAGGTAGACATAAGCTCTGGTAAGTGTGCATTCAAAGAGAAGAGCAGCACAGAATTCTGATCACAAGACCTTCCTTGGCAACAGCTGGAGCACGACATGACTGAAATGGGATAAACTCTACCTTTGTGGAAGAAACACAATAGTCACATTTCAAATAAGTGATTAATAGTTAAAAGAATGTGATTGAAATTTGTGGAGGCAGATAATTGTCAAGAACTGACAATTCTTAGTATGTGTGCATTGTATTACTCGTATGATGTACAGGCCACAAAAAAATAACATGAATGTAAGAAAGTACCTTCAAAGCATACCTTGGTTTTTTTACAGTAGACGTTTAAAAATTCTTAGTTGACTCGAGAGATCATCATTTTAACACCTTCCTTATAGTTTAATGGAAGTGAAATTCAATGGAATTTCAAAGCACTTGACACTGGTAGGTCTCTTCAAAAAGGGGAAAAAATCCCCCTTGATTTAACTCAGTTGCTCAAAAGGAGCTTAATTAACTGCAATTTGAAAATCTGAGTATATCAATCACATTGGACTTGAATAGGAAAGCTGCTTCATTCTTTGCTTCTCCAGAACTTTCCACAGACTGCAATTACATATAAATATAAACGGAGGAGAATTTGCCCTTCCATGCTATTTCTAAACAAAAATCTCACTCATGGGATGTAAGTAAAGCAAGGAGGCAATGTTCTAGTGGTATTATCACTACTGGGACCCAGGTTCAAATTCTGCCATGGCAGATGGTGGAATTTGAATTCACTAAATATCTAGAATTGAGTCTAATAATGACCATGAGTCGATTGTCAAGGAAAAAAAAAATATCTGGTTCACCATTGCCCTTTAGGGAAGGAAACTGCCATCCTTATCTGGTCTGGCCTACATGTGACTCCAGACCCACAGCAATGTGGTTGACTCTTAATTTCCCTCTGGGATAGGCAATACATGCTGGCCTAGCCAGTGTTGCCCTCATTCTGTGAATGAATTAAAAAAAAACTGACTGGGTAAGCATTTTTGCCAGTTCTTGGTTACTCTTGAAAAGGCAATAGTGAGCTGCCCATTTTAACAGTCCATGTGCTGCAGGTAGGCTGAAAATATCTTTAGGGAGAGAATTCCAGGAAATTGACCCAATGACTGAAGGAATGGCAATATATTTCCAAATCAGGGTGTTGTGTGGCTTGGAGGTGGTGGTGTTCCCATGTACTTGCTGCTCTTGCCCTTCAAAATGGAAATGGAAATGAGCTTGGAAGCTGTCATTTAAAGATCGTTGGTGTATTTTTGCATTGCACCTTTGTAGGTAGTACACACTGCTGCTACTGAGTGGATGTGGTACCAATGAGGAAGACTGCCTTATCCTGAATATTGTCAAGCTTTTTGAATGTTGTTGGAGCTGTACGCATTGATGCAAGTGGGGAGTATTCAATCACATTCCTGACTTGTGCATTGTAAATTCTGTAGAGACTTTGAGAAGTGAGGTTAGTTGATTGCAGCAGTGTTCCTAGCCTCTGACCTGCTGTAGAGGAGGTGAAGGTTACCTTGTCCCCTATTAGAGATGGTCATTGCCTGGCATTTCTGTGGCGTAAATGTTACTTGCTATTTTTCACCCCAAGCCTGGGTATTGTCCAGGTCTTGCTGCATTTGGACATGGTCTGCTTCAGTATTTGAAGAGTTGCAAATAGTGCTGAACATTGTGCAATCATCAGCAAACATCCCCACTTCTGACCTTATGATGGAGAGAAAGTCATTGATGAAGCAACTGAAGATGTTTGGACCTCAGACACTATCCTGAGGAACTCCTGCAGAGATGTCCTGGAGCTGAAATGACTGACATTCAACAATCATGACCATTTTCCTATGTGTCAGGTTTGACTTTTCCCTGATAGCCATTAATTGCAGTTTTGCCAGGGTTCCTTTATGCAGTCAAGTGGAGCCTTGATGTCAAGGGCTGTCACTCTCACTTCACCTCTGGAATTCAACTCTTTTGTCCATGTTTGAACTAAGACGGTAATGAAGCTCTGAAGCTGAGTGACCTTAGAGGAACTGAAACTGGGTTTCACTGAGCAGGTTATTGCTGAGCAGGTTGATGAAACTTTGCACCACTTTACTGATGATCAAGAGCAGACTGTTTGGATGGTAATTTGTCAGGCTGTATATGCCCTTCTTTCGTATCCAGGACATACAATTGCCCACATTGTCAGAGAGATGTCAATATTGTACTTGAACAGCCTGGCTAGGGGCAGAGCAGCTATTGTTTGAATGTTGTCAGGGCCCACGCTCTCGCAGTATTTAATGTCTCAAACCATTTCCTGATACCATATGGAGTGGATCAAATTTGCTGAAGACTGGCATCTATGATGGCAAGGGCCACTAGTAGAGACCAAGATGGATCATCCATTCGGTACTTCTGGCTGAAGATTGTTGCAAATGCTTCAGGTTTATCTTTCACACTGATGTTCTGGGCTCCCCCCAGTTTTAAAAGTAGAAGTAATTGTGGAGCTGCCTCCTCCAGTTTAATTATCCACCACTGGTCAACAGTGCAAAGTTTAGATCTGAATCATTGCTGTATTCCTGATGAAGGGCTTTTGCCCGAAACGTCGATTTTATTGCTCCTCAGATGCTGCCTGAACTGCTGTGCTCTTCCAGCATCACTAATCCAGAATCTGGTTTCCAGCATCTGCAGTCATTGTTTTTACCCAGCTCAATCGGTAGCAGTGCTGCTGAGCCACTCTTGGTGATTGACATTGAAATCCCCCACCCAGTTTACATTCTGCCACCTTAACACTATCAGTGCTTCCTCTCAGAATTGTTGAACATGGAGGAGCACTGCTTCATCAGCTGAGGGAGGATGGTACATGATTAATAATTTTGATTCGGGATGCAATAAAGTCTCAATATTAGATTAGATTAGAATAGATTCCCTACAGTGTGGAAATAGGCCCTTCAGCCCAACAAGTCCTCCCTGACCCTCCGAAGAGTAACATCCAGACCCATTTCCCTCTGACTGATGTACCTAACACTATATTGTGAAATTCCAGGGGAACGTCCTTCTCAGTGTATCCTGCCACTACCTCTGCTGGGCCTGTTCTGCTGGTGAGATAGGACATATCCAGGAATGAGTGATATTGGCTTTTGGAGCATTACCTGTAAAGTGTGATTTTATGGGTATGACTACATCTAACTTCAAAGTTTGGTAGAAGATTTGTAGCTGGGAATTTGTCTTGCAAACATTTCGTCCCCTGTCTAGGTGACATCCTCAGTGCTTGGGAGCCTCCTGTGAAGCGCTTCTGTGCTGTTTCCTCCAGCATTTATAGTGGCCTGTCTCTGCCGCTTCCGGTTGTCAGTTCGAGCTGTCCACTGTAGTGGCCAGTATATTGGGTCCAGGTCGATGTGTTTGTTGATAGAGTCTGTGGATGAGTGCCATGCCTCTAGGAATTCCCTGGCTGTTCTCTGTTTGGCTTGCCCTATAATGGTAGTGTTGTCCCAGTCAAATTAATGTTGCTTGTCGTCTGTGTGTGTGGCTACTAAGGATAGCTGGTCGTGTTGTTTCGTGGCTAGTTGGTGTTCATGTATAAGGATCGTTAACTGTCTTCCTGTTTGTCCGATGTAGTGTTTTGTGCAGTCCTTGCATGGGAGTTTGTACACTACATTAGTTTTGCTCATGTTGGGTATCGGGTCCTTTGTTCTGGTGAGTTGTTGTCTGAGCGTGGCTGTTGGTTTGTGTGCTGTTATGAGTCCTAGTGGTCGCAGTAGTCTGGCTGTCAGTTCAGAAATGCTCCTGATGTATGGTAGTGTGGCTAGTCCTTTGGGTTGTGGCATGTCCTCGTTCCGTTGTCTCTCCCTTAGGCATCTGTTGATGAAATTGCGAGGGTATCCGTTTTTGGCGAATACTTTGTATAGGTGTTCCTCTTCCTCTTTTTGTAGTTCTGGTGTGCTGCAGTGTGTTGTGGCCCTTTTGAATAGTGTCCTGATGCAACTTCGTTTGTGTGTGTTGGGGTGGTTGCTTTCATAGTTTAGGACTTGGTCTGTGTGTGTGGCTTTCCTGTAAACCTTTGTGGTGAATTCTCCGTTCGGTGTTCTCTGTACCAAAGTTTGCTGTAAAGTTCCCCAGGGCTTGGAATTAGGACCCTTGCTCTCCCCGGTATATATTAATGATTTAGATCTTGCTACACAAGGAAGACTGATCGAATTTTCTCTCTCTCCAAGGAACACTGTTCCAATTTCTCCAATCTGTCCTTATAACTGAAGCTTTTCCTGGAACTATTCTTATAAACCTGCTTGCATTCCCTCCAAAGCATTCAAATCCTTCCCACAGTGTGACACCCAGACTGTACACAGTATGTCAGTTGAGATCTAGTCAGTGCCTTACATTAGTTCAGCATCACTTTTTGTGGTTGTGCTATATGCCCACATTGGTAAAGTCCAGTATACTGTTGCTTTACTAACTGCTCTCTTCACCGTGGGCAGCACGGTGGCTCAGTGGCTAGCACTGTTGCCTCACAGTGCCAGAGACCTGGGTTCATCTCCTGCCTCAGGCAACTGTCTGTGTGGAGTTTGCACATTCTCCCTGTGTCTGCGTGGGTTTCCTCTGGGTGCTCTGGTTTCCTTCCACAATCCAAAAATGTGCAGGTTAGGTGAATTGGCCATGCTAAATTGGCTGTAGTGTTAGGTGAAGGGGTAAAATTAGAGGGGTGGGTTGCACTTAGGCAGGTCGGTGTGGACTTATTGGGCCGAAGGGCCTGTTTCCACACTGCAAGTAATCTAATCTAATCTAAACCTGTCTTGCTACCACCAATTATCTATACACATATAAATGTCTCCAAGTGTCTTTGCTTTGCAAAACTGAAAAGATTGTAATCCCTACTTTGTATTGTCTGTCCACATTACTTCACTCTTTGACACATTAAACTTCATCTACCACCCATTTGTCCATTTAAAAAAAATCTTGTCTATGCTATTTTGGCTTTCTCAGCTGTCCTCCTCACAGTTTACAATTTTAAGTGGTTTTGAATCATTCACAAATTTGCATCCTGTGTGTGTAGCAAGATCAAAATCATTAATAAAAACCAGGAAAAGCAAGGGTCCTAATTCCAAACCCAGGGGAACTTTACAGAAAACTCCCCTCCAACCCAAAATATCCATTTCCTATTGCTCAACTAATTTTGTATCCACTTTGCTACTGTCTCTGTTGTTCCATGAGTTCTAACTGTTTTAACTTGTTACAACATGTTTCACCAGTCTGTGTGGCACGGACTATTGAATGCCTTTTAAAAATCCACTTGCGGCACTCAATAGTTTTGCCCTCATTGACCCTTTTAAAAAAACCCGATTACCTCTTTTAAAAAAAACCCTTCAGTAAGTTAGTAGATGTCTCTGCTGGCTCTTCCTAATCAATCCACCATTTGCCATCTGACTACTATTCCAAATAATTATTTTTAGAGCCTCCTCCCAACTAAAGCTAAACTAGTCAGTAGTTGCTAGGATTAACTTTAAAATATTTTTGAACAAGGAAATAAGGGTGGCACATTGACTCAATGGTTAGCTCTGCTGCCTCACAGCGCCAGGGACCGGGCTCGATTTCAGTCTTGGATGACTATATATGTGGAGTTTGCACGGTCTCCTCGTGTCTGCGTGGGTTTCCTCTGGGTACTCTGGTTTCCTCCCATGGTCCAAATTAGGTGCAAATTAGGTGAATTGGCTAAGATAAATTGCCCATAATGTTCAGGGATGTATAGGTTACGTGCATTGGTCAAGGGAAATGTGATGAGGTTGGGGGATGGGTCTGCGTGGGTCTCTTCAGAGGGTCGGTGTGGACTTGTTGGACCAAGTGGCCTGTTTCCACACTGTAGGGATTCTATGGTATTTGCATTTCTTCTCTGACACCTCCCAAGTCCAGGGAAGATTATAGACAGGGCCCCTAGGTTTCCACTCTCACTTCCTTCAATATCCATAGATGCATCACATTGGTTTCAGTAACAAAAGTAGAAATTATTGGCAAAACTCTTCTTTAGAACTTTGGGCTTGAAGGCCTTGTCAACATTTAAGCGTTGGCAGTCTCTCCAATATTTCTTGCACTCAATTAGTGACTGAGTTTCCTCTGTCACTATGACTGTGGTAGCAATCACATCCTTGATAAAGGCATGTTCAGAGTATCTGATATCTCAGCCATGCAATATGCCTTCTTGTGTAAGTGTTCTTTTTGTTCTCTAATCAGCCCTACTATGTCTTTTCCAACCCCTTCACTATTTATATGCCTATAGAAGTCTTAGGAATTATTCTTTATGATGGCTGTTTGTCATTTCTCATTATGCCTCTTTGCTTCTTTAATATACCTTTTTACATTCCTTCTTTAACCTTTTTCATGTTCCTCATGGTTTTCCATTGTATTTTTTGCTTGACATTTATCATAAGCACTCTTTTTCTTCTTTATCTTATTTTCTATTTTTATTTTTATCCAGTGAGTTCTGAATTTGTTTGGTGTACCTTTCCCTTTTGAGTGAATGTATACCTTAACTCTACCCAAAACATTTCTTTTTTTAAAGTAGGCCATTGTTTTATAGATTTTTCCTTTCGCTCCAGTTGATCCAGCTCAGTTTTATTTGTCTCTCTCTCTCTCTCTCTCTCTCTCTCTCTCTCTCTCTCTCTCTCTCAGTTAATTATTTCTTTAGATTGCCTTCTCTCCTTTTCTATCAACATCTTAATCCTAAACCTACGCAGTATCTAATGAATGGAATCACAGAAAGCAGTATGACAGTATTTCACCCATTTACAATCTCATGGTATCAGTGATCAGAAATAGGCTGAACTCTCATGGAAGAGAATCGAGTTGGTAATATTCCAGGAGACAAAGGTGGGATGGGGTCTAGCTTTCTGCCTCCAGCGCATGCCTATGGTTGCATGGGAGTCAAGTGGATGAAAAGGCTAAAACGCTGGAAAACCTGGTCAGGTTTTGACGATGAATGTCAGGCCGTCAAATCATCACTTCTCCACCCAACATGTCCCGTCTAGATCCCCTCATGTTCTCCTATGACTCCTCCTGCCTTCCATACTAAATCACTTTCTACACACATCCTTGTACACTCATGCTGCCTCCATGACTCTTCATACCCTCTCACCTGTTCCAATGCCCTCCAACCAACATGCTCCCTCTATATCCCCTTATTTTCTCCTATGCCTCCTCATATTACCCGTGCCTCCTTCCTATGCCCTCTGTAGTCACTCAATCAGCTTATATTACAAGAAGACCTCAGGAGGCATGCCATTAAAAAATAAATGAAACCATATTATACAAACAAACTGAGCTCTCACTTAAACACACTTCCTCCTGAAAACATCTCAATCATGAATACTGTTCGAAAAAGTATTTCCCTCAATTTTAAATATGTTTCAAAAACAAGCAAGCATTTAGTTAGCCAAGCAAATAAAAGATGTTGACATTTAATAATTTCATAAAACTGTTCATCAAAATGTGAACACAGAGCCCTACTAACATAAGTGATTTTGAACCCTTTGGTCAGAGTTGTTCATATTTGGCATATGGGTAGGATTTCTGTATTTATCCTAAATTTCACATCAGTGAGTTGAGAATGTGTAGGACAATTGTGAGCTGTTGATGCTATGTTTGTGTTCATAGAATCCCTAGAGTGTGGAAACAGGCCCTTCAGCCCAACAAGTCCACTGCAACCTTCCAAAGAGTAACCCATCCAGACCCATTCCCCCTACCCTATATTTACACCTGACAAATGCACCTAATATACACATCCCTGAACACTGTGGGCAATTTAGCCAATTCACCTAACCTGCACTTCATTGGACTGTGGGAGAAAACCAGAGCGCCCAGAGGAAACCCACACAGACATGGGGAGAATGTGCAAACTCCACACAGAGGCTGGAATCAAACCTGGCTCCCAGGTACTATGAGGCAGCAGTGTTAACCATTGAGCCACCATGCTATAATTGGTTCAGTAGACAATAGGTGCAGGAGAAGGCCATTCAGCCCTTCGGGCCTGCACCGCAATTCAATATGATCATGGCTGATCCTTCCTAATCAGTATCCTCTTCTTGCCTTATCTCCATAACCCTTGATTCCACTATCTTTGAGAGCTCTATCCAACTCTTTCTTAAGTGAATCCAGAGACTGGGCCTCCACTGCCCTCTGGGGCAGAGCATTCCACACAGCCACCACTCTCTGGGTGAAGAAGTTTCTCCTCATCTCTGTCCTAAATGGTCTACTCCGTATTTTTAAGCTGTGTCCTCTGGTTCGGCACTCACCCATCAGTGGAAACATGTTTCCTGCTGCCAGAGTGTCCAATCCTTTCAAAATCTTATATGTCTCAATCAGATCCCCTCTCAGTCTTCTAAACTCAAGGGTATACAAGCCCAGTCGCTTCGGTCTTTCAGTGTAAGGTAATCCCGCCATTCCAAGAATTGACCTCGTGAACCTACGCTGTACTCCCTCAATAGCCAGAATGTCTTTCCTCAAATTTGGAGACCAGAACTGCACACAGTACTCCAGGTGTGGTCTCACCAGGGCCCTGTACAGCTGCAGAAGCACCTCTTTGCTTCTATACTCAATTCCTCTTGTTATGAAGGCCAGCATGCTATTAGCCTTCTTCACTACCTGCTGTACCTGCATGCTTGCCTGCATTGACTGGTGTACAAGAACACCCAGATCTCTCTGTACTGCCCCTTTACCTAAATTGATTCCATTGAGGTAGTAATCTGCCTTCCTGTTCTTGTCAGGAACATTTATCCACATTAAACTGCATCTGCCATGCATTTGCCCACTCACCTAACCTGTCCGAGTCACCCTGTAATCTCCTAACATCCTCATCACATTTCACCCTGCCACCCAGCTTTGTATCATCAGCAAATTTGCTAATGTTATTGCTGATGCCATCTTCTATATCATTAACATATATTGTAAAAAGCTGCGGTCCCAGCACAGATCCCTGCGGTACCCCACTGGTCACTGCCTGCCATTCCGAAATGGAGCCGTTTATCACTACCCTTTGTTTCCTATCAGCCAACCAATTTTCAATCCAATCTAGTACTTTGCCCCCAATACCATGCGCCCTAATTTTACTCACTAACCTCCTGTGTGGGACTTTATCAAAAGCTTTCTGAAAGTCCAGGTACACTTCATCTACTGGATCTCCCTTGTCCATCTTCAGAGTTACATCCTCAGAAAATTCAAGAAGGTTAGTCAAGCATGATTTCCCCTTCATAAATCCATGCTGACTCTGTCCTATCCTGTTACTACTATCCAGATGTGCCGTAATTTCATCCTTTATAATAGACTCCAGCATCTTTCCCACCACCGAGGTCAGACTAACTGGTCTATAACTTCCTGCTTTCTCTCTCCCACCTTTCTTAAAAAGTGGTATAACATTAGCCACCCTCCAATCCTCAGGAACCGACCCCGAATCTAATAAGACTTTGACTTATTATCCTTGTTTGCAAATCCCTCTGTGGTCTTGTTTTTAATTTCTGAAACTCCTTCAGCCCTATAACTCTCTGAGATCACAGTGCTATTCTAATTCTGGCCCCTTGAGCATTTCCTATTTTAATCATTCCCACCATTGGTAGTCTTCAGCTGACCGGCTCCCAGGCTCTGTATATCGTGCCCATCCCTCTGAATATCAATTCCTCCCTTTCTTTCTTTAAGGCACTCTGTCAAACCTATTTCTTTAACCAAGCTTTTGTTCACCTGCTTTGATGTTGTCTTATGCCTTTTGATTTCAAATTTATATTGATAACAGTCATGTGGGATCTTGGATTCTCTATTTTATTATGTTAGAAGAACTATATAAGTGCATCTCATTACTGTTATAGTTGTTAGTTAGAGCAGTGTAGAAGGTCAAAGAGGAAAAGACCAGATGGCAATGTAGAAGGAATTGAAATGAGAACCATGACTGTTTCTTACTTTGTACCTTTTGTTCTTTGTTCAGTCGAAAGTATAACTTTATTTCCACATTTTCTTATTGAAATTGGTTTGACAAATTGAAGTGACAGGGTGGTGCTAAATATAGAATTTATTTTCTGAAATGAACTGCTTTAAACAGACCTTGTATTAAGAATTCATTAATTGAGGTCAGATGTTAACCACTGAATATCATGTGCTTATATTACATTTCTATTCTTTGCATCACAAACTCTTGTGATATAGATAACTGCCTTTTACTCAGATATTGCTATGGATTAATATTCATTGATGATTTTGAGACGTTTCACACCTACGTGTGAAATTCTGTTCTCATTTACAAAATGAATGAAGGTCGTGCCTCATAGGTATTTTTTAATCAACTTGTGCAGATGTGTTATCGTGGTTGTGGGTATGTTCGCCAAACTGTGAAGTTGATTTGCAGATCTTCTGTCCCCTGTCTAGGTGATGTCTTCAGTGCTTTGGAGCATCCTATGAAGCACGGCTGTCCTGTCTTTTGGAATTTATTTGGTTCTGTTCCTGCTGCTTCTGGTCGCTGATGCGGATACTTTGTTATAGTGGCCAGTATATCAGGTCTAGGTCTGTGCTTATTGATCAAGTCTGTGGACATACATTTTGAAGCAGGTGCAACTTGAATGCAGATCTCCTGGTCCAGAAATAGGAAAACTACCACTGTGTCATAAGAGCCTGCAATCCCTTCTCAAGAGTTAATATCAGCCAAGGCTCATTTGGGAAAAAATGAGCCTCTGAATTTGCATCCCACTTTACCAATTACATGTAGAGATCTAGACTGTTGGTCATATTGTACTGGCTTTCAAATGAAATATAACATAAAGTTCTTATCTACCCACTCAAATAGACATAAAATATTCTACAACTGTAATTTGAAGATAATTAAGGATGTTACTGCTGTTGCCAACGATGACAATATTTTTCCTGTGAATGTTGAGATAAAAGGTGTGTCCGTCATTCTTTTAGATGTCAAAGGAATGAACTCCTTTGAAGAGTTATATACAGCTGAATGTGTTTATGTGCAATTTTGAATAAATTTTTCCTGGGGTACTCCATGGGTGCAAAAGTCAGTGAATTCCAGCCATCTGAAGTTGATGGGTTTGCTTTGAACTTCTACACAAAACTTTGACCTACAACAAAAAATATGACCTAAGAAGATGCTGTGTTTGGTTTTTTTTTGCCTGAAAGTCCACAAGGACAAGATTTTGAGATTGGTTTAAGCTGAGTTTTAATTTCACATACCATGATATTCATTGCTTCCTGTGCTGTTTTAAAATTTGTAGCACTGTAGTTAATTTAATTGAGAATTACCTTGAGTCTCACTTTCAATGTTTGTAAAATATTGTAATCTTTGAAAATATCATTATTTCTGCCCACAGAGAATTAGTCCTACTACCATAAGTATTCATGTTTTACTTTCAGTGAACAGAGAATTCCAACATATAGAGAGTTTATTTCAATTTGAAAGAAAATAGAAAATATTGTTGTGCTAGTATCAGCAGATAATAAGCTTCCTGTGAGGATCGCAAAGATTCTAAATTGTGAAATCTCCAGATATACAACAGTCCCATTTCTTCTTTCATTCTTTGTAGATTTCTGTCAATTATTGCTAATGAGCATAACTTAAAAGTATAAGAATGTAGGGCCAACAAAAATTGTATTCCATATCATTTCACTACTTGTAATTCCTTTAAGATATATGTCTGCCACATTGCAGGGCCTTACTTTGATGGCTGGAAATGGGTGCAGGCATTGTGATGAATGATTAACTCAAAGCAGGTCCAGGTCCAAGTTCAAATCAGGTCCCTGCACTTGTCAGGGAATGAATCTGGCCTAGCGAACTTTGAAGAGGGGGCAACATGGGAGACAGCAGTCCCCAAAGTTTTTAGACACAGCTTTGAAGACTTTAGGAGACAGGAGGAGTGTGTAGTCACAGGGGTCATGAAACCTTCCAGACACATGCAGTGAGAGTAAGTAGCTGTGAAAGTCAATTAGAGTTACACGCTGAGGGCCTGGATGCAGTGCCATAAGAATTTCAATGACCTCACACAAATGATTAAGATCAGTAATGCATCTTCAAATTCCATTTCCTATCAACTGCACCACTACCCCAGGTACTGCTTAATTTCTCACCCCCTGCCCCTCTCATCATCATCTACCAACAATCAAAATTCACACTTGGTCATTTTTTTGCTTTACTGCATCCTCATGCACTCAGTACTTCTGCAAGTCTCAGACCTACATTTCACTTATACACATAATCAGTGATTCGAGCATTGTAGCCATATAATCAAAAAGAGTAAACCACACTGTCTGTCTCTCCCTGCCTTTTAAAGAGAACAAGATGCCCACAAGTATGGTTATCAGGAGTTAACTGGAGGGGGGCAGGTTCACTTGCATGTCCGGACCTTCATAGAGGAAACTATGCTAGCCCATTATTGGAATGCCCATTGCTGAAGCCTAGAAAGTGACAGTCTTCTCGTATCTAACATGCTTCTCCCATTCCACCTTATTTATCCTTAGCTTCCGATTTACATGCTGTACAACGTATACTTCATACAAGGTAGAAAATAAGAAATCCAATAGGGAATTTTAAAGAAACATTTTAGCTGAAGAGTAGAATAAACTTAGTACTTGCAGCCAAAGGGTGTGATTGAAGTGAATAATACAAGCGCATTGAAGAGAATCTAGTCAATCGTATGTGGGAGAGGTGAACAAAGAATTATGACAATAGATGAAGAAAGCTAAAAGCAGGCTTCAGTGGAGTGTAAGTGCTGGTATGGACTGGCTGGATCACACGGCCTGCTCTTGTGTGCTTTTCCTGTGCAATGCAATTGTCACACTACAACTATCCTTCACTCTCTATGACCCAGTACCACATTCTTACACTTCTGCTTTTCTCATTCAGATATCTAAGAAGTGGAACCTGGCCAGACAATAGAGAACAGGACAAAAGTTGTCCTGTGATAATGGAGATATACATGCACATTCACTTGAACTTATACTCAGTAATCAACACAGATTACTCCTCCACATCATTATCCTCTCACTTCTGATACACATGCTCCTGTTTCTCAGCTGCCTACAGTAGACCTGGTGACAACGTTATCCCTCTTGTTGCTGAGATGTTACAGCATATAGCAGACCATGCCAATCTTGATACCTTCTCTGTCAATGTTTCCCCCAAGTGCTCCATGTAATGGAAACACTGTTTCAATGTAGCAATGATCTGCTCAGTTACATTTTGTGTGGCAGCACAACTTTCATTGTATGCGTACTGCGCATGTGAATCATTGCATGACTAAGTCATCAGGATAGTCCTTGTTCTCCAGAAGTCAACTATTTGGGATTAGTTGGTAGCTCCAAGTCAGCTGGTATAGTGGGCTGCCACCCACAAAGGGCATTGTGCCTGCTGCTAAGACGCTGGATGCTGGTCTACATCATTTGCTGCATGTGTTTGCTCACCAGCCAGGTGTTAGATCATAGAATCACAGGATCTCTACAGTGCAGAAAGACACCATTCAGTAGTAACCCTCTGAAGGGCATCAGACCCAAGCCCCCCCACCCCACCCCATCTCCATCCCCATATTTCTCATGGCTAATCCACCTAGCCTGCACATTTCTGGACATTGTTCATGCTAAATTGCTTTGTAATCTACGTAACCTGCACAGCTTTTATGGGAGCAAACCGGATCACACAGTGGAAAACCACACAGACATGGGGAAATTGTGCAAACTCCTCACAGATAGTCGCCTGAGGTGGAAACTGAACCTTAGTGCTGAGGAAACAGTGCTGTCCACTGAGCCACCGTACTGAAAGAGTGAAATTCATTTTATTTCCAATATAATGCAGAGTTGGCATGTGGCCCAAATTTTGTGTGCACATTTGTAGCACAGTCCATCATGCAGAAGCTTGCAATCCTAGCAAATACACATTCACTCTGCCCTACTGTCTAGTATAAGACAATGAAATGTAGTTAGTTCTCTTTACATGGGGAGGCTCTTTGATATCCCTTACACAATATTACATGCATACAACAAGATTTTAAAAATATTTCCAACTACACAGTGAAAGACACTAGAAACATCAGTGGTCATCTTTGCATCTACTGGCAATATGGACCTTGCTATCCTCCGGAAGGTTCACTTATGCTGCAGCAAGTGGCAGTGTTCAGAGAGGATGTCTTTACTGAATCATAGACATCCCACACATTGTTCCGAACTGACTTTCAAGGAGAATAAATTCCTGAGTATCTTGGGTGGATGTAACCTCCTCCTGAAAGTCTGTTTTCCCCTCTCCCCTTCCTAGGTCCTTTCTAGCAGCTGGTTGTATCTTGTATGGTCTTTGTCAAATCTAATGTCATGCTGTGTTCATCCAGAAACCTTGAAGTCAGCATAAAGTCAAATCAGCATCATCTACATCACTCCCTGTAAACATTTGTAAATTTAAGCAAGTCAATATATCAGCGCACACATATTCAGGCTGTTGTATCAATTCTATCATTCAGCAGTTAACTTCTATGTATTTGATCTCTTTAAATAATATTGGTGAAGAAACCTCTTGATGTGAAACGTTCTTTGGAAGCTCAGGGTTAAGAGAAGCTGTTAACTTAATCATTGAGGTTGAAAATGGCATTGATTGTGTCAAATCAGTATTGTACACTGATTACTACCATAACATCTTGTTCTGCATTGCTCCAATGGCTATTAATTGTGAGTGTGTTAATGTTCTTCCAAATATGTCAGTTGAGACTATTCACCTAAAAAGTGTACACGTGTTGCAGATGCTTTTTTGAAGGTGAGTGTTGAGATAGTTTTTTTTTTCTTATTAAGTCGCAATGAAAATTATTCTAATTGTTGACTAAATAAGATTACATTAAGCTATATCAGAATTAATGCACTTAAAACTGCTCAGGTTGCCCTGTAATTTGCAGTTTGCAGATTCTTCCCCTCAATGTTTTATGAATGATATCTTTTATGAGATGATTGCCAGTATACTGGACTGTGTGCATATTTTGAGGAAAGAGAATTGGGAGTAATACAGGCAGCTGTGGAAAAAGATTTTAAAGGTGACATGATGAGGTGATAGGATCTTTCCTATTCTTGTGCATAAATAATTTAGCAAATCTGATTTGCAATACATGCTGTGGCTGACTGTCCAATTTAATGTTTTGGAATCAAACAAATACATGAAGCAGTTTTAAATTTTCAGTTTCATTTGGATTTCTCAATTTGGCTTACTAAGTGTTCTCATCTCTTTGTTAGGAATTATTCGACAATGACTGGTATAGATCACGGAATGTGGTTGGGCTAGCAGACATCATTGTCCTAAAATACTCCGTCAATGACAAAGCCTCATTTCAAGAAGTGAAAGATAATTATGTTCCGATTATTAAGCGGTTACTTAATCAATGGACAGTTCCAGTCATAGTTGCTGCAGTTGGTACAAGACAAAATGGTGAGTAATGAAGATTGTGCACATATTATTTAAATAAATAGTGGGAAAATTATGCACAATGGTGTTAGTACAATTACTGTAATAGTTATGTTTCAAATGTGATGGTTTATATGTATTAAATTAGTCAGAAATCAAGCTACATTTTGTGAAAATTTTTCCTGTTCATCTATGTGCTATGCACTCCCCATAGTTTACAATATCAAAATCTTTTAACGTCAGCTTCCTCCTAATAATTCAGAAGGCAAGCACATCACATGATATTGAATGAAGCCAATAACCCCAAGATGATCTCTGGCTTAATCCCAGAAGAATGAGTTAGCTGGTATCAATAAAGCTGCATTGGCTATAGCATCGCTGGGCTAAGAAAGGCAGGGAAAATGTCAGTTAGAATGTTTTCTGCTGTCCATTGCCAATGACATATGGTAGAAAGAATATTTACTGGCATGTATATTGGAAGATTAAATCTAATTTAGCATTACGAAAGAGTATTGTAATGAATAATTAGCCTGAATTAGTCAGTAATCTAATGGTAAGGGAAACTTAGTTTATAATGACCATAACAAGATTGTATCTGATGTGAGGTTTGAGTAGCAGTAATTTAAGTCATCATTCAGATTTTAAATTTAGGTAAGGCTGATTGTGGAAGGATGAGGCTAGAATTTATGAAAATAGAATACTGTACATGGTGGAAATCTAAAATAAAAACAGAAAATGCCAGAAATTAGCAGTCAGGCAGCATCAATGGAGAGGAAAAGATTTACTGGGTTAGATTTTGAGTCTCACCAATTTTGAGTACCTTTTTAAAACTGGACCAGGATCTAAATTTGCAATGCTCAGAGCTGACTGTTTTTCTTAATGTAGCATAGCAAGCCCACAGCCAATGCCCTAGTCTGGCCATCACCATTACAGGGTTGGTATATCAAACACTTTAAGTTTATTGGGAGGCAATGGCCTAGTGGTATTATCAGCTGCCTGGTAATTGAGATAGCCAGGTAATGTCCTAGGGAATCCTACTGCAATGTGCTCCTTTTCTTAAAGCACATCTTTAAATTGCAATGTTTTACATATATTTGAAGACTTCCAGTTTTGTGATAAAATTAATTGATTCTATAACGCATGGAGGTAAGTGTGCTTGGAGGATGCCTGGAGATAGCATAAGAAAAAGGAGCAGAATTAGGGATTGATCTGTTTCTTAACCCCATTCTCATTCCTTCTCCCTGTAATTTTTGATCTCCTTACTCATCAAGAACCTATCTATCTCTGTCTTAATACAATCAATGACGTGGCCTCCACAGCTTTCTTCAGCAATGATTTCCACAGATTCACCACCTTCTGGATGACTAAATTCCTCCTTATTTTAATTCTAAAGTGGCAATCCATTACACTGAGGCTCTGCCCTCACAATCTAATCTCTCCTACTCATGGAAATATCATCTTCATGTCCACTCTATTCAGGCCTCTCTGCATTTTGTAAGTCTCTGTGAGATTCCCCTACATCGTGCTAAACCAGACCTAGAGTCCTCAACCAGTTCTCAAATGACAAGCCCTTCATCCTTGTGGTTATTCTTGTAAACTTCCTCTCGTTCCCTTCCAAGGCCAACATATCCTTTCTTAAATTTGGGGCCCAAAACTGATTACAATATCCCAGAGTTAAACTGGGTTATGGAGATTGTACTTGCAGCTTGGAGGGAGAGCATCTACACAAAAATGGCGTGGAGTGCATGGAGGCGCAATGGAAGTGGAGGGAGTTACAGGTAGAGAGACCCTATCAACTTTGAATACAACTGGGAAAAAGTCCAAGAGAGCCAGGCAGCCTTCTAATCAGGCTGTTTTGACACTTTCTCACATCTGTAGCTACATCCATACCTGACTGCTCCTTTAATTGTCAGACCCAACTCAGTCCAGCCCCTGCCTCGAAAATGATGCATGTGGAGGCTGCTTCTATGGAGATGAGTCTGGTTTTCCACTCCAGTTATGAAAATACAGCTTAGTATTTCTGATTAATGGCTTTTCATTGGAACTGAGGGAAGATAAGAATGTAATAGTTTTTCGGCAAGGGAAAAATGGGAGGTGGGGAGAAGGCCAATCAAGAATGTCTATGGTAAAGTGGAGGACAAGGTAGATGAGATGTCCAGAGGTTTCTTAGCAGGAAAATCAAAAGATATAGTAATTAGCAAAATGATGGATTATTTGACTTCCTTTATATTTTGTATTAGTTTTCATAGTCAAGGATATGGATGGATCCCCACAAGCCACAGTTTTGGCAAAGTCCCAATACTTTAGATTCCCTACAGTGTGGAAACAGGCCCTTCAGCCCAACAAGTCCACACCAACCCACCAAAGTGCAACCCACCTAGACCCATTCCCTGACATTTACCCCTGCCCCTAACACTACAGGCAATTTAGCATGGTCAATTCACCTAACCTGCAGGTTTTTGGACTGTGGGAGAAAACTGGAGCAAACCCGGGAAGAATGTGCAAACTCCACACAGACAGTTGCCTGAGGTGGGAATTGAACCCAGGTCTCTGGCGCTGTGAGGTAGTAATGCTAACTACTGTGCCATCATGCACTTTCTGTTCCCAATTGGGCTTTTTACTGAATAACTTAACTTTCAGCAGATTTGGTTTGTAGATCTCTCTTCCATCTTCCCAGTTTTTTTTTAGTAGAGTGGACCAGTCAAGTAAGAAGTGAAACTAAAATGAATCAAGAGATTATGCTAATTATATTCAATGTGAATTTACAACAAGGTTAATACAGAAGCAAATGAGACCAGTGGTAGTCAAAAATCCAGATCCTAATGGGTTTTCATCCCAAGGTATTAAATGAAGTAGGTCATGTATATTTGGTGCGTCAGTCAAGATCTTTCCAAATTCTCCCAATTTGGAATCTTTCTCTAATTTGTTTGATGGCAAGGGGAGTTATTAGGGACAGGGTGACTGAGCATTTGATTAACTGTGTGCTGATCAGTGACAGATTAGCATGATTTTGTAGAGACTAAACCATGTGTAACAAAGTTGAGTTTTTTTGAGGTTATTAATGTAGTAAATAAAGAAGAGTCTACAGATATTATTTAAATTAATAGCCAGTAAGCATTCAACAAAAGTTAAGAATGCCTGTCAAACAACATGAATGGAGAATTGGTTAAGAGACAGAAGACTGAGATTTAGGAGAATGGATAAGTAATCAAGTTGGCAGGATGTGACTAATAGTGTTCTTTCTTGTTCTGAATTCAGCCTCAGCTTTTCACGACATTTTTACAAGTGACTTGGATTGAGGGACAGAGACCTATATGTCCAATAATTTTGATTTTTAGGTGGTAGAATACGCAACGTAATTGGAAGTGCACAAAGTTGGAAGGAGACATCAGTAGATTAACTGAGTATGGGCACATCTGTGGCATTGGAACTTAAATTCAGGGCAGTACAAAGTTACCTGCCTTAGTTCTTGTGTCAGAATAGCTTTGAATTTGAAAGAAGTTTGGGCCTATGAATTTAAGAGTTGAAGTGCAGAAAGCACTAAAACAATGGACATTTTGAAAAGATAATCTAATAAAACATTTGCCTTAATTTTGTATGCTGGAATAAACAAAAATGTAAATTCTTATGCTGTACAACTGGAGTATTGCATTCACTTCTGGACTTGCATCTCATGCACTAATCTTGGAAGGAGTGCACGTCAGACTCACCAGCATATCCTAGGGACCAAAGGGTTTTGAATTATGAGGATAGGTTGCTTGGATTTAGTTTGTTCCTTGAATAGAGCAGACAAAGGCATGGAATAATTAACTTACTTTGGATGGTCAAAGGAAATATTAAAGTTAGAGAAAAATTACTAGAAGAATGAATTTTGTAACAAACTTCTGAATGTAAACTAGAATCAATGGACAGTCTAGTTTCATAAAACTAATGTAGAAATAATTTTGATAACTGAGAATCCTTTGATTATTTATAACTATGAAAGGTATGGTAGCGAAATGATTCAGAGCAGGCATTAGCTATGTAGTAGTAAATTGAAAAGAAAGTCCATTAGAAATTAATTGCAGAAAATATCTTTCACAGAGCTTTTTTTTGTTAATCCGGGGGAGGAAGAACTTAGTCTGTTCTGATCTAAGAATATGAGATTGTAAGAAACGTACTAAATCCAAAATGATTATGCAATAAAAATAATAAAAGTGCCAAGGATAAACTGCCAGCTTTTGTATTTTTTTTTTAACTAATTCCTTTAGTGACATCAAGCTGGATTAAGGCTTTGCAAACTGCTTGCTGGGTAGCATTAAGCTTTATTTACATTTAAAGAACTCTTTTCCCTTTTCTGCAATTAATGAAATCTTACAACAGTTGTAGCTTAATTTAAGGCAAAATCATAATAATTTGAAAGACATAAAGCAAGTGTTAAATTGACAGTATTTAAATTACACTGGGCCCACTGTCTAGTAGAACTGGGGGTAGCCCATGATAACAGCAACTATTCTGGCATCTACCCAACAATTTGGAAAATTGCCCAGATATATCTTTTATGCAAGAAGCAGGACAAATACAATTGGCCAATAATTGCACCAACAGTCTACTGTTGATCATCTAAAATATGATGATAGGGGTCATCAATAGTGCTATCAAACAGAACTTGCTTCCCAATAACCTACCCACTGCATAGTTTCGGTTCTACCAGGGCCATTCAGTTCCTAAGCACATTGCAGTCCTGGTTCAAACCATGGACCTGGACAAAAGAGCTGAATTTCAGAGGTAAGGTAAACGTGATTCCCAAAACACCAAGGCTATATTTGAGTGAGTATGACATCAAGGATCTCTAGCAAAACTGCAGTCAGTGAGAATCAGGAAAATCTCTCATGCAAGTGGAGTCTTTTGGGGCACATACAAGATGATTATGGTTGTTTAAGGTCAGTCATCTCAGATTTAGGGCATCTCTGCAGGAGTTCCTCAGGGTTATGTCCTAGGTTCAACCATCTTCAGCTGCTTCATGAATGACCTTCCTGCCATCATGAGGTCAGAAGTAGGATGATTGCTGATGACTGCACAATGTTCAGCAACATTCATGGCTCCTCAGATACTGAGACTGTCCATGTCTAAGTACAGCAAGGCATGGACTGTTTCCAGGCTTTGGCTAACAAGGGGTAAGTAACCGTTATGCCACACAGGTGCCAGGTAATAACCGTCGCCAACAAGAGAGAATCTCAAATTGCCCCTTGACATTCATTGTCTATGATGTCACTAAATATCCGAAAATCAAACCTTGGCGTTATCATTGAGCAGAAATTGAATTGGACTTTGACCTCTTTGCCAAATCTTAGTCCAGCTTCATATCACTGAAGCTATTTGTTTTAAAAAGCAAAGTAGAAAAGTTGTCGATTCGAATGCTACTACCACAAGAACATGTCAGAGGCTAGGAATCCTGCAGTGAGTGACTCTGCTCCTGACTCCTCAAAGGTTGTGCATCATCTGCAAAGTACAAGCTAGGAGTGTGATGGATTACTCCCCACTTGCCTGGATAAGTGCAGTTTCACCAATACTCAAGAAGTTTGATATCATCTAGAATAAAGCAGTCCACATGATTGACAGCATGTCACAAATATTCAATCACACAACCAAAGATGCTCAACAGCAGCAATGTGTACTACCTCTGAGAAGGAGTGCAGAAATTCACCAAAGCCCGTTGGATGGTACCTTCTAACCTCAGTATCTTCCACTATCTAGAAGGATAAGGGCTACAGATAGATGGGAATACCACCACCTGCAAGTTCCCATTCAAACCAATCATTATCTTTACTTGGAAATATATCGCTGTTCCTTCAGTGTCACTGTGTCAAACTCTTGGGACTCCCTCCCTACCAGCATTGTGGGTCTGCCTACACCAAGTCGATTACATAGGTTCAAGAAGGCAGCTCCCTTTCTCAAGGGCAAATAGGGAAGGACAATAAATATTGGCTGTTACAACATGGAGTAAGCCCTACTGCTTAATTTAAACTAGCAACACAGAAGAGATTTATCCTGTGGAGTAATCTGTGAAAATTCGAGAGGCCAAGAACTAGTTAAAGTAAAAGTAACAACTTTATTTTTTAAAGTAATACAGAGAATAATGAACTAACAATTATTTACAACTCCGTCCTCTAACCTATCTTTTACCTTCCCTTCTATAATACTAGTGCGATAAAAAGCCCCAAGTAAGATTTACCAAACATTCAAGTTTTGAAAACCAGCCAGGTGTCAAATGTTCTATTTGGATCTTGCTGTGTTGTTTCTTCTTCTTAGGGATTATGCTTCACTGGTCACGGATCGATAAATGTACCTTTAAGAGAGCTATTATGGGCAGTCTCTACATGCTGGTGGCGTGGCAGTTCTCTTCCGACTGTCCAATTTTCCCTAGTCCCATACCCCAAAGCATTGGATTGTTTAATTGGTTTTTAATATTGTCAAAGTACTAAATTCAAGTTTGATTGGAGGTTGCTATTTTGGCGTATAATTTAAACTGATTGCCGAATTTGAGTTTGTTTTTGTCTCCAGACAATCAGCTACACTAACTGCTGGACCACATTGTACATTGTATCTTGCTGAGGGCACTTGGTGTTGGCAGGTAGTTCTGCTAGCTTTTAACTTGCTTAAAGGTATAGTACACCCACATCTTCATAACATTGGCCCAAATATCAATGCCCATATACCATGAATTTAATTAATAAATAAACTTGGCTAAGCTACACAACCATCAATTCCACCTGTGATTACAGAAGAATTTAATTATTGCAGATTTAGTGTTTGAGTGGAAGGGAAAGTTGAGTACAATGTAAGACAAGTTGTTGATTTACTGTCACCCTTTTCACTGAACATCAATTTCACTCCCAGTGATCTTAATCAGTGGAGGAACTGAAATGCCTCAAATTGTCAGTTGAGTTAGATATGTTTACTCAAGGCAAGACTTTAAGTGGACATGCTGTGAGTTTAGTTTCACAGGCTTAAAAAGTACAACAAAAGAGATTGGCTTTATGTTTAATGCAGTAATTAAGATAAAGCTTATTCTTTCCATGTAGAAAGTGGGAGTTCTGGATTTACATTCTAGCCTCAGTTCTAGAACTCAATTTCCTTAAACTGACAATTTTAATGATTCGTAATCAGGATCTTGGATGTACCTCGTGATGACTTACAATTTGTATCGACTAGGGGGAATTGCATCTTAATGCCATGTTTTTATGTGATGAAGTGGTAACCCACTCACTGAACAATGTCAGGGGTAAGCCTGCATCTTCTGGCCCTGGAAGTCACAAATCAATGGTACTTTGTTCAGACATTGAACTGCGTGCAGTTGTGGCTTCTAACCGTCTAAGATAGGATGCCTCTTTCTCAAAAAGCTGCCATGCAACTAAAAGGATGGCACTGCATCATTCCTGGTAAAGCTATCAAGGATACAAGGTTCAAGTGAAGTATCAGCGATGGATAGAGGGCTGAACAACTGGCCAATTAATAGCCATATAAGTACCTCAATTCACCCAAGGGTGGGTGGGTGGCACATGCCCCCTACTCTCCCACTGATGAAATATGGTATTCCTTGTCATCCCACTCAATATTATGCCTACTGCTATTGGCTTCTCGGGATGGGCAGGGTGCAAACTCTGTGAAAGAGTCCAGACAAAATGCTGAATGGGTTTAAAGGATGGGGATAATTAGACCAGGACGCACAGACATAATTCAGTTATCTATTTAAAACCACATGTCTGAACTTTATTTTTATTTTTCCATGATAAACTCTAGTGCAATCTATTCATTTAATTAAACCTACTTATGTAGTTTTGTAGTTGTACATAATTGCAATCTTATGATACTAGCTGAGAAATGTGTTGCTGGAAAAGCGCAGCAGGTCAGGCAGCATCCAAGGAGCAGGAGAATTGACATTTCGGGCACAAGCCCTTCTTCTCCTGCTCCTTGGATGCTGTCTGACCTGCTGCGCTTTTCTAGCAACACATTTTTCAGCTCTGATCTCCAGCATCTGCAGTCCTCACTTTCTCCTATCTTCTGATACTAGCATGAGTGGGAAAAGCATGGTGAAGAGGAAGAAAAAGAGGATACAAAGGCTTTATTTTAGGGGCAGGAAGGTGAGGATCTGATATTTCTGTGAAAACTCATGATGAATATTAAAAGAAAATCTCTTGTCACTTGAATATTGCATTTACTTTCATCCAACAAGCTTGTCAACAATTATACCTAATTAGCAAACACAGTTCATTTAAAAAAACATCAGAGCAAGAAATCTGAGATAAAACAAAGTGCTGGAGAAACCTAACAAGTTTGGCAGCGCCTGTAGAGAGAGAAACAGAGTTAGTGTTTTGAGTCCAGTAACCTTTCATCAGAACATCGTAAAGACGTAGTTAAATGTGGGACGGGAAATTTTCAGATCAATTGATTTGTTTTCAGAATTGACATAACATACCAGAAATTTAAACTTGCAATTAAACTGTACAAACTGGGAAGAAAAATTGAGGGAATGGTGTGAAGGTTAAACTAATGGCTAGCTGCAGAAGAGAGAATATGAACACTTGGAGGCTGTAAAGGTATCCAGAGAGGTTAGACTTTGAAAGTACTGAAAGACCGAGTGTAAAACCATAGAGCAGCTAGCTAGTGAAATTAGAATGTTAAAAGGTTATGTTGGCAAAACGTGTTGGTAACGTTTGTAATGAGAAAATTAAATAAAGGTTGTAAAGTGGTGCCAAGGCAACCAGGAAAATCCAGAGTAAGTCTTAAACATATGCAGATTGTCATTGATAATACTGAAGAATTCAGCAGTACAGTACCATGACTAAAAGCAAATTTTGATGGCTAAAATGAGTCCTCATCTCAGATATGACCTTCCATTTTTAATTGAGAAATCAAATTAAGTGTTAAAGAGCAGAATGCAGCAGCAAGATTGAGAAATTGACCAAAGAAGATCTGCATCAAATATATCAACAAAGGGGGTGGGTGGGGAGCTGAGGTGCTGTAAAATCCAGCTCATGAATTCAGAGCCATTGGTTAGCCGATAATAAATGTTAGTGTTAGAAGATTAAACAAACAGACATGCACACAATTTTATTATGTTCATAATGTGCGAAATGTTCTTGTTAATCTGTATTTATCTTGAGCTGCAGTTACAAACAAATCATATTTGATTTGGTATTCATTTCAACCAAAAGGTGACTGTGCTAAAAGCAGTCCCTTTGACATTTACAACATTCAAAATGTACAAATAAACAAATAAAAAATAATGTAGATTTTACTGAGTTGCCTGGGGCTTTCAATCCAGATTGTACAGCCTGAACCATGGCAATGTGGACATTCTGTTTTTGCTTAAAAGTAGAAAGCAAGATGGGGTTGGGTGTGCTGAGGGCCAGAATATCGAGAAGCAGTATCTAGGCTTTCTGGAAAAATTGAATTTGAGTATGAGTTAGTGCAGTAAGTCTTTCCCAGTGAATCCAAAATGAAAAGTTGTAGTGATTTCAAGTAACATTGATAAAGAAGGAGAGAGCTTGTGTTTGGATACTGTCTCTTTTACCTTTGTAACATTCAAAACTGCTTTACAACCAGGGATGACTTTTTCATTGCAGACAATATTGTAATGTACAAAAACATGCATGCATAAAAGTTTCAAAGAGCAAATAAGTGATTTGATCAGACAATCTGGCCAATTTAGTTGAAATCATATTTTCAGTGCAATTTGGCCAAATTTGGTGTTAGTGGCACTGAAAATTGTTGAATTTTAAGCAAAATTTGCATTAATGACAACTTGTTTCTGTCAGCTCTAGAAATTCTTTAAAAAACAAAAGGCCGAGTTTCCCCTTTTGCAGTTAATGTGGTGGTGAGTGATTTTCACCATGTTCACTCCACCATAGCCTGGGACATGTTTTCTTGCATGTTCTTCCTTTATTCTCCCCCTGAATTAAAGGAACTGAGATGTGCACATTTTTTCGAGAATCTCAGAGGGAGTGAGATGGAAGTTCTTGCCCCGCTCAGGGACTTCTGGCTTCTGTGTTTAGGTGGCATGCCCCTTCAGATGCTGCAAACTAGGAACAACCCCGCAAACTGCGATGCTCCTTTTAAAGTTTGTAGAATGCATTAAAATGACATGCTCGCTCTTTGCTTCCAGGAAAGAGATCTGGAGGTCCTGGTGGATGGAGTGATGGAGAGAACGTCAATCCTTTTTCCTGCTTACACCAATAGACCCAGCCAGTCAGCTTGGGTTTGTGCAGTGTCCCAATGAGCCACCTAGTAATGATTTTCTGCACTACCTGCAGCGTTAGGTGCCACTATATGCTCCCTGCGATCTCACATTCAAATGGCCATCACTTATCCTGTCTCTTTCACTGCACACATGTTCACCAAAGACTACAACTCTCACTATTCCACTCAATGGCTCTCAGCCACCTCTTCTTCCCAAAGTACCAACTCTTCCTGCCCTTTGTACTTGCTCTTCACTGCTCATGCATCACAGCTCTTGTATCCACTTCCATCATACTCCCTTTGTCTCTTTATAGAAAAATATTGACCTATTCATTCTTAATCTACACATTCTATTATAATTATCTTCTTCAATTAACTCCCTCTCCTCTCGTATGCAGGCACTGACAACACTCAGAGCTCTTCTGCGAAGAAGAAGCTATTGCAGAAGATCCTCAGTACCATTTCTAGCTGTAAGGAGGAAGCGAGTTAACCCTCAGATGCTGCAGCAGCAAGGCTTTCCCCAGCAGCCTCCACCAGCTCAGAAACATTCACCTCAGTGGGTCCTTTTTTTATTTGATTAGACTCAGGAGCACCATCTGGTGAGCACATCACTGACACCTTTGCAATTCAGATCTTTGACACTTAGATGATTAGATTCCCTACAGTGTGGAAACAGGCCCTTCGGCCCAACCAGTCCACACTGACCCTCCAAAGGGTAACCCACCCAGACCCATTTCCCTCTGACTAATGCACCTAACACTGTGGGCAATTTATCATGGCCAGTTCACCTGACCTGCACATCTTTGGACTGTGGGAGGAAACCGGAGCACCTGGAGGAAACCCATGCAGACACGGGGAGAATGTGCAAACTCCACACAGTCGCCCAAGGCTGGAATTGAACCTGGGATCCTGGTGCTGTGAGGCAGCAGTGCTAATTTGGCAGAGGCTAGGGACCTGGCCAGCCCCAGACCGAAGTCAAGCCCTTGCTTTCAGCTGTAAATTACTTGGTCAACCTGCAGAGACAGGCAGGTTTGCCAGAAGCAGTCAGTAAATTGGAACAAATGATGAAGGAGTTAATCAATAGTATCAGTACTGTACTGACTCCAATGTGCAGGCATTTGGTGGTCTCCATGGACAAGTTGGCGATCAGCTTGGGAAAGAAGCAGAACACTTGGTGTTTGCTGGATATCCACTCACATCTGTTCTCCATGGCTTTAACCATAGGTGTTCACCTTGAATGGCAGCTTTTGCTTTTCTCCAGTTTCCCCTTGCTGTCAAAGAGACAGGGTATTGCCAGCAGACAATGATTGGAAGGAGGAACACCTCACAGGCTCCCATAAAGCTCCTTCTCAGGGCACTTCAGAGGTGGCATGTCCCTCCACCTGTTCTCATCTGTGACCCCCAAAACCTGCAGCAGTTCAAGTCAATGAGGATGTATCTGGGCAGGAGACTCTCAGCAGGCTTGGGCTCCCCTAGGCCCAAAGACACTTGACCCAAGTCAGCAAATTCATCTGCAGAGCAAGCCCATTCCACTCCAGCTGTGAAAGTTAGTCCTGCATCTCTATGTTGTCTGGAGTTAGAGAGGGGGGATGAGGGCAGAAGGAGGAAACAAACTGAAGGCAGGTAGATAATATGGATGCTATACATCATTGTAAACATGCCATCACTTTTGTCAATATATTTTCATTTGCACTGTTACAAATATCTGTTGTATTGATTTCACTGTTTAGGACTAGGTTAAGTCAGACCGAGGTGATGTGCCTTTTGACTTATCCCAAGGATGTAAAATGTTACAACACCAAGCACCATTTACCTCTCACAAGCTACAAAGTCTTTGACTGCAGGTAGTGGCATTCATCAGGGATCTTTTAACTCTGAGGATTGCATTTAGGGCTTTGCATCTGAAAGTGAAGGACACTGAGACTAAAGTTATTGTACAGGGAATGTGCCAGGGTCTGGCCTGCACATACTGTTTAACACTCACACCTACATGGTGGATGAGAGTATAGAATTGGTGATGATTTCAAGCATCTCAGTAGGGAAAGATTGTTCTAAAGGATGAATTTTTTAAAGGAGCACAGTGATATTCAAGGCAGGGAGATGTTCAATGGGTAATTCACATGTGAACTGTCCTCAGTGCAACGTCTGAAGAGAGAAGGTGCACAAAGGAATGTCTCTCACAGGTTAAACACCCCTGTAGAGGATGTTCAAGCATGAGAAGGCAATGTTTCAGTCTCTGCAAATGCTGAACCATTAGGGATAGAGATGAAGGAAAGGTCAAAATGGACTTGCTTAGGATTCAGGTCAACTTGTTGGCTGTTGTGAGGGCTTAGAGGTGACTGACGTGTCACATCCTCAGAGCATTTCAGCATTAAGTTGCATGAGCATCATATAATATAAATGTATTGTCTCTCTGCTGCTTTTTTCCTAATGGTGATGTCGGGCAAATTATGCTTGGCTGCTTTCACATTTAATTCTACTGAAGTTATTCATCACATATTAACAAGGAGAACATCACACTTCATCTGCAAGACAAAACCTGAGGAATAGCCATCAATACATTAGAACTTCCCTTCAAACTAATCAGGGATGAGCAACTGAAATGTGCAAAAAAATCAAACAAAGTCTGAACCCAGCTCAATCACCCCGGAAGCATGTGGCTATAAGTTTGTCTCTGACTTCTCAGATTCTTCAAGACATTGCTCTGCTCTTCTCTCATAGTCAGCCTACCTGGACATTGTCCTGATCATCAGTGTCCTCTTCATCCTCAGAAGCTTGCTCTCACTGCCCCATTTCATCCAGATCCAGGAAATCCCTGCTTTATTGGCTCACGTTTTGAAGAACATAGCACATCCTAATGATGTGGAACACTGTGTGCAAGGCCCCACCAGAGTGGTACAGGTGGTGAAACGACCTGAAGTGAACCAGAACCAGAACCAGACCCTATGGTCTTTTCCACTATGGCCCTGGGAAGAGTGAGCGTCATTGTATTTTAGCTCTACGTTCTTCGCTGGATTCTTACCGGTCTTGTGGGTTAGGTTTGAAGGCAGCATCTCTTGTCTTCAAACACCCAAGCCCTTACCCTTATGCGATGAGGACTTTGAAAAGAGACAGGAACCTGTGACTGTTGCAGTACATATGCATGGCAGCTCCTTGGATATTTGGTGCAGACCTCTACTAAGTGTCATGTGCTATTTCTGCTCTATTGTAAGGATCTGTGGAGGAGTTCAGAGATAATGTGCAATGTTATTGAAGGGAGACCTGAGCCTTCCAGCCCTAAAAAAACCTAATCTTCTTGTTTTGACATCACACTGAGTGGTATAGAGGCTTCACGAGGACATAGTAGACATGGATTGATAAGGAGTTGTGAGGTATATGCCCTTACCAAGAGCATGGTGGACAGCCAAAATGTCTGTCATTGAATGGGAGTACACCTCTGCCAAACAATCTCCATGAAACATACTCTCACTCCTAACCTCCTGTCCATATTTGGATTAATTTGTTCAGTAGGCATCACTTGGTTTTACTTTTAAGTTCCTTGCTGAGCTTACATCACAAGGTGGCAATCAGTGTGCACAATGTAATATTTAAAATTGTTTTAAGATACAACTTGTGATCTGCATTCTTTGACAATTACATACCTGCAAATGAAATGAGAATTAAAGGCAGGTGAGCAATGTTGTTTAATCAATGACACAACGAGTGCTACAATTGCCCCCTTAGAAAATCGCATCATCTGCCTTGGAGAAAAACTAGTAACTTTCTCCTCCCACTTTGGATGTGGTCCAACTATTTTCTGAAATTACAGTTGATTTTTCAATCAATATGGTGAGGTTACAACTTTCCACAATTTCCCCTGTTCGACATGTTCCTTTTGTGTTGCTGTCCCTGTAGCTCCAATGACCTTTCAACTTCCTTCCATTTCAGTCCCATTTATTTATATTATTAATGGGCCTGCCTACCTACCTACCTCTAAACTCCATGAATCTGGAGCTTTCTATGCCCTTGCTGGCTTCATACCCTCCGTAGGTAAAGGCCATAGATGAGTTGCTTGAACCAGACCTTTGAGAATGCCCTCACTGTCAGATCCACTTTACTATCTCAAATTGATCTCTATCATAGCATCATTGCAATGAGGCCTGTCTCCAAATTTGAGTTGCCCACTTTCCCAGGAGGCCATGGACTCACATCAGAGAAGTTCCTTGACTATTTGTGACCCAAACCCCATAAGTGTCCATGGCTTACACCCACCATAATCTATTTTGTTTTGACAACTTTGACACTCATTCCTTTTGACTTCCCCACATTGCCATTTTCTTTGAGCACATTTTGTGTGTTTTCTATGTAAACAGCCAACACGTGCTTTAGCTTTGATTTTTGACATGATATCGTGGCATACAGTAACATGCCCACCCCTTTTCTGAATGAGGCATTTAAACTTCAGTGCGTCCCATCATCATGAGCTTCCTGCCTCCTCTTCTGCACAGAAAGCAAGCTATCGTTGGCTCTGCTATATAATGCACATTTTTTCTATGCGAATTGGATATAATGTGATTGAAGAATTTAGTCCATTATTTGTAGAATGCAAACCTTCCTTGTCTGTATTGGCTACAATGTAGTTCTGATCCTATTGGTTTAAATGGTGCTGCTATTATGTGATTTTCTTATAATACGGGATCACACTGAAACAGAACTTTATATCAGAAGAGACTGTATACCACCGAAGCTGCCGGTCTCAAACTTGGCACTAAAGACCTTCTGTGGCTAGAATGTCAGCTAAAACACAGAAGCTGCCTGCCTTAAAGTCAGTGCTAAAAACCTGTGCTATGAGCAGTCTCAGACACAGACACTGACTGGTTCTAAGTTTGTGCTAAGGACTTTGTGTACTAACAAACAAGGTAAGACTTTAAAGGTACCTGGCTCTATCTTGGCATTAAAAATGCCGCATTGGTACATAAGCTGCTTGGCTATCTCTCAGCGCAAAACAACCTGTGACCAGGATGCAAGTCCTGGCTCTCCCTCACCTCTAAAGTACATGCTTGGAACTTTGAGCACATATCTAAGTTGGGCTGAGACCAAACACATTGACATTGTGAAGCTGGTGCCTTGCCAGCAGTGAGTTGAGTGGATGATGAGTGTAGGAAAAGCATGGCCATTGACCACATAGGTACCTTGCGCTGAAGAAATGGTTCCATTTAAAGAGAAGCTAAATGGTTTGTACAGCCATTCCGTGAGCTGAATTGGGCACTGATAAGACAACTTGCCAGATACTCATTATCTTTTAGCAGTTGAATTTATGCATGTCAAGTTTCTCTCTGTTGTGAAATGGAGGATTGGGGGATTGCTAATATGGCAAGTTAGGCTATTGATAAACTGAAAATACAGTGCATGGAAATAAGCTTCTCAACACTCAGAAGTGAGATTCTGAGCTTGCCATCTAAAGCATGATGAATTCATTGACGGATTTTTACGTCATATCAAAACTTTGATTTTTGTTTACTCTCAATCTATTCAAATCAACTCACTCACCATAATTTTCACCACTTCAGAGAGGAAAGTTCCTCCCAGCGTGCTTTAAGAGCTTTTAGACAAGTAGATTTTGTGACTGTGGGATAAGCTACAGGAATGATCTGAAAGATTAATTAGCAAATTTTTGTAAATATATAAAGACATAAGAGGATGAAGTCAAACAGTTTCTCGCTCTTACTTCGGTAAGATTTATTTTTACTAAGCTGTGTCTTTCTACACAAGGACTGCAAATTGTTGGAACAATTTGGCTGTGGCTATACGTTAAGCTGTTTTATAACCTCAAAAGCAGTTTGATGTTTCATCACTCAAGAAGACTCGGAATAATATTGACAAACCTTTATTAAAACTTATTAAAATATCTTATGAATAGAATGAATAGAAAATAGCTGACTACTTCAACAAATTTTATACAGGAATTATTTCCCTTGATTAGTTTAAAGGCAGAAGCAGATTGTGAAGTCAAATATTCGGAGATGTTGTCAATTATTTGTACAAAGTCACCATTTTAAATCGGTAGTATGTCTGATGTGATCCTGAATCTTTACCATTTAAAGTTCTTGACCTAACCAGTATAGTTATTAAACAGAGCGTGTCAAAGCCCCTCAACTTTGCCTAATTTTCCTAAACTTTCTCCAGTGAGAAAAAAGGAGATATTAAATTTATTACATGAGCCAAGCATTATATTTTTCATGAATCAACTATAACCATAGTATGAAAATTGTACCTCGAGCCCTTAACAATCATCTTTATTATCCTTTCATTTATTTCATTGTTGAATTGAGAATGCTTGTAGCTAATGATAAAAGAGTGCAAAAATTCTAGGATCTTATTTTCTCTTTTGCTAATTTTCAGCCAATGACCCGTGTTAAAGGTGTGCATTAACATTGGAGAACAGTGTTCATGACCATGTTCACTGCTGCTTTGATCAAACCTCCCTGAAAAGAATTAGGTATTATTGGCAGAAAGAGTTTGTTTCCATATCAATAAGGGAATTAATGTAAAATGTATTCACCATTTTACACTAAGGCCCAGATTTCTAGTTTTGGGCCAGCTTGAATGCAGAGTTGAGTGCATTCCCAGTTCTGGAACCCCAACCTTTTAAACTCTCTCTATCTATGCTTCTGATTTTTGGTCTAGGGCTGGGGTTGGAGATTGCAGGTTTGGCTTTAAGTTAGAGCAGGCAATCCCAGAAGACTTGTGCAGGTTACCAGTGAAGAGGCTTCATGGCTGTAAGGCCTGCATCAGGTACATGGCCCTGTGTCTAACATTTAAAAAATAAAAAATGAACAATCTCTCTAATTCTCACCGCCATCACCCCACCTTTTACATATTCCCCATGCCCTATACATGACAACACTTGCTACATCATTGCACATACTCATCCCCTTGTACACTTATGTCATCCACAACAATGCCAAGCTATCCCCTACCCATCTCCATGGCCTTTGTAGCCCTTGTGCAGACTTAGTGCAATCTCAAGTGAAACTATCCCTCTCACCCATCACCCTTTGTCCTTACACTCAACATGCCGTATAAACTAATATACAAATATGGCAAACTTCAGGTTCCAGATGAATGAAGTCAAAATGAAATAAAAGTCTCAACATGTATTGAAACGTTCACTATATTGAGAAAATAATCTGATTCTTACAGACCAACTTATTATACTTACAAAATTTTAACAGGATAAAATCTTATAACAACCATTTTAGTTAAGTTTCAAGAAACATTGAGATTCATAATACCACATTGAAAGTCCAAAACAATTTGGAACAATAAAGCAGCCTTTGAAATTGAAGACACCCCACTCTGAGTGATGGTGAAATCAGTCAAGCAAGATGCAGCTTTATGTCAGTAAAGTGAAATATCATGCAACCTTTTTAGCAAATATTTAAATCTGAGCACTTTTAAATGCCTTGGCACTTTTGACCAGTCCCTTTGATATTATTGACCACTCCCTTTGACAAGTTCCTTTAACAGGTCCTTCTGACAGATTTAGCAGGTCACTTTGACAGGTGTTTCTGACAGTTTTCCAGTTGATTTTGCAAGATGTATTTCTTCTCACTGGAGAAAGTTTTTAGGAAAATTAGGAAAAGTTGAGGGGCTTTGACAAGCTCTGTTTAATAACTATACTGGTTAGGTCAAGAACTTTAAATGGTAAAGATTCAGGATCACATCAGATATACTACCGATTCAAAATGGTGACTTTGTACAAATAATTGAAAACATCTCTGAATATTTGACTTCACAATCTGCTTCTGCCTTTAAACTAACCAAGGGAAATAATTCCTGTATAAAATTTGTTGAAGTAGCCAGCTATTTTCTATTAATTCTATCCATGGACCGATGAGCTTTACAATAATGCATTTAGGTACTTTTTTAATGCAGACCTATGCCTACCTTTAACAATCCTAAATAGCACACCTGATCTGCCCCAGTCGAAAGGCATCTGACTTTCCTCAAAGGGTGCAGTATCTCGACAAAACGCATCTGATCCCCCTCGAAGTTGTCCTGGGACCAGATCCAAAGGAGCCCATTGGCTATCCAAAGAAATCCACAACATTCAGACCTCTGTGAGCAAGTCTAACCTGTATTCTCCTGATTTCACAGTAAAGTGATGCCAAAGTTAAACTTGAGTGGAAGTAACTGATGATTTAGTTGGCCACTTCCCTTCACAAACTGCACATGTGAGATTTGGCCTGTCCCTCTGAATCCCGACCTCTGAAAATCGATAATGCTGAGTTCAAAGGCAGAATTTAGGATTCTGATTAATTCTGCCATTTTCACCGTATCAGAGAACACTGTCCTAAGATGAAGAATGAACCTGAGCATTTCACTCCATTTTCAGCTGAGATTTAGTAAGAAGAATGCTTGGGAAGAGTTCCAATAATTATCATAGAAATAACATAATTGAATAATATATATGAGATCTTTAGCAGATAGCATTTGTGTAGCATGTCACCAAACTTTTTGTTTTAACATCTCTGACTGAATCTTCTGCTTTCTGTGGTACCAAGTTTGAAGGTGGGAAGGGCATTTAGTTAGGCAAGATAGTGGTATCATTGAACCTTTTTCTATTTAGCTGCAATTTGACTCCTTTGTGGAGAAATCAGATCTTCAGTTTCCTGGTTCACAGAGTTTATCACAGGCATTCGTTGAGTGGTCAGTCATTCGCCAATTATATTTAATTAAGCCTTAGAATTGAATCTACTGGATGTACACAGTGGCTATGCCACCAAGTCTGCACCAATTTTGGCCAAAAGCTCAATCATCTACCTTGTTACAAATCATACTTCTTAACTGAAGTAATGTCACCCTAACTAGAAATGTTAGAAAACAGTGCATTGCATTTATTGCTATTGGTTAAGCTACCTCACTTTTGGTGGAGAGGTTATTTTGCTTACAACAGGACAGTAGTTACATTTGAAAAGTTATTGACTGTAAAGTGCTTTGCGTAGTCTAGAGGGCATAAAAGGCATTCTATAAAAGCATGATCATTCTTTCTCACTTGAAGTCAATCTATGATTTGAGCAAGCTATGTATTATTACAGCAAGTCACAAATCAAAATGCAGAATACAGCAGGTACAATTTAGTATGGCTAGATGATCATTTTGTACTTTCCTGCATAAAGAACATCATGACTCATAAGCTAAAAAAGAGATAATAACAAGGATCCATTATAATTAGGCTGCCACTCCCACAGGAAGAAGCTCTTTCAAACACACAATCTGAGATCCAGACAGCCTATACTTTTTCTCTATTAAACTGATATCAGAAGAAATGATGGCTTTTCATTGAACCAACTAATAGGTTGATTTATGTATTTATTTTCTACAAAATTGCACATAATATCAACTCTTTTCAATGAAATTGGTTTAATATGATTTGAAAATGTCTTTCATGAAAGTTAAAAGGGCATTTCAAATGAAACCCCAAGATTTCTGCTCCATTCATCCAAATGTTTTGAGCAAAACAGACGTGTTCATGGATCGCAAAGAAAATCCTGCCCAAATTATGGAGATGAAGTCCGTTAACCGTTGTGATAGGCACAGTGTTAGGATGTACATGGGGATGCATAGATCAGTCATACATTTACCAAGTGATGTCCAGATGAAGAAATTGTCAGAAGTTTTCGCTTTTTGTAACTTAAATATGAATGAGAATCAGTGTAAACCAAACATAAATTAACAGCAAATTCTGGCAGTGAGAGTTATAACTTATATACAAGATGGCAGTTACCATATATGGAAGTAGTGGATACCCTGGTTATATGGTTCCAGTTTCAACTGCTCAGAATATCAATTTAATCTGCACAGGAGGGGGTGGCACGAATGAATAGTGCCATTTAGCTATTGCTGATGAGCAGCCTTCCTCAAGCCCAATACACATCCTTAGCTTTGGAATTCCAGAAAGCTGCATCCTCCCAGCCCTCATATCCTTTAAATGGGGATATTACTTTGATGACGTAATCAGTTTGATGCTTGGCAATGCAATGTGAAGGGAAATAGCATTGCAAAACACTTCAATCCAATGGTGTTTGAGCAGAATATGTTAGTACAAAGGACTAGACTAAATTTTTTGCAATCATCAACTAGAAGATATTCCTTCCGTTATAGACCGCAGACTTCAGATAATTCAAATCAAAAGAGCAGTGATTGCTGAAAATCAGAAAAAACCCCAGAAATTGCTGCAAAAGTTCAGCAAGCCTGGCAGCATCAGCGGAGAGAAATCAGAGTTAACGTTTTGGGTCCAGTGACCCTTCCTCAGATCTAGTCCTCAGAACTCCAGTTCTGGAAAAGGGTCATTGGACCTGAAACCCTGACTCTGATTTCTCTGCACAGCTACTGCCAGACCTACTGAGCTTTTCCAGCAATTTCTGTTTTTTTTTCAGCTAATTGAATTCATGTGATTTCAGGAAATGCTGAGTACATTGAATACTACAAAGGCTGTAGTGTTGATGATGTTTTGACTGCACTATTTGCTGAAGGATTGTGCATGAGAACTGGCTGTGCCATTAGCCAAGATATTCCAGAACAGCTGCAACAGCGAGATCTATGAAACATAATGGAAAATTGCCCATTATGTCTTGTGCATAAGCAGGAGAAATCTAATCATGTCACTTGCTGCCCCAGTCCTCACTCATTCATATACAAAGTAGTGGAAGTATTGTTGACATCAATATGAAGCAGCGCCTGAGATAAGGGAAGGTACCTTGATTTCAAGGCAGCATTTGAGGCAGCATCAATGATCTGAGTAAAGTTTAAATGAATGGTAGTCAAGAAAATTCTCTACTTGTTCGAGTCATACTTTTTGTAAAGGATAATGCTAGAGGTCAAAAAACTGAGCCCTAGAATATTGCTGCAGGAGTTCCTTAGGGCAGTGACCAAGGTGTGACCATCTTTGCTTGTTTAGGCAATACACTTTCCTTCATAATAAGGTCATTAGTGTGCATGCTCATTGATGGTTGCACAGTGTTCTCAGTGCAACAGATGCTGAATTATTCTGTGCTAAATTGCAGCAAATCCTAGGCAACATGCAGCCTTGGGCTTTGGTATCACCTTGCATCTGCGTTTGACCTTTCATGTTAACTTATCTTAGGCAAGAAGGGAAGTAAAGGAGTAATGAACTGCTGATGTGCTGTGTTTACAAAACAGAAATATCTGGGAACCCAAACAAAAGCAGCAGTTTGTTTTTCAATTTCCCAATTCAGCTTCAGCTGTAACACTCGGGTTATATGAGCAGCAAGAATGCAGACATTTTGCAAGACGGTTCATCGCCAGATGATAAAGCAATTATACCAGCATTATTTCCCCTTATTAAGCTAATATATATGTTGTGTACATTAACACACAGAAGCCTGCAACCATGATCTGAGATAGGGAATAAGGGAAGGGTCATTTGGAAATGTGCAGCATGCTGCACCCCAGAGTTTGTTACCCTGCATTTTAGTTTTGATTTATGTAGGAATTAGGCTATTGCATGAGTTCAACAAAATGAACATGCTGTTATTGATTAGAAGAAATTCTGTTGCTGTAGTTCAAAAACATTTATAATCCTTGGCAGCCATTCAACTGTTTCCTCAAATGAATACCTCTCCTCTGAGGAAACTGGTGACATGAATGTAAATATGTGTTCTCAAGTCTTGGTTGAAGACTTTTTCATGAAGTGGGATTTTCCCACGGGAAAGTTAAAGGAATAGCTTGTTTTTTTACACACTGCAGGACAAGCACCACAGGAGTGTTTGGATGAATATTTTAAATCACATTTTTCTTTTGACTGATTAACATTGTTGGGTGGAATGAATAATTTCTGCAATCATAGTTACACATGTCTTTTCCTGCAGTCCATTGATGACAGTGTATGTTTTAACATCTTAATGACTTATTCACACATTCTGCTATGAAAATACACCACAACATCTCTTTTCATATGTTTTATATTAGTTTCTTTATGGTGGAAATTATCTGAAAGTTGAGTTTTATTCATTTAGAGTCATAGAGATGTACAGCATGGAAACAGACCTTTCGGTCCAACCTGTCCATGCCGACCAGATATTCCAACCCAATCTAGTCCCACCTGCCAGCACCCGGCCCATATCCCTCCAAACCCTTCCTATTCATATACCCATCCAAATGTCTCTTAAATGTTGCAATTGTACCAGCCTCCGCCACATCCTCTGGCAGCTCATTCCATACACATACCATCCTCTGCGTGAAAAAGTTGCCCCTTAGTTCTCTCTCACCCTAAACCTATGCCCTCTAGTTCTGGACTCCCTGACCCCAGGGATAAGACTTTGTCTATTTATCCTATCCATGTCCCTCACAATTTTGTAAACCTCTATAAGGTCACCCCTCAGCCTCCGACACTCCAGGGAAAACAGCCCCAGCCTGTTCAGCCTCTCCCTGTAGCTCAGATCCTCCAACCCTGGCAACATCCTTGTAAACCTTTTGTGAACCCTTTCAAGTTTCACAACATCTTTCTGATAGGAAGGAGACCAGAATTGCACGCAATATTCCAACAGTGGCCTAACCAATGTCCTGTACAGCCGCAACATGACCTCCCAACTCCTGTACTCAATACTCTGACCAATCAAGGAAAGCTGCCTTCACTATCCTATCTACCTGCCACTCCACTTTCAAGGAGCTATGAACCTGCGCTCCAAGGTCTCTTTGTTCAGCAACACTCCATAGGACCTTACCATTAAATGTATAAGTCCTGCTAAGATTTGCTTTCCCAAAATGCAGCACCTCGCATTTATCTGAATTAAACTCCATCTGCCACTTCTCAGCCCATTGGCCCGTCTGGTCCAGATCCTGTTCTAATCTGAGGTAACCGTCTTCGCTGTCCACTACACCTCCAACTTTGGTGTCATCTGCAAACTTACTAACTGTACTTCTTATGCTTGCATCGAAATCATTTATGTAAATGACAAAAAGTAGAGGGCCCAGCACTGATCCTTGTAGCACTCCACTGGTCACAGGCCTCCAGTCTGTAAAACAACCCTCCACCACCACCTTCTGTCTTCTACCTTTGAGCCAGTTCTGTGTCCAAATGACTAGTTCTCCCTGTATTCCATGAGATCTAACCTTGCTAATCAGTCTCCCATGGGGACCTTGTTGAACGTCTTGTTGAACGTCCACATAGATCACATGTACTACTCTGCCCTCATCAATCTTCTTTGTTACTTCTTTCAAAAACTCAACCAAATTTGCACAGAAGACTCAAAATCCAATCCCTGTCTGCTGTGGAAATCTCTCAAAACATATCCATTTGAACAAAACATGTTTTGCACCTATCAACGTCATAGAGAGTTGTGTAAACATGGAGGTTTTACAGCACCACAAGAGACCCTTTGACTCATGTTGGTCATCAAACAACTATCTGTTCTAATCCCATTCTCCAACATTTGGCCTGTTTCATTTTATGCTTTGGTATTTCAAGTGCTCTTCTCAGTACTTCTGTGTCTTGAAGATTTCCACATCTACCACTTTTTAAGCAGTGGGTTCCAGATACCCTCTGGGTAAAATAAACTTCAAGTTCCCTCTAAACCTCCTACTCCTTAATATAAAGCTATGCCCCCTGATTAGTGACCCCTTTACTAAGGGAAATGCATATCCCTATCTACCCTGCCTATGCCCCTCATAACTTTGTATAACTGAATCTGCCACCACCATCCCTCATTTCTCTACCTGAAGGAAAACAACCCCAGATTATCTAGTCTCTCTTCATAGCTGAATTGCTCCAGCAAAAGCACTATCCTGGTGAATCTCCTCTGCACCCCCTCCAGTGCTTCCTATTGTGTGGTTACTAGAACTGTACACAGTACTCCAGCTGTGACCTAACTAAAATTACAAATAGCTCCATCATTTCCTCCTTGCGCTCATTTTCAATGCCATAATCAATACAAATAAAATTAAATATTCCATATGACGCCTGAATCACCTGTCTATTGTCCTGGTGTCATCAATGGTCTAAAGACATGCACTCCAAGGTCCCTCTGATCTTCTGTACTTCTTACAGTCCTACCATTCAATGTGTACTCACTTGCCTTTTGGCCCTCTCATAATGCATCAGCTCAAATTGTTCAGGATTAATCATCATTCAGCTGTTTCATTCATCTCTGTGACTTTTGTACTCCTGTGATCTCAGTGATAGTCAAGGTAATCTCGAATAACTTTTGTGTATCACTGATAACCTTTTTCCAATCCTGTTTACTTGTTCATCTGAATCTAGGAAACAAGTAACTCTCAGCTGCACTTACAAGTTGCCAACTATCTAGCCCTTTGGCCTTTATTCCCCAGTGTATGTTTGCAGTCTGTGATCAGCTCAGTCATTTGCTCTTCTCTAGTTTTGATATTCTTTCCATTGCAGAAATCTGTCTTTTCTCCCCTCATCTTGATCATTTTCTAGTATAGCCGATGTCTTTGCTCATTCATTTTCAGTTGCAGTAGAGAAGAATATATGGAGCAGAAATGGTTTAATGACCAAACTTTATTTCACCACTATTGGGCCTTATCTTTCGCTATAGAAATCATTTATTACTCTAGGCTTATCCTCAATGAGCATCTATTTTCTGATATCAGCTATCTTCTTACATCACTTTCCTCGCCCAATTCTTTTCTAGTAGGTGTAAACACTTTATTGATTACTTTAAGACTGAGACCATCCATTGTCTTGTATTTATTCTTCCAACAATGCCTTTTCCCATCAACCCTCCCTGTAGCCCGCACACAAACTAAGCCCTGATCTCTCACATTTCTTTAGTTACTCTTCTATCTTTTCAGAATAGGCAAAAGTGAGGACTGCAAATGCTGGAAATCAGAGTCTAGATTAGAGTGGTACTGGAAAAGCACAGCAGGTCAGGCATCATCCGAGGAGCAGGAAAATCAACATTTCGGGCAAAATCCCTTCATTGGCACCACTCTATCTTTTCAGAATGCATACCCCCCAAATTCCCAACCAAGAAGTCCCCCAACCGTGGACAGCCTGCTTTTACATCCTTCCCAAAATCCACCCCCGTAGGCCCATCATATCACTCTGCTCCTGCCCCACTGAGTTTGTTTCCTCCAACCTTGACTCCATCCTCTCTCCACTTGTCCAGACCCTGCCCAGCTACATCTGTGATTCCTCTGATGCCCTCCACCATATTGACAATTTCCAATTCCCTGGCCATTAATACCTTCTGTTCACCATGGATGCTCAATCCCTCTATACCTCCATTCCCCACCAGGATGGTCCATCACCACTCTCCTTTGCCTGGCTGAACTTGTTCTCTCACTGAACAATTTCTCCTTTAATTCATCTCACTTGTGCAAAGTCAAAGGAGTGGCTGCCAGTTACGCCTGCCTCTTTATGGTATATGTGGCATGATCCTTGTTCCAGTCTTACACTGGCCCCCTTCCACAATACTTTTTTTTTAGTACTTTGACAACTGCTTTGGTGCTGCTTCATGTTCCCACCAGGATCTTGAAAACTTCATTCATTTTACCTCTAATTTGCACGCCTCTAAAACCTTCATATCGTCCATTTCTGGCACTTCTCTTTACCTTTCTGCCTCCATTTCAGGGAATAAACTGTTCACAGACTCCCACAACTACCTTCACCACAGCTCATCACACCCTCATCATTCAGGACTCTATCCCGTTCCCCCAGTTCCTTTGCCAACGTCGCATCTGTTTGGATGATGCCACCTTCCAGACCAACGCTGCTGACATGTTTTGCTTCTTCATGACTGTGGTTTCCCGCCCACTGTGGTGGCACCTGACCTATCACTTGTGCTTCCACCCTTGCCCTTTCACGATCAGGTTCCCTTTGTCTTTACTTTTCATCCTACCAGCCCCTGCATTCAAAGGATCATTCTCCACCATTTCAGATAACTCCAGCATAATGCTACCACCAAACCTATTTTGCCCTCACTCCCCCTGTCTGTTCCCTCTGGGACACCCTAGTCCATTCCACAACAACCAACTACTCCCCTCTCCACGGCACCTTCCCATGTAACCGCAGAAGGTGCAGCACCTGCCCCTTCCCTTCCTTCCTGCTCATCATCCAAGGGCCTAAATGGTCTTTCCAGGTAAAGCAGAACTTCACCTGTACTTCCTTCAATCTTTTGTATTATATTCGCTGCACCCGATGTAGCCTCCTCTACATAGGAGAAACCAAATGCAGACTGGGTGATTGCTTTGTGGAACACCTTGTGGCCTGTGTGCAAGCAGGACCCTGACCTTGCTGCAGCGGTCATTTTAACACAGTGTCCTGCTCACATGCCCACGTGTCAGTCCTCAGCACGCTGCAATGCTCCAGTAAGTCACAAAGCAAACTGGAGGAACAAGATCTCATCTTCAGGCTAGGCACTTTACGCCCTTCTGGACTTTAATATTGAGTTCAACACTTTTAAAGTGTGAACCATTTCTTTCCTTTCTTTTAGCTTGTTATCATGTTGTTCCCCTCCCCCATCCCCCTTACTGTCCTTTGAAATCTGGCAGGAAACACAACATTGCTCTGCCATTCTCACATTCCGATCACTTAATCTGAACCATCAACATCTCTTCTTCACCAGCACCCTATATGCACTAGCCCGACACCCCCCACCCCCCAAACTACAGCATAAATGCTATCCCTTCCACACTTCAATTGAGCTCTGATGAAGGGTCATCTAGACTTCAAATATTATCTTGATCTCTCCCTCTCTGTCTGTGGTTGCTGTCTGACCTGCTGTGATCTCCAGCATTTGCTGTTTTCAGTATAGATTTCAGGATCTGCAGTAGTTTGTTGTATCTTCAACATTTTTTCAAGCCCTTGAGTACATTGTCAGCACTGAAATTATATAGTCCTTCATGAGATCTTCTAGGGAAGCAAACAAAACAGACTGTTTTGTACTCTGCTTTTTGTGGGGATGACTGAGTAGAAAAAAAAGCTTTCCTGGATTGTTAAAAGTGACTTTATATAAATCTCTAAAGCCAAATGAAGGAAGGTGGAAAATAATTCTTAATGTGTAGATCTAAGAATGAATCTAGACCCAAAAGCACTATTGCAGTTCAGAGGAGTTGAGTTTGAATTGGGTTACCTATTGGCAGTAGCAAGAAGAAATAAAATGCATCTGAGGGAACAACAAGTGACATGAATCTGTACAGCAGCTCTTTGTTGCAATAGTGAGTTACTAGTATTCTTTAACAAATGGGAAGGATCAGTAAATCAAGAGCAAAGATGTTTTTGGCACAGTGCAGTGAATTCCTGAACTCTGGCATAGCTGATACGGGGCTCAAACTTGGTGTAAACTTTTACATTCAGTCTAAAATGAAAGATTTGTTATGGCACAGTATACCAATGTATTAATGTAGTGTGGATTTGAACAGTTAGATATAATTTAATTTCATAAATTTTTATTATTGTTAATCCTTATCATTTTGGGTTATGTGAAATGTAAAGAGAAAGAAATGTGCTTCACAATGCGCCCAGTATTTTGCATTATAGGAAGATCGATTTAATTGCTGCATTCTAACATGCTTTCATGTGGAAGATTATTGAGCTGCATCATGTACAAGGTCACTTATTCACAGCAGTGACTGATGCAGAGCTAGTGTCTGTTTGTTGGGGGCAAAAATGAAACTTAAAAGAAAAAAATGAATGCATTTAGAAGAAGGGTTTTGTTCATTCTCTTATTTAAATCCCACAAAGCTGTGAAGGTGTTGGTCCTCTTCAACAAAAGTCAGGAGGTACTGAAGGAATGTAATATCACTAAATTTAATTTGTTTTCTTTGACAATTGCCCCCAATAGGAAGAAAAAAAGTAATCAAGTATTAAATGATTTACAAATTGGCAAGCTTAACATTTAGTATATTTAAACTAGTAGTACTAAATTATACAGTTCACAAATATGAAATCTGTCTACTTGAATGAGAAAAGAGGTTTAAAAATATCTGCACATAGTCATTAAATATAATACAATAATAATCTGTAACATGATCTCTCCCTTTATGGGGTTATCACCTTAACGTAGTGGAGAGGAATGTGTGCTCCAATGATACCTTGAATGGCGCTGTTGGAAGTTTCTTACACTTGGTAACATCAAGAGAAAGTGCCAGACAAAATACAGCCCAAAATATCCTCACTGACAAAACAGGCTGATGAAGATTATGTGCTTCACTGGCTGTGAAAGAAGAAGAAGGCTGCAGCACCAAGGTGGTCCCAGTAAACATGATTTAACATGTGTGGGGTCATGTTCAAATAATGATCAAAATCAGTAAGTGGCAAAAATAGCCTCCTTTATTCAAGTAGCACAAGTATGAGGTGGCAATAGAATCCCAAAATACAGTTTTTGCAGGAGCCCCATTATACACAGTTCTTACACATAGTAAAATTCCATTTCTATGGTGTTACATTAGGGTTGTACATAAAGGTTTGAGGTGCTTCTGTTCTGGGAGACAGGAGATGGGTTGAAATATGTGCTAAGTACTGGCCATTAGTTCTGGGATTTAGAGTGTCGGTTCGGTCTGCTTGCATAATTAAGAGGTATTAGTCCTTTTGTCTTTTAAGTTAGTAAATGTTAGTAAAAATGCTAAGCCTACATGATCTAAATAAGTTAGAAATTGTACCTGTACTTAATAATAAAGGATATTACTGCAGCTGGGTTGTGAGATTTATTTACTATTTACTGGTGTGAATTTCATTCATTCATGCAATTTCACTTAAGTGCTGATTTGACAGTTAGTTTCTTAAAGGGATAATGGCCCAGTTAAAAGGTATTTTACAGGTACATATTAATTGAGGAAAATGTTTGGAGTTCTGTAATCTCTTCAGGTTGTTAAGGACTGATTATTGTTACAATCTTTTCATAGTTTTGGGCAGGCATGGAGACATGATGGTGGGGATGTTATTATTCTGAATATTTATTCAGAGGTATCTTTTGATAATTATTCAGAGGTAAATAGGTCTAAACACTACTTGTAGCAAAGGCTGATAAGAATTGAAGGTGTAAAAAAACAGTAATGGTTAAAAGGGGTGGTTTAATTATAAAGGGTTGTTTTAATTTGCTCTATTTTAGAGTAAAATATACTGCAGAACCATGGTTTTATGAATGAATGAATGAAACCATGTTATAATAAATAACCCATTAGTAAAGGGTTATAAATGAATGAACAGGAACCCGATAGGAATGAATATAGTGAGCTGGTGAGTGAGTTAATAAAGATAATATATGGCACAATATCTTACACATGTCACCATAATCTCACCACCAACCATTAAGATCATTTGGCCTGTGATGGCATGCAATGTCTCCATGTTAAACAAAGCCATCTGCAGGAATTTCTAATCAGGGTTCATTTGCCAAGTCATGTGGCAATGGAGAATTGGTGATGGGCTGTGAACTTGCAATCCATCATCAAGAATCTTCGCTGGGGACAATTGTTTGTTCAATAGCTGTGTTGGGACAGAGGTGCATTTGGGCAGCAGCTTCTGGAACTGAACGGTCTTCTTCAGGGTATCCTCTATTCACCCGAAATGAGGAGTAGTCTAGAAAGGTGCCCTAATAATAGACAGCCCGTTTTCTCCTGGCTGGGGATCTTGCACATTCTGGGATTACTATTTTTATGATTAAAGAAAGAAATCTTCAAATGTTATGATGTTCATTCCTTCCCATCTGGGAAAGAAGAACTGTAATCATTTCACTTAAGCTGTCAAGACTCCAAATGGATATCACTATTGTCAATGTGACCTGCATTCCCGAAGAGGGACAGCAGAAAGAAGAAGCAAGGTTTTCACCTTGTACCAGAAAGGCAACACTGACAATCGCCCTTATATCCATGGAGTTAATATGGCTCTCTGAAATAGGATCCTGGATGCTCTGCCAGAACTGCCCAATTGTATAAATTAAAGATTCCTGAAACTTCACCTACAGGTCACACACAACCGATATGCCATTGTTGTCAATGTTTGTCCAACCCTACATTCCAATGAGTATGTTTAGGAAAAAACGTTTTTCTGACTGGCTGAGTACCTCACAGGCATCCAAAGGGAAGAAAAGGTCATCATTATGGAGACTTAATCGTTATGATTAACCATGACTTTAATGGCGACAACAGGATCATCTGGGTAAACAGGATGGGAAAAACCAATATAAATGCCATTCTCATGCTGATTGGTAGAGTGTAGTTAGCCTGGTCTCATTATACCAAATGACTTAATCCACCAGAAGGGCAAATGAAAAATCCCATGTAGGTAGCATCTTAGTTCAGTACAAAACCAAAAGGGACCTGCTGGGGAAAGAAATGAGCAGCCAACATTATCTGGCAGAAGAATGCAAGATCACAAACTGTTATGACTTAGGGTTCTCTAACCTGTCTTTTACTTTCCCCTTCTATAATACTTTCCAATAAAACCCCCTGAGTAAGATTTATCAAAAATTCAAATTTCAAAACCAGCCAGCTGTCGAATCTTCTCTTCATATCTTCCTCTGTCTTCTTTTCTTATTCTTAGGAATTTCTGTTTCACAGGTCACTCTCCGGGTAGTCTGCGTGTGTTGGTGGCTTGACAGTTCTCTCCCAACTGTTCAATTTTTCCCAGTCTTATACCCCCAAAGCATCAGATTGTGTCATTGGCTTTTAAGATAGTCAATATACTAAATTCAAACTTGATTAGAGTTTAGTTTTTTTTTGAGTGGGTATAATTTAAACTGATTAGCCAAATTCAAATATGTTTTTGTCTCCAGGCAACTAGCTACACTAGCTTCTGGACCAAATGTTACATTGTATCTTGTTCAGAACATTTGGTGCTGTCAGGTCTTTCTCCTAGCTTTTAACTCTTTTAAAGGTACAGCACACTCACTTCTTCATAACCCCTCCCTCCCCTATAAAAAATGAACCCTCATAATGAAAAGATGGCTTCCTTTCTTTTCTTGACTCTTTAAACACATTACCCGAACATACCAATAACTTTAATCAAAGTTCACCTTAACTTCCTCCCATTTAACTGTGTGTGTGTGTGTGAGTGTATATAATATATATATAAAATCTCATCTAAACGTTATCAGTTAAATCCGTGATAACACATTTACAATTACATTCTTATGGCCCACAACATGTACGATTTTTAAATTAAAAGTCTTGTAACATAAGACTCAGACAAAATAGTCTCATATGCTTGTATTTAAAGCATTCTAAGAATGTAAGAGGATTGTGACCTGTGTACACCACCGTGTCCGACACCATTGCTCGTGACATACACATTAAAATGTTGTAAGGCCAGTACCAAACTCAATAGTTCTTTTTCGATTGTGGAGTATTTCCTTTGGCGGATGTTGACCTTCTTCGAAAATAACCAACTGGCCGTTCAATCCCATCCTTGTCTTCCTGTAGGAGTACAGCTCCAACTCTTCTGTCATTAGCATTCATGGCAACTTTAAAAGGTTTTGAAAAGTCTAATGTAGCTAAAATTGGTTTGGTGATTAATAGCAATTTCAAATGGTTGAATGCCTCCTGGCCACTGAAACTTTGTGTTATTCTTCAGCAAATTGGTTAACAGTGCCACTACACTGCTGCAGTTTGGGACAAACTTCCGATAGAATCCGCTGAGTCCTAAGAATCGAAGCACCTCTTTCTTCAAGGTTGGTCATGGAAGTTCCTCAAAAGCCTTTGTTTTTGCATTCCATGGGGTCAACCTTCCATGACTGATGGTATGTCCCAAGAATGTCACCTCTGCTTTCGCGAATTCTGTTTTATTAAAGCTTATCACCAGTTTTGCTTCTCGTAGTCATTCAAAGAGCTCTGCCAACTGTACTATGTGATCTTTCCAGGACTTAGTGAAGATCATTACATCATCCAAGTAGACAGCACAGGTTGTTAACCCAGCCACAACGCTGTTCATGCGTCTTTCGAATGTGGCGGGCATATTTTTCATTCCAAAGGGCATCACTTTAAACTGATATAACCCAATTGGGGTTACAAATGCAGAAATTTCTTTTGCCATCTCTGATGAAGGTACTGCCAGTAACCATGCATTAAGTCCAACTTGCTGATGTAACTGGCTTGCCCGACTTTCTCAATACAATCCTCCAATCTTGGAATTGGATAGAAGTCCAGTTTTCTAACGACATTGACATTTCGATAATCCATGCAGAATTATTGAGTCCTGTCTGGTTTGGGAACTAAGATGATCGGTGAACTCCACTTGCTCGGGCTTAGTTCGATGATGTCCTCGTCAAAGATGACCTCCATCTCCTTCTGAACCTCTCTGGCTTTGGAAGGGTTAAGCTGATAGAGGTGTTGTTTTATCGGAGCAGTATTCTCTACATCTACCTTCATGTACAATAGCATTAGTCTTTCCCATCTGATTCTTACATGTGTCCTTATACTGCAGTAACAAATCTTTCAACTGCATTCCATGCTCCAGAGACAGATAGCTTACTAACCTATCCCACTCCTCAAGGACTTCTTCATTTTTTAAACTATTTTGAGGCACTTCACAATCAACATCATCTGGATTTGATTCCTCACTCTGCGAGGCAGTAACTAACACCGGTTTCTCCAGTTCTTTCTCTATACTATAATACGGTTCAACATGTTCACATGACATACCTTTTTTTATCTATCTGGCATATTTATAGATAGTTCAACTTTTTCTCAATTTGATATGGACGACTAAACCTGGCTTTGAAGGAATCGCTTATCACCGGTAACAGCACAAACACATCGCCTCCTTGGGAAAACATCCGAGTCTCAGAGCTTTTATCTGCTACCTGCTTCATTCTACACTGTGTCCTGTTCAGGTTCTGTTTAGCTAACTCACCTACTCGATTTAGTCTTCTTGCCCAAATATTAACTCAAAGGGAGTGAACTGAGTAGATTCATTTGGGGCATGTCTAATGGCAAACAATACGAATCGGATGCCTTTATTCCAATCATTTGGGTAATCCTGATAATATACTCTCAACATGGTCTTCAGGGTCTGAGGCCACCTTTCTGAATCTCCCTGAGATTCAGGATGTTATGCACTGGATTGAAAGTGCTGTATACCTAAGGTATCCATAACCTCCTTAAATAGCCTAGCAGTAAAATTTGACCCTAAAATTTGAATCTTTCTGGGTAGCTCATATCGTGTGAAGAAAGCTACTAACACCTCTCTTACCTTTTGTGCCTTGATATTCCATAATAAAATTGCCTCCGGAAATCTGGTAGACACATCCATTATGATTAACAAGTACAGTCATAGAGATGTACAGCAGGGAAACAGACCCTTCGGTCCAACCTGTCCATGCCGACCAGATATCCCAACCCAATCTAGTCCCACCTGCCAGCACCCAGCCCATATCCCTCCAAACCCTTCCTATTCATATACCCATCCAAATGCCTCTTAAATGTTGCAATTGTACCAGCCTCCACCACTTCCTCTGGCAGCTCATTCCATACACGTATCACCCTCTGCGTGAAAAAGTTGCCCCTTAGTTCTCTTTTATATCTTTCCTCTCTCACCCTAAACCTATGCCCTCTAGTTCTGGACTCCCCAACCCCAGGGATAAGACTTTGTCTATTTATCCTATCCATGTCCCTCATAATTTTGTAAACCTCTATAAGGTCACTCCTCAGCCTCCGACGGTCCAGGGAAAACAGCCCCAGCCTGTTCAGCCTCTCCCTATAGCTCAGATCCTCCAACCCTGGCAACATCCTTGTAAATCTTTTCTGAACCCTTTCAAGTTTCACAACATCTTTCCGATAGGGTTCTCGGGAGGGCACCTACTCAATCAAATATAACCCGTGTGAAAGGTTCTTCAAATGCGGGAATTGGCAGCAAAGGTGCTGTTTTCTTATCGCATGTGGCTTACCTACCATTTGACATGTATGACATGTACGGCAAAGGTTAACCATATCTTTGTGCATCCCAGGCTAATAAAAGTGTTTTTGTACCTTCGCCTGAGTCTTTCGTACCCATAAGTGACCTCCTACAGATAGTTCATGTGCTACCCATTACACTTCCTGTCTGTATGCTACTGGCAACATAATCTAGCGCACTTCAGCCCACTTCTCCTCTGCAACAACCTGTCGTGATCTCCACTTTCGCCTTAGGATTCTATCTTTCAGAGAATAACCCTCTGGAATATTCTCTGCCTCCTTTTCGGAGTACACAGCCACATATATGTCTTTTTAAAAAATCCCTATACAGTGTAGAAAGAGGCCCTTCGGCCCAACGATGCCAAACCGATCCTCCGAAGAGTATCCCACCCACACACATTCCCCTAAATTTACCCCTCACTAATGCACCTAACCTACACATGCCAGAAAACTATGGGACAATTTAGCATGTCCAATTCACCTAAACTGCAAATCTTTGGATTGTGGGATGAAGCCAGAGCACCCAGACGACACCCATGCAGGCACAGGGAGAATGTGCAAACTCCACACAGATAGTCGCCCAAGGCTGGATCGAACTCAGGACCCTGGCGCTGTGAGGCAGCAGTGCTAACCACAGAGCCACCGTGCCACCCCGACCTTGCATTGTTTTGTCTTGCTGTTACAAGTCCCTTCGCTTTTCAGGACTAAACACTTCTGTCTGACCCTCTGCCTGTTCAAACATTTCCTGCACCATTACGTCAAAAGGGTATCCGTTAACTGAACTTCCATTCCTTCACCTTTCTCTTTACTTTTCGCTTCATGCTGTAACTTATGCTAGTGGGATCTAGTTACCACACAGTCCAGGAAAATACCAGAATGCTTCTGTTTTAACTCCTCACTTCCTTGGTCTTCCTTGGGCTTTTCTACAACAGGGGTGTCACTCCCACCTTAGATCCTACCAAATCATTCCCAAGAACAAACTGAATTCCTGGAACTGACACTCTGTCAATCATTCCCACTGTAACTTCCCCAGTTGTAAGTTGGCACTCCAACCTGGTCTTGCATAGGGAACACTAAATTTCCGTCCATCTATCCCACAAGTTACCACACTCTCAGTAACAGAGCAGAAAAAGTGCATATTTGCTCATCTCTCACCATCAGCGACTGGTTAGATCCTGTATCTATCAAGATTATAACTTCTTGTCCTTCTCCTCCTGTTTTTTCTGAGTAAACCTTACCCACAGAAGTGGATTCTTTGTGAAGATCAGGTACTAACTCCATACCTAATCCCTACCTCAGCTGCAGTTCCTCGGCTCTTCTTGGGGTCTCCTTTACTAACTTCACTAATGCCACTAGCTTAGCTTACTTAACCACATCTTTTCCCACAATGCCTTTCTTTAACAACCAGCCCTGTGACTTTACATGTCTCATTTTACCACAGTGGAAACACCTGAGGCCTTTTACCTCCTTTCCAGTCTCTTGGGCTTCTTTTTTATCCTGTGGTAAATTCTTACCAGTGCTCTCTATTCTTGGTTTAGTAGTGTACAATCTCCCCTTCTCCCAACTTCTGTGCCTCACAGGATAAAATTCTGGCCGGAAGCTTGTTTTGTACACCAGCATGTACTCATCTGCTAATTCTGCTGCCCTTCTGACTTCCTGAACTTTCTGTTCCTCCACGTGAATTCTTATCATCTCTGGAAGTGAGTTTTTGAACTCCTCCAGCAGAATAATCTCTCGTAGAGCCTCAAAACTCTTATCTATTTTGAAAGTGTGCACCCATCTATCAAAATGACTGTGTTTAATTCTTTCAAACTCAACATAAGTGTGACCTGGTTCCTTCTTTGTGTTTCTGAACCACTCTATGCTTCTAGTATCAATTTACAAGCAATTAAATATCCTGTTTAATCTCTTTATAATCTCTTGACCCCTCATCTGACAGTGCTGCAAATACCTTACCAGCTCTGCCTACCAGTTTAGTCTGAACTAGCATTACCAATAAATCCTCAGACCACTCCATCTGCCTAGCCAATTTTTCAACTGAAATAAGTAAGGCTTCAACATCTTTCTCATCAAGTTTTGACATATTTGTAGATATCACTGCCTTCTTTGTTAATCTTCATCCTGTTAACTCGACTTTGCTGACTAAATTGCAATTTCTCAAGTTCAAATTCTCTCTCTTTTGCTCAGCTAAGAACCTTCTCTCTCTTTCTTTTTCCTCTCTCTCTCCACTCCTTCTTTGTCTCTAATCTTTCTCTTTCCCTCTCCCTTTCTTTTCTCTCTGTTTGCTCAGCTAAGAAACTTGTCTCTCTTTTGCTCTTTCCTCTCTCTCTATTTATCTTCTGACTCCATTTTCCTCAATTGGAATTTAAGTTTTTCTACCTCTACTGCACTTGTCTGTTTCTCTGACACACCTAAGTGTTTGAGAAACCCCTTTACAATTTTAGCTTTACTTCTGTCCTTGGTAAAACCCAAATCTAACTTCTTTGCTAATTCTAAAAGTATGGCCTTTTTCTTTCTTTCTAGATTTGCTTGGCAAATTTGGAAATCATCTTCAAATCCCAGAACCTCTTTAGCAATTTTGAGAGCTATTTTTCTCACTTTTAATCAACTGCAAGTCACTGAAAGTAAACAAATTGCCTCACCTATGTTTTATTTAAAGATTAGGACACGAACCCACAAGTGTTTAAATCTGCTGGGAGTTTTTTTTACTCCAAATCTATTCAAATCTGTCTAAACCAGTTCAAATCTCAGATGTGCCCCAAACTGTTATGACACAGGCTACCCCCCACACCCACCATTTTACTAGCAACACAGAAAAGATTTACCCCGTATAGTAATCTGATAATTCACGAGGCCAAGAACTACCCCAATGGTCACTATTTAAAATAAAAAATAACAACTTTATTTCTTAAAGTCTAACAGAATAATTAACTAACAATGACATACATCTCCTTTCTCTAACCTGTCTTTTACCTTCCCCTTCTACAATACTTTCCAATAAAACCCCCTGATTAAGATTTACCAAAAATTCAAATTTCAAAACCAGCCAGCTGTCGAATCTTCTCTTCATATCTTCCTCTGTCTTCTTTTCTTCTTCTTAGGGATTTGTGTTTCACAGGTTACTAATCAATAAAGGTACCTTTAAGAGAGTTATTCTCCGGGTAGTCTGCGTGTGTTGGTGGCTTGGCAGTTCTCCCCACCTGTTCAATTTTTCCTGTTCTTATACCCCCAAAGCATCAGATTGTGTCACTGGCTTTTAAGATAGTCAATATACTAAATTCAAACTTGATTAGAGTTTAGTATTTTTTTGAGTGGGTATAATTTAGACTGATTAGCTGCATTCACATATGTTTTTGTCTCCAGGCAACCAACTACACTAGCTGCTGGACCAAATGCTACATTGTATCTTGTTCAGAACATTTGGTGCTGTCAGATATTTCTGCTATCTTTTAATTCTCTTAAAGGTACAGCACACCCACTTCTGAGGGAATTCTGTTTCACAAGTCACTGATCGATAAAAGTACCTTTAAGAGAGCTATTCTGCGGGCAGTCTGCAGATGTTGGTGGCTTGGCAGTTCTCTCTCAACTGTTCAATTTTTCCTGTTCTTATACCCCCAAAGCATCAGATTGTGTCACTGGCTTTTAAGATAGTCAATATACTAAATTCAAACTTGATTGGGGTTTGGTTTTTTTTTGGGTGTATATAATTTAAACAGATTGGCTGCATTCAAATTCATTTTTGTCTCCAGGCAATCAGCTACCATAGCTGCTGGGCCAAAAGGTCACATCGTACCTTGTTCAGAACACTTGGTGCTGTCAGGTAGTTTTTCTAGCTTTTAACTCTCTTAAACACCCACATCTTCATAACATTAATCAAGAAGTCAGCAATCAAATTGCTGCAGACAAACACCCAAAACCAAATTGGGAAGATAAAAGGCATGTAGTAGGAAGAGAAAGCTCGAGAAATCCAACAATATGCTGATTATTATGACATATAAAGGATTTTTGAAGTCACTTGGGTATCTGTTAACATGAGAAAGAACAACTTCACCCACTCCCCAAACATGAGTTCACCATGGCAGTGGATATTCTCCACTTTATCTCCTGGCACCTCATGGTGGAATGCATGTGTGGGCCACCATCAATGGGAAAATTACAACAACTGACTAAAATAAAACAAAGCCCTGATGATATTTCACCTGATGTCTTCAAATCTGGTGAACTTTATTCATATCAAGACTCCAATCCTGTAGATTTAGGAGGAAAGAAATTTCCCCACCCTCTCCATCCTGATGTCAGAATAGCAATACTTGTTCCTTCACATAGGATGATTAATCATGCTGTTGAAATGATTGAAGTGATTTCCCTCTTGTCAACAGGAAAACGTGAAACACATTCTCTGGAATCACCAACTTCCTCTGACTGAGGAAATCCTTCTAGAAGCAGTGTAATTTTAGAATGTTCAGAGGAACGTCTGACACCGTCTTTGTTGCCATACAATTTCAAGAGAAAAAAACGTCAGACACTTTTCATTACTTTCATTAACCTGACCAAAGCAGTTGACTATAAATTGAAAGGTGCCAAGGTTTGTGATGCAAAGATTTGGATGTCCATGGAACTTCATCACAATTCTGCAGTTGTTTCATTATGAGTACAAACTGCCTTGAAAGAGGCATGTAACCACAGACAATCTTAAAATCCAAATCATGATCAATCAAGGCTGTGTGATAGACCATACTATTTATATTTGACTTTAGAGTGTTATTCACCTTGTCATACATCTACTAGCCATTAATGTCAGTATTAAATGCTACATAGATGGGAATCTCTTTCTCATCAGTCACTTCTGTCCCAAATATGAGCTGACCTTTACAGACGCAGGTGATCTATAGCATGTCGATAACTGCAGTGGTCATTGCCTAAATGTGATGTAAAGTTTGTGATTTATTATTTCAGATTTTTGAATTTTGAACTCATGGCTTTACAGGTTTTCCTGTGTGTTTGAAGAAGGTTAGTCACTAACTTGTCGGTATTGTAGCAGCTATGATAATTTAACTTAAAACACAGCAGTGGAGAGAGAAACTTTCTGGAGAGTAATGAAGTTTTGTTAACATTGACAGATGAAACTGTTTAGGAAGAGGTTATCTCAATGTCAGGAGTTTAGTTTAAAAGTTCCAGACTAGAAGTGGTTGGTTAATTCATGACAGCATTATACAAAGTTGTGAAGGTCTAAGTTCAGTTACATAACAAGTCAGGGAAGTTGAATTGAAACCACAGCAAATTCAAACCCTGTGTGGGATAGAGAAGAGAATTCTCTCTGATATTTCTGTACTATACTTAAATGTTACTGGGATAAATTGGATTGTATTTTTACTGAGTGTTTTGAAATATTTAAACTAGTGTTATATGTAAAAAGCTTGATTTATTGTAAATCATCTTATCTTTGGTTTGTATTGTAAACATTTGTTTTGTTGTTAAAATCAAAACTATGGCATTTGAACCTGTGCTTCAGTGAAAGGTCACCTTGTAAAAACTAAATAGAACAAAAAGTGATCTATCAAGCCAGATTTCAATAGGAGATTTGCCATATTTAGTAGTAACATCAGCTGGGATCCTAAAACATTTGCATTGTTTCCAAGCCACACTCGATCTCTTCCAAACAGGAAACTCAGCCTGTTCATGAATATTGTCAAAATGAAACTCATACCTCAATCCACAACTGGTAAACCACATATACCATGCCCCATGTATGATAAATATGTTGACCACTTTCTATACTTTGGCAGCCACCTCACTATGAAGAGGAGATCCAATGTGGATTAGCTGTAATAGATCAGCATTCTACAAACTACAGCAGCAAGTGTTTGACAACAAAACCTCTGCTAGTCAACAATGATACTGTGAAGTTCTCTTTGAAACATCACAGTATTATCATTAATGACTGGAAGGAGCTTTTTTCAATCATTCAAAATGACAACAATTTTTCCATCAAATTGCATCAAACATTGAATTACAATGTCTTGATGAGACACATGGTGACAGAGAAAGAAAGAAAATGAAGTAACACCTTTACTCCAGATCCCACGACTTTGTGGGACATCCAACCCCATGCACTCAAAAGACCTGTTTGGTCACATGAAGACCCATGGCAGAAACACCCCATTCTGAGTGAACGTTATGTTCAAATTGAGGGACTGCTGATGACATCATGTGATTTATTTTAACTATAGTGGGTGCTAGATTGTGTTTTTAAAAAATTATTCATGGAATTTCAGCATCCTTCAATAGCCTTGAGAATTAAACACTCTCACAGAATGTCATTGGTTACAGACAATAAAACCATTTCATTGAGCGTCAGATTGGCAAATGATTTGCACTTGGCAGAAACAATATAGTTACGGTCATTACAAACTTCACAATGTTCTCTAGGAATATCAATCAACAAAGATGCTCTTGCAATAACCCAATCCCTTGTGGTTTACATGGTGGTTCATATCCACAGATGGCCTGACTTACCACTATTGGCTTCAGAGTAATTGCTGCCAGAGAGGAAGTCAGCTTCAGAGGTACTGTTTAAAATACTTTGGAGACATTAGGTTTGATTTCAATTTGGGATCAGGAAACTGGCCCCCAGCATTTTTGAGTCCCCACCGCACCCCATGTCTGTATCACTGATATGACCTGTTTTGTAATGAGCTGCTATTGATTACCCCAGAGATGAATTCAGTTCACAAATGGAGCTGCTGGGAACTGCATAGAGGTGGGATCATCTCTAGATTGCAATCTTCAATGGCAGATTGCAATCATACAGTCTCCGACTCCTTGCAGATGGAGTAGGCAAGAAATCACTGACTTAATAGTGCATTGGTGCAAGCAAGTGACCAGATAGACAATTGGAAGGTACTTGATTGAATCTGTTTGAATCACTCTATTTCATTAACCATATTGAACAATGGTTTACCACATTGCTTCCGACAGCCAAATACATGTACACGAGACAATTCTCTTTTCCGAGTCTCTAATGTAAAAATGTTCCTTTAACCCTTACTGGCTCTTTGTGAAACTCTTTCAAGAATGCGAATAGTGCTCTCAATTGGAGATGGCATGGACACCATGAATCCCATCCTCAGTTTGAAAAGAGTAATGTGTTCTGGAAGACTGATAGACCATTTAGATACATTAATTTTTAAGTGCATGTGCACTCGATCTTGCTTCTGTGAAAATTTGAAGATCCAACCCATTTAAATTAGGGTTGAGAAACATCTCAGCCTACCCATATCAAAATGACATAGCAAACTGACACCTAAATAAAGTAACACCCAGCAGATAATTTCCTACACATTCCAAACCTTGTGTCAAAATGCAGTGCTGCTTATTGTGTACTCCCAGAGGAAACTATGTTGGCTGGTGCAATGGCTCTTTCTTTTATCTGAGATGGGCTTAGTTTGGAGCCTTTAAAAATGGTGGCCAGGACTCAATTCTGGGAATCCCACACCACTCCGATTCCAGCAAATTTTGCCAGCATGAGATAAGGTTGTGGTAGCACAGCTGCATGCCTTGGTCAGCACTATTTCAAGGCTGGAGAGCTTAAATTTTCAATTTTTATGAAGAATGTTTTGTAAGACAGAACACTTGCTGTACCTTAGAAAACAAATCATAACTACCTGTTTCTCCACGTTCAATAGACTTAATTGCCTCCACTTTAACTGTTTTACTTTGACAGCCAGGGGTCATTAAGTGCTTGGCTGAGTTTCAAAAGTTACAGAACTACATGTTTTATTTTGGCACACTGTAGACAGTTTCATTCGTACTTAGTGAGAGTTCTATTTTAGTCATTCATTCATGGCTGTTGCCAAAATATATTGTGCATCCCTGTTTACCCAGTTGGAGGTGCTAGTGAGCGGTGTTCTTGAACTGTTGCAAGCCCTCAGTTATAGGGACACCCACAGTCGTTTTAGGAAGAGAATTCCAAGATTTTAACCCAGCAAGAATGAAGAAATGGTGATATAGCTCTGTGGCAAGATGATGTGTGGCTTGAGGTGGGGGGCCGGGGGTTGGGGATGAGAGCGATGTTATTCACAGGCTGTAGCATTCGCAAGGATCTGCTCCCTTGTCCTTAGAGTTGATAGGGATTGTAGAGTTAATGCAATGCACCTTATAGATGGTGTATACTACTACCATAAAATGAATGTTGAACATGGTGGATGCAGTCAAAAGGGATGCTTTGACCTGGATGATATTAAGCTTCTTCAATGTTGTTGGAGCTGCACTCATCCAGGCAAGTGTAAAACAAATTCCTGACTTGAGCCTTATAGATGGTTGACAGACTTTGGGAAATCAGGAGGTGAGTTAGTTGCTGCATGATTTCTAATCTCTGTCCAGCTCTTGTGGCTCTTGTTGTCAAAACCTCTAGGATTTTTTTTAGAGGAGAAGGATTTACAGAGTTGGGAAGCTTCTGAATTTGAACTTCCCACCTCCTTCACAAAATCTGGCTGAATGTTTACCCGAAGCATCCAGTCTCTTTCCCCCATGCTGTCAACAGGGTCTAGCTCATGGTTATTTGCAGAAATACCAATTAAATGCTGTTGCCCTGCAGGGCCTTTATTGCAACCAGTAGTATTTATTTTCCACATTCATCGATGTACTGTACTTCCAAAAATATTTCCAGCTGGGACCTCACTTTTGTTTAGAAAAATATATAAGCAATAGACAAACTTATTATCACGGAACTTGTTATTTACTTTACTAGCCATAATATTTGAGTTTTGCAGTCTGTACTCAGCAAACAACATCATACTTCAGGCTGATGGTTTCAACGAGAAATCAAGGCATAGCAGCAAGCCAAGAAAATTTGATACCGTAGAAGTTACTGTATACATTTGACAATGTCATAATGCAGTGAGTCCTCCAAGGTATTTCTTTTATAATGCATTATGTCATTAATGACAGAAGAAAATTTGTCCTTGTGAAGATCACTTAGGATCATAGAATTATATAGAATAGAAGAAAGGAATTGCACCCAAATCAGCTCTTGAAAGCTTTTTAAAAATTCATTTCTGGGAATGAATTAAATAGGCCAGTATTTATTGCCTATCCCTAGCTAGCCAAATGCTGCCAGACCCACTGAGTTTTGCCAGCAATTTCTGTTTTTTTTAGTGAACCAGATGGTTTCTTTTTGACAAACAACAATGGTTTCATGGTCATCATCAAACTTTTAATTTCAGATTTTTATTGAATTCAAATTCTACCATCTGATGGGGTTCAAACTCAAGTTCCCGGAATATTCTCTGGATCACTGGATTAATAGTCTTGTGATATCACCACCATCACCTCCTCCTTGTCCACTTAGGCTTGTTTCTGTCACTTTTCTTTGCACATTTTAAAGATGTTGTTTGTTTAAATATTTTTCCTTACTGTAAAGCCATAATGGATTCTGCATCCATCACTGTTTCTGGCATGTTGTAAAATTCCTCAGTGGAAGAATGAAATCAGCTAACCTCTCTCTTCATCTTTCTTGGTAAACTACTAATAACCCACCCTTTTGAAAATCATACATTATTTGGAATTTCTTGACAGGATCCTCCATTAACTACCCAGGGCTGAATCTTACCTTTGTTTGACAGTTCACTGTCAGTTCATAAATGCTAATTTCATTGAGATTTATGAAGATTTCTTTCTGCAAGACATTTTCTTGCCACACTTTACCAAATATGCCACATTAACCCCCTATTATGCCCCATTGGTGCCCCTCCTGACTGATTCTAATCCCATTCTACCACTTTCCAGATCAGAAACAATTAGTCACTATCAGGATATCCCAGAATTGACCAGCAACCCTTGCGCCTGCACCATCTTTTAAAGCCCATAGTGCACCCAGACTAGCACCAGCCAGTAGCTGGCATTATTCCTCATATTTGCCATGGACATGGTAGGCAGGGAAAAATGTTGGTGCCCCACTGTGTGTGCAAGGACCTGGATTGACTGATACAGAGAAAGGATGTCATTTTCCCTCAATGACACAGAAGAGACCACAAAACCAGATCATGCCAGTCTGGTCCAAGGTTGCCACCCAAGGTAGTGTAGTCTCAGCTGTCTGAAAGAATGCGCAGAATGTAGGAAGAAGGTCAATGACTCTCTCACTCTGCTAGGGTACCACCTACTATCCCACACCTCACACTTACTCCATCTCTGCTGCTGCACCCACCTCTGACCAAGACTCATGCTCTACTGCTGTTATGAACACTTGCAACATCTTCCCTATGTATAAGATCATAAGACACATGAGCAGAAGTAGAGCATTCAGTCACTGGAGCTTGCTTCATCATTCAATGGGATCCTGGCTAATCTGAATCTTCAGCAACAAAAATAGAAATTGCTGGAGAAACACAGCAGGTTTGACAGGATCTGTGGAGAGAAAGCAGAGTTAATGTGACTGAAATATTCTGGTCTCTGATAATCCTCACCTTCACTTTCCTTCCTTTTCTCCATAGCAGATTAAAAATCTGCCTACCTCAGCCTTGAATATACTTATTGACCCAGCCCCCACACCCTTCTGTCGGTGGTAAAAAACCACTCCACAAATCCACTATCTTCTGAAAGAGGAAATTCTTCCTATCTTCTGTCTTAAAAGTGTGAGATTTTGAGATTGTGCTTTCTGATCCTAGATTCGCCCACAAGAAGAATAAACCTTTCTGCATCTACCTTCTCAAAACCCTTAAGAATCGTATATGATTCGGGACTTATCTGTTCACCTTGTTTCACTTGCTCTGAACATAGGCCCCCCCCCAACTCCCACAGTACAACCAACACCATGAACCCTACAAACTCCCTGAGCCGTCCATTCAGTAGCTCAGGGCAACTTCCCACCTGCAACTAAATTAATACCTATGCAACCAAGTTTTAATTCCCTTAATCTCTACCTCTGTCTCATTCCTGGATAGAAAGAGCCCAGAATAGGGAGAAGAAAGAGTCAGGACAGGTGATGGCCAGCCCTATATTTAGCTTCTATGCCATGTGATAAGTAGATCCTAACTGAACAGCTAACTGACAGTGTGCAAGCCCTTGGACTGAGGCTGCCCTTGACATACTGCACCAGGAACGCCCAATGGAAAGCTTCCTCCCTTGACTGAGAACTGCTGACAGCCACAACGGTCACCCTTGCTTTGGGCATGACAGTGCAGCAGCACTATGAGCCTGGATTCTCTGACTCCAGGACGAGGTGCAAAAAGGCAAGGAATGCAGTAAGCATCCAGGTAGGCTCAGAGTGAGTGAGCACTGAGTTAACAAGAGAGATGCAGTCTAGTCCAGCCCATGAGCTTTTTAGCATGTCCCTCATCACAAAGTATCCTTGATATAATCATAGTTGACTTTGTGCCTCAAGATAAAGCATTGAAATACAGAAGTATCCTATAAAGTGGTTGAGAGATGTGCCATGGGGATTTCTTGAAGCTGCACATGCCAATGTCCATGGATATAGCTTACATGTGGCCAGTGTCTATAAGGTTTGCCCTGAGATGCTGGTGCCTGATTGGAGCAAGCAGCAAGTTAAATTAACTGGGTACCTGCTCTAACATCCATGTTGACAATCCTGGTACTTAAACTGCTCACAGTGGATGATTTGGTAGAAGGCATAATATTGAGGAAAAGCCGACAATTAAGAAGGCTGTTAAGGAGCAATAATTCCCCTTCAGGAGGGAGTATCTCTTTGAAACTTACAGAATACTGAGAAGTCTGTCTAGAGGGGATGTGGAGAATATGTTTCCATGGGTAGGAGAGACTAGGACCTGGACAGAGTTAAGGAATGACCCTTTAAAACTGAGATGGGGAGGAATTTCTTCAGCAATAAGGGCTGGATCTATGGAAGTCATCGCCACTGAAGGCTGTGTAGGTCAAATCATTGAGTGTGTTTAAAACAGAGATAGCTAGGTTCTTGACTGGTAAGGGGAGAAGGTAGGAGAATGGGATTGAGAAATACATCAGCTATGATCAAATGGCAGAGCAGACTTGATGGGCTGAATGGCCTAATGCCCCTGTATTGTATGGTCTTAATATGAAACCTATCAATGCCTAATAAGAATCTCATCTCAATTAGGTTAAAACAATTGTTTCTGAAATGGAGATATGCCTTCCTGGAGTTCTTGTGCACTTCTGCCACATTTTTTCCTTAGGATCCATTGTTTGGACTCCTCTAAGTTTCTGCCCTGGGGAGTTTTTGTAACTAAAGCCTGTCCTGCCTATTTTTCTCTTGGGAAATCATCTCTATGCCCTTTTGTTTCCGTTCAAAATGTGTTGTAATGTACTAACTGGCAACATAATGATTTGAAAGCTTTACTGTTTGAGCTCGAATATGTCTCTATTTATAAAACTTATGCTCCTACTTTTGAAGTTTATTTCTGTCCCTTAAATGTGGGCCAAAACATTCAAAGAAAATAGATTGAATGTCATTAGTACAACAGCACATCATCAGTTTAAAACAGAAACAAAATCATCAGGTTGCCTTTGCCTTGCATAATTTGATTAATTGGAAACCCAGTGGTTTAGTGGTGGTGGATAATAGGAAAGAAACAATATAATCAGGAGTCATTAAGTAGCTCTGAACTGGATTTTCCTGTCCCAGGGTGGAAGGACTGGGAAGTGGGGGCAGCCAGGAACATACTTCAGGGCTATGTCTGTTTTGCAGTCTGGTACTTAGCCCAATCAGGGGCATTACTCAGCATCAGGCAGAGACACTGATCCAGTAGCAGATCAGCATGTAGGAAGCCACCCCCCCCCCCCCCCCCATGTATAGGGCCCAATAAGATTTTGTTGGTGGAAAAGCCCTGCAGTGTTGGTGGCCTGGGAATTTAATAGGCTATCACCCCAAGAAAAGGTCACAGACATCAAAGGATGTGACCCCAATGATGCAAACAGAGGGGTTTTCCCTCAGGCTGTCCACTACCGCAACTTTTATAATTTGTTTTTCTGCATCAGTGGATGGTCCATGATGAGGCATTTTCCCTCAGCTCAAAAGCAGTCTCCCCTTTGATTGGGGGATTATTAAGGCAACAGGATTCAGTGGTAAATCATTAGAATGCTACTTTGAGGAAAAGCCACCTGCTGCTCCTGCTCCTGCAAGTGTAAACATCAGACCCCCCCCCCCTTTGGTCCCATTATCGGGATTATAAAACCAGGAGTAAAATACAGGCCTTTAAATCTTGATTTTATATTACATTGGTTTAAAACAAGTTAGGTGATGGCCTAGTTGTACAATCACTAGACTGTTAATCCAGAAACTTGGCTAATGTTCTGGGCACCAAGATCTGAATCCCACCATGGCAGATGGTGGAGTTTGAATCAAATAAAAAATATCTGGAATTAAGAATCTACTGACACCAGGAATCCATTGTCGATTGTTGAGGGGATAAAACCCATCTGGTTCACTAATATCCTTCAGGATAGTAAATCTGCTATCCTTACTTGGTCTGGCCTCCATGTGATACCAGATCCACAGCAATGTGGTTGACTTTTGACTGCCCTCTGAAATGTTCAAGCAAGTGGCTCAGTTGTGAGAGTTACAATGAAGTCTCAACAAACAAACAAAACTGGATGGATCAACCTAGGCAATGGAAAAGGCAATGGCAGATGCAGCCCTGACAACTCTGCCAAGTCCTCCTTACCAACATCTGGGGGCTAGTGCCAAAATTGGGAGAGCTATCCCCAGACTAGTCAAGCAACAGTCTGCCATATTGTACTCATAGTATCATACCTTACAATGTGCCAGACACTGCCATGATGATCCTTGGATATGTCCTGTCCCAGTAACAGCTTAGACTCATAGAGTCATAGAGATGTACAGCATGGAAACAGACCCTTCAGTCTAACCCGTTCATGCCGACCAGATATCCCAACCAATCTACTCCCACCTGCCAGCACCCGGCCCATATCCCTCCAAACCCTTCCTATTCATATACCCATCCAAATGTTGCAATTGTACAAGCCTCCACCACATCCTCTGGCAGCTCATTCCATACACGTACCTCCCTCTGTGTGAAAACGTTGCCCGTTAGGTCTCTTTAATATCTTTCCCCTCTCACCCTAAACCTATGCCGTCTAGTTCTGGACTCCCTGACCCCAGGAAAAAGACTTTGTCTATTTATCCTATCCATGCCCCTCATAATTTTGTAAACCTCTATAAGGTCACCCCTCAGCCTCCGACGTCCAGGGAAAACAGCCCCAGCCTATTCAGTCTCTCCCTATAGCTCAAATCCTCCAACCCTGGCAACATCCTTGTAAATCTTTTCTGAACCCTTTCAAGTTTCACAACATCTTTCCGATAGGAAGGAGACCAGAATTGCATGCAATATTCCAACAGTAGCCTAACCAATGTCCTGTACAGCCACAACATGACTTCCCAACTCCTGTACTCCATACTCTGACCAATAAAGGAAAGCATACCTAGGCGCCTCCTAGCAGAGCGCTTTAGGGAACATCTCCGAGACACCCGCACCAATCAACCAAACCACCCTGTGACCCAACATTTCAACTCCCCCTCCCACTCTGCCGAGGACATGGAGGTCCTGGGCCTCCTTCAACGCCGCTCCCTTACCATCAGACGCCTGGAGGAAGAACGCCTCATCTTCCGCCTCGGAACACTTCAACCCCAGGGCAGCAATGTGGACTTCAACAGCTTCCTCATTTCCACTTCCCCCACCTCATCCTAGTTTCAAACTTCCAGCTCAGCACTGTCTCCTTGACTTGTCCGGACTTGTCCGACCTGCCTATCTCCTTTTCCACCTATCCAATCCATCCTCTCCTCCTTGACCTATCACCTTCATCTCTTCCCTCACTCACCCATTGTACTCTATGCTACTCTCTCCCCACCCCCACCCTCCTCTAGCTTATCTCTCCACGCTTCAGGCTCACTGCCTTTATTCCTGATGAAGAGCTTTTGCCCGAAACGTTGATTTCGCTGCTCGTTGGATGCTGCCTGAACTGCTGTGCTCTTCCAGCACCACTAATCCAGTATTTGCTTTCCAGCATCTGCAGTCATTGTTTTTACCTATCCCGAATCAGTCCTTGCCTTTCCAAATACATGTATATCCTGTCCCTCAGGATTGCCTCCAACAACTTGCCCACCACTGACGTCAGGCTCACTGGTCTATAGCTCCCTGGCTTGTCTTTACCACTCTTCTTAACAGTGGCACTACGTTAACCAACCTCCAGTCTTCTGGCACCTCACCTGTGAGTATTGATGATACAAATCTCTCAGCAAGGAGCCCAGCAATCACTTCTCTAGCTTCCCACAGAGTTCTCGGGTACACCTGATCAGGTCCTGGGGACTTTTCCACCTTTATGAGTTTCAAAACATTCAGCACTTTCTCCTCATAAATATGGACATTTTTCAAGGTGCCACCATCTATTTCGGTACTTTCTATATCCTCCATATCCTTTTCCACAGTAAATACTGATGCAAAATACTCGTTTAGTACCTCCCCCATTTACTGTAGACTTAGTGGAGGTGGCAGCACAGTTGTATACAGTCAGGAGGGAGTTGTCCAGAGAGTCCTCGATATTGACTCCAGATCCCATGAAATCTCGTGGCTCAGGTTAAACACTGAAACCTCCTGCTGGTTACTATGTACCTGTCCTCCCTCACTTGATGAATCAATACCTCTGCATGTTGAAGAACACTTGGAGGAAGCACTTGGGTGGTGGGGCGTATTGGGGGAGGGGGGGCAGGGGGGCGGTCAAGGGTGTACAATGTACTCTGGGTGGGGCTTTCAATATCCACTACCAAGTGTGCCTCAGCAGCAGTATTACTGATCGAGCCGGTCAGGTCTGAAAGGTTTTAGCAGCTAGATTGGGTCTACAGCAGGTGGTGAGGGAACCAACAAGAGGGGACAACATATTTGACTTCATCCTTAATAATCTCTGGCTTCAAATGCATCTGGCCATAACCATATTGACAGGCATGACAACCGTACAGTCTTTGTGGAGAGTCACATGTAGGGCAGACCAGGTAAGGACAGCAGTTTTGTTCCCTAAATGACATTAGTGAACCAGATGGGGTTTCCACAAAATCAACAATGCTGTCACAGTCATAATTAGACTTTTTATTCCAGATTTTTATTAATTTCAAATTTAACCATCTGCCATGGGTGGGACTTTAACCTGGGTCCCCATAACATTCGATGGGTCTCTGGATTAACAGTCTCTCAATAATACCATTAGACCATTGATTCCCCTCTTTCAAATGGAAGAGAGTAATCTTGACTATTCACTGCAACAGCAGTGAGGGTAGGGAGGCAGACAGATACACCTGGAAAACCAGACATCTTAGTCAAGACTGGGATTGTGTTTTTGTAGAAACTGGTGGGAGGTGAAGCTGCTACGTGGTTCTTTTCCCTGTTTAGGGAAATCTTGGGCTTTTGTTTGCCATTTCCCTGGGACTTATTGTCACCTTCCCGATGAAAAGGGAGAGTGAAACAAGTGACCAACTAAGGGAATTTTGAAGAGCAAAAAGCCTCCATACTTCAATTACAGATTTTCCAAATAATTATTGATATGACATTCTGAATTTTGCATTGTGCCTGAAATATATGTGTTGGTCAAATTTAGTCCACCTTTTTTTGTTCTTCTGCCTTTGAAATAAAAGTCCATAGCAATTATCTATTCCAATCAAAATGGCCTTCAAATTGTGTTCTATTTTGGTCTTTCACAAAGATTTTTGTGCAAAAATCATGTGTAATAGTCCTGGGTGATATTTTGACAAGAGCTTCTTGGACAGCTTAACAGTGACATTTAGCAGGTCATTTTGAGTCTGTTCAGTTTTTACATAGTTTCACCAGGCCTTGACAGCTATATTAAATTCTGGGACACGTTTATCCTAGTAATAATGGCTTATCACTTGATTAGATGTTTTGCGTAGTAGTCATGGTATTTTAATGGCATTGCCACTGATTCACAATCATCCATTCTGGATTGAAGAGCAGAATTAAAGAAAAATCAAAATTGCCTTAAATGGCTGGCATCTTCAATTTACATCTCAGTTGTGCTCGAAAACAGGACATGGATTGCTTACAGTGTGGAAACAGTCCCTTCGGCCCAACAAGTCCACATCAACCCTCCGAAGAGCAACCCACCCAGACCCATTTCCCTACAGGCAATTCTTTTTTAGTATGGCCAATTCACCTAACCTGCACATGTTTGGACTGTGGGCGGAAACCACAACACCCAGCAGAAACCCATGCAGACACAGGGAGAATGTGTAAACTCCACATAGACAGTTGCCCAAGGTGGGAATTGAACCCAGGTCTCTGGTGTTGTGAGGCAGCAGTGCTAACCACTATGCCACTGTGCCGCCCATAAAGAATTGAAATCCCTCCAGCTCATGTCCTTTATACCAAAAGTATTTTTTTCACACACTGATTGAATACTGAAATAAGCTAAGGAGACTTTGGCTTCTTTATATAGACAATGAAGCCTTATTCCACCCACTGAGAAAGGAGTCAAATATCACGCGATAATTGTGCAATGTATCAACATTCTAATCTGTCTAATCAACTGCACAGTCATGCATTTACGTTGTAATATTTGGATACGCAAAGAAAATATTTAAAGTACACTTGGAAAATATCCTTCCTGGAAGCAGCCGAAGAGCAAGAGAGTCGACGTTTCAGGCATAACCCTTCTTCAGGTTATGCCTGAAGCACTGACTCTCTTGCTCATCGGATGCTGCCTGACCTACTGTGCCTTCTCCAGCACCATGCTTTTTCAACTGTGGCTCTCCAGCATCTGTAGTCCTCAGTTTCTCCTCATATCTTTCCCTGCAAACATGAATAAAATTAGATATGAACTTATCTGCATTTTGAACAAGTCGAATTCTATAAGCATATGGGGCCAATTTTCCTCAGCTGCTCATGCTCAGTCAGGATAACTGCAGTAGCTATGCACAAGGATAGAGATTGTGCTTTGGGCACAACTGGCAAAATGGGTGCAAATAACCAAACATGCTGTGCTTAGGATATTTTCCCCTGTTTGAAGAAACTGTCTTTCTCTCGAATTTCCACTGAAGCTTATTGGCCTCTCACTGAAAACAAAAGCTGTTATGAACCAGTGCAAAAAAGGCAGCAATCAAAATTCTAATTTACAAAAAAAAACAACTTAAGAACTAATCCTTCACAACTCAGAGAGTGATATGGTGTGGTTAGATAATGCAGGTGAAATGGATTTATCATAAAAATATAAGCATTTTGAATGATCGAGTTAACCTATTGCTAGTGAATAACATGAGTTTCAAATGACTGGAAGTTACTTTTTAAAAATAACTATTTCCTGGTTACGTTAGGGCATAGTAGTTAATTCCTTTGTAAATTGACTTAACTGACATTTAGATTCTTTCAGAAGGTTCTCATTGGTATCCTTGCACCTGAAAGTTCCAAAGTTAAATTCTTAGCCCCCTCAAAGTCCTGAAAATGAACACAGTAAGCAGTAACTCACAATGGTGATTGATTCACCCTGGGAACAGGGCCAATTTTGTGGGCAGTGTCTGCTTCTAACACAATACTTTTAAACAGTTGCAAGATGTTGCAGAAATTTGAGTTGTGTTGAATTTCATATGCATTTTAAAATTTAATTATGTAGTCTTTTGTGCAGATATACCAATTTCAGGCAGCTAAAGTCAAGAAAAGATGGTCTTTGTGTGGAACCCCAGGAGATGGGAGCCATAGTAAATGAATATTTCATGTCAGTTTTTACTGTGGAGAAAGAATGGAGGCGAGAGAACTCAGAGAAGCAAATATTGATGTTTTAAAAAACAGTTCTCATTACAAAGGAAGAAGCTGTCAAGGTCTTAGAGAATATAAAGGTGACTAAGTCTCCATAACTTAATCTCGTGTCCCAGAACACTGTGGGAAGTAAGGGAGGAAATTGTGGGGCCCCTTGCAGAAATATTTGCAATTAATTATAGCCAAGGGTGAGGTTCCTGATAACTGGAGGGTGGCGAGTGTTGTGCCTTTGTTTAAGAAGGTTTGTAAGGAGAAACTGGGGAACTACAGATTTGTGACTTCGGTTTTGGGAAAGTTGTTGGAGGTGGTTCTAAAAGATAAGATTCAGACAGATAAAACTTGATTAGGAATCATCATCATAGTTTTGTGTGAGGAAAATACTGTCTCACAAACCTGATTGAGTTTTTTAGGAAGTTATCAAAAGATTGATGAAGGCAGAGCAGTAGACATTATTTACTTAGACATTAGTAAATAAAGCCCTTGACAAGGTTATGCATGCTAGACTAATTAGTTCTGAGGAAGAGTCACCAGACCCGAAAAGTTAACTCTGATTTCCCTTCACAGATGCTGCCAGACCTGCTGAGCTTTTTCAGCAATTTCTATTTTTGTTGTCATTGGATATATGGCAGGGACAGGTTGGACCGAAGGGTCTGTTTTGATGATGTACATCTCTATGACTCTATGACTCTATATAATTGGCTTAACAGCAGGAGACAGAGTGTGATGGTGGAGTGTTGTTTTTTTGGACTGGAGTCCTGTCACCAGCAGTGTTTCACAGGGATTGGGTTTGGGTCCTTTTATATTTGTCATTTACATAAATGATTTGGATGAGAATAAAGAAGGCATGGTTAGTCAGTTTGTGGATGACACCAAAATTGGTGGCAAAGTAGACAGTGAAGAATATATTCTAAGATTACAAATGGATCTTGATCAAATGGATCAATGGGCTGAAAAATGTCAGATGGAATTCAAGTTGGATAAACCTGAGGTTTTGCATTTTAGTATAACAAACAGGGACAGGGTTTATGCAATTAATGGTAAGGCCTTGGATAATGTTGTAGAACAGAGGGACCTAAGGGTCCAGGTCCATAATTCTTCCAAGTTTGCATGACATATAGACAGGATGGTTAAAATGGCATTTGACAATCTGGTCTTCATTGCTCAATCCTTTGAGTATAAGAGCTGAGATGACACATTGATGTTATACAGGACATTGGTGAGACCTCTTCTGGAGTATGGTGTCCCGTTCTGGTTGCCTTGTCATAGGAAGGATATTACCAAGCTAGAGTGGGTTCAGAAGAGATTTACCAGGATGATGCAGGTGTGGAAGGTTTGAGTTATAAAGAAAGGCTGGATAGGCTGGGTCTTATTTCACTGGAGCATTAGATGGTTGAGAGGTGACCTCATAGAGGTTTATAAAACCATGAGTGTTATAGATAAGGTTAATGGTAGATGGCTTTTCCCTAGGATGGGAGATTTCAAGACTAGGAGGCATATTTTTAAAGTGGGAGGAGAAAGATTTAAAAAAGACATGGGGAGCACATTTTTTACACAGTGGGGGTTCACGTGTGGAATGAACTTCCTGAGGAAGTGATGGGGCTACAGGCACAGTTGCAACATTTAAAAGACATTTGGATAAGTACATGAATCGGAGAAGTTAGGAGGGATGTGGGCAGGTAGGTGGGACTAGTTTAGTTTGGGATTATGTTTGGTATGGACTGGTGGGACCGTAAGGTCTGTTTCCGTGCTCTATGACTCTATAAATTGTCTGACCAAACAGCTAGCATATAAATAGAAGAAATGGGAGCTGGAGTAGATCATACAACCCCCTGAGTCTGAAGTCAATGACAGAACTGCTACAGTGCAGAAGGAGACCATTCAGCCAATTGAAGTACCACTGCTCATCAAATGAGCATCATTGCCCATTGACAAAGTGCTGCTTTTTCCCAACGCCCATGCGCATTGTTTCTACCCAAATATTCTCTTTAAGTCTTCAATTGAACCTGCATCCACCACAATTCCAGACAGTACATTCTATACCTTTTACAACTTACTCTGTGAACAAGCTATTTTTCCCCTAACACATTCGCTCCTTCTGCAAATCATTTTAAATCTGTGCCCTCTGGTTCTTGATCATTTTATGAGTGGGGTCAATCAAGCCTGCTCATGATTTTGAAAACCTCTAATAGATCTCCTTTTAGCCTTTTCTCCAAGGAGAACAATCCCAACTTCTTCAAGTCTATCTTCATAGCTGCAGTTCCGCATCCCTGGACCAAATTGCTTCCCTCCAATGTGTTCACATAATTATACACAATACTCCAACTGAGGTCTAAAATATATATTACAACAAGTTCAACATCACCTTCTTGTTCTTATTCCTTATGCCCTTATTAATAAACCCAAGGTTACTGTATGCAGTATTAATTACTCTCAGCCTGTACTGTCACCTTCATTGATCTGTGCAGTATACCCCCATGACCCTTGGCTCCAGCACCCCATTTAAAAGTATATCCTTTATACTGTCTTTCAATATGATTCCTACTAAAATGCATTACCTTGCATTTTTCTGCATTCAATCTTAACTGCTATCAATCCACCCAGACCTTTTGGAGCTCTATACTCTCCTCCTCACAACTTATAAATATTCCAAGTTTTGTGTCATCTGTTAACTTTGAATTTGAACCCTGCACAATCATGATCTAATTTTAAATCATTAACATGTATCAGGATCCCAACACTAAAACCTTGGAAACTCCACTACAAATCCTCCTTCTGAAAAGTATCCATGTAGCTAATGAGCCTTTTATTCCATGGCCTATAACCTTCCTCACAAATCTCTTGTGTGAAACTTTAGCAAACACCTTCTGGAAGCCAACGCACACCACATCAACTGGGTTACTTTCATCAAACCTATCACCTCTTCAAAAAATATTCATCAAGTTCGTTAAACACAATTTCTCCTCAGAAATACAAGCTGAATCTTTCTAATCAAGCTACCTTTCTTGTGTGATTACTAATTATTTTCCAAATAATTGTCGTTTGAACCCTCCCTACTACTGAGGTTAAACTCACTGCTATGAGAAGTGGCATGGTTTACCTTCCTCTGATATTTCTGCACTACACAATGAAAGAACTGTCAGAATGGAAGGAATGCTGATTGGAACTTCTTCGCAGAAATGTGGTGCTCCCTTTTTGTGTTAAAAAGAAGCATTTTTAAAAAAAATCACTTGTAGGATGTAGGCATCGCTGGCTGGCCACCATTTACTGCCCATCCCTAGTTGCCCTTGAGAAGGTGGTGGCAAGCTACTTTCTTGAATTACTGCAGTCTACCTGGGATGGAACCACAACGTGATGAGGGAGGAAATTCCACGAATTTGACCCAGTGACAGTGAGCGAATGGTGATATATTTCTGAGTCAGGATGGTGTGAGGCTCGGAGGAGAACTTGGAAGTGATGGTGTTCCCACGTATCTGCTGCCCTTGACCTTCTAAATGGTAGTGGTTGAGGGTTCAGAAAGAGCTTTTGAGAGAATTTCTGCAATGTATCTTGTACATAGTACACATTGCTATGACTGAACGCTTGTAATGAAGGGTGCAGGTGCTTGTGGATGTAATGCCAATCAAGGAGGCTACTTTGTCCTGTATGATGTCAGGTTTCTTGAGTGTGTTTGGAGCTGACTCATCCAGGCAAGTGGGGAATATTCCAACACACTCCTGACTTGTGCCTTGTAGATGGTGGACAAGCTTTGGAAGTCTGGAGGTGAGTAACTCAAGACAGTATCCCTAGTCTCTGACTTGCTTTTGTAAGCACAGTATTTACATGATGAGTCAAGTTCAGTTTCTTCAATGGCAACCCCAAGAATATCAATAGTGGGGGATTCAATGATGGTAATGTCATTGAAAATCAAAGGGCAGTGGTTAGACTGTTAGTAGAGATGGTCATTGTTGGTGCAAATGTTACTTAAAACATTTGGGCCATTATATAAGTTAGTTACTTTCTCTAAAATTTAGAAGGCCGTATCAAAACTCAAATAATATTATTTCGAGTCACACCATGGTGAATGCTATATAACTAAATTCAGTTTATCTTGCCATTAAAAGATCTTAAACAAGCCTTGTGTAATTGGAGTTTTACTATGACAACCTTCTAGTTAATGCTGAGACTTTAAATTCAAAGAGTACACTATCACTTGCATCATCATCACTGCAATTATCTGCATATTTTCACTTAAATTTTCTTAAGACAAAGCCTTGTGTGTTGTCTTGGTTCAAAGTCGAACAACAGCAATAATCTTTTATTTGACTTTACAGTCCGAGCAAGAATAAATTGAGTGTATTTCTGTTGAATATATTTTCATTGCAATGCCTAATCATACATGCATGACTCAGATTCTCAAAAATGTAACAATTTCTGGGATATTGTTGTTTCAGGAAGAGCATAGATTCCTCAAGGATCCTGTCCAACAGTTGTCCCTCAACAAATGTCAACAAAAACAAACCAGTTAGATATTCACCTCTGTGCTGTTTGCAGGTTATTGCTGAGTGAAAAATAAATGAGTTATTTAATAATTTATTCAAAGAAGTACTCCTTACATATTCTAATAGCCATTTTATGCAATTTTCACTGTTGGAGACAGGGGACAGTCCTCGTGTATTGAATAGTAAAGATTCTGCTATTTTCAATATACAAATTCCCTAATATTTAATAATTTTATTGTTTCTCTTGACTTCACGTATAGTATGCACAACCAAGTTGTGAGCTTTGTGTAAAGTACTTTGACTTGGAAATTCATTGTGTTTAACATTTTTAACAGAAGAAGGGCCGCCTTGCTCTTGCCCACTGTGTACATCAGATAAAGGGAGCTGTGTTCCTTTCTATGAGGGAATTGAACTGTCTAAAGAAATTGGAGCAGCCTACTTGGAACTTCACAGCCTCAATGACTTTTATGTGGGGAAATACTTTGGAGGAGTGGTGAGCAAAATTGTCATTTTCTTTCTAAAATATGAAGTTTTAAATTGCAGTTTATTTTCTTCATATTCTATTGTTTGATATAATTATTAGTGAAATAATTATCTTGGAGTTTTGTCAATGTGTTTAGTTGCATTGAATTTGTTACTGACGCAGCCTGTGGAGCTGAATTGCTTGCTTGGTATTTTTACTGTTGACTCTTCAAAGTATGCATCATTTGGAGGGGTGTTGGTCTCTCAATTGAGATACCTGTACCAAAATGAATGTATTTAGGTTGCCTGTAAAATATTTTGTCATCTTTTGTCAGATTCCTGTTTTAGAAGTAAGAAAAAAAATAACAGTTTAACTTGCCTAAAATCTTTGGCATCAAGACAACAGTCATTTGTGTAAACCATAAGCTTTTTATGATTGATCTCAAGGCACACCATTGCTGATGATTCACTATTCATTGTGATGATACTACAAGTGCATTGAACTCCTGATTTAATTTCTCTGATGTACTTTTATTGGACTTATTGGTTGTTTTAAATCTGTCCAAGAGAAAGGCTGCAGTAGTGAGTATGGTGGATTCTTTCTTGATTATATGTTTTTGGAGATAAGTCTCTTGATTAAACTTAAAATATAAGCCATAGCTATTAATTTAACCTGGGGCAGTGTTTGTAGAGGAATAAGACAGTGTTATTTTCTGGGTCTGTAGATTGTGTAGGAGCAAAAATGGCCTTTGCAGTGATATGTATTTCTTGTCAGATGTGGGAGTTTAAAGAGAGTTTAAGGGTTACTGCGGATTATATCTGCCATAAATGCTGTTGGATGTAAATCTTATTAGATCGAGTGGATCGGTTGGAGAGACAGATAGAAGCGATGAGGAATTTGCAACAGCAACAGTATGGGATGGATGGCAATTAATAGGAAGGGGGGAAAGTCTCGGATACATTCACATAGCTGGGTTAACTCCAGGAAGGGTGAGAGAGCTTGGCACCTAGGGCAGGAGTCTTTTGTGGATATACTCATTTCAAACAGGCATGCTGTTTTGGAAAATGTAAGGGGTGATGGATTCTCAACGGAACGTAGCATGAACAGCCATGTTTCTGGTATTGAGACTGGCTCAAATGCAATGAGGGGATGTGATCAATTGTGTTAGGGGATTCTGTAGTCCAAGGTACAGACAGATGTTTCTGTGGCCAGCAGAGAAAAAGCAGAATGGTGTGTTGTTTCCCTGGTGCCAGGATGAAGGATGTATCAGAGAGGGTGCAGAATGTTCTCACGGGGGAGAGGGGCCAGCAGGAGGTCATTGTCCACATTGGAACCAACGACTTGGAAGGGAAAAGGTTAACACTCTGAAGGGAGATTACAGAGAGTTAGGCAGAAATTTAAAAAGAAGGTCCTCAAGGGGAGTAATATCTGGATTACTCCCAGTGCTACGAGCTAGTGAGGGCAGGAATAGGAGGATAGAGCAGATGAATGCATGGCTGAGGAGCTGGTGTATGGGAGAAGGAGTCACATTTTTGGATCATTGGGATCTCTTTTGGGGTAGAAGTGACCTGTACAAGAAGGATGGAATGCACCTAAATTGAAAGGGGACTAATATACCGGCAGGGAAATTTGCGAGAATTTAAACTAGTAAGGTGGGGGTGGTGGGACCCAGGGAGATAGTGAGGAAAGAGATCGATCTGAGATGGGTACAGCTGAGAACAGAAGTGAGTCAAACAGTCAGGACAGGCAGGAACAAGGTAGGACTAATAAATTAAACTGCATTTATTTCAATGCAAGGGGCCTAACAGGGAAGGCAGAAGAACTCAGGGCATGGTTAGGAACATGGGACTGGGATATCATAGCAATTACGGAAACATGGCTCAGGGATGGGCAGGACTGGCAGCTTAATGTTCCAGGATACAAATGCTACGGGAAGGATAGAAAGGGAGGCAAGAGAGGAGGGGGAGTGGCATTTTATGAGAAGGGATAGCATTACAGCTGTGCTGAGGGAGGATATTCCTGGAAATACATCCAGGGACATTATTTGGGTGGAACTGAGAAATAAGAAAGGGATGATCACCTTATTGGGATTGTATTATAGACCCCCCCAATAGTCAGAGGGAAATTGAGAAACAAAGTTGTGAGGAGATCTCAGCTATCTGTAAGAATTATAGGGTAGTTATGGTAGGGGATTTTAACTTTCCAAATATCGACTGGGACTGCCATAGTGTTAAAGGTTTAGATGGAGATGAATTTCTTAAGTGTGTACAAGACAATTTTCTGATTCAGTATGTGGATGTACCTACTAGAGAAGGTGCAAAACTTGACCTACTCTTGGAAAATAAGGCAGGGCAAGTGACTGAGGTGTCAGTGGGGGAGCACTTTGGGACCAGCAATCATAATTCTATTCGTTTCAAAATAGTGATGGAAAAGGATACACCAGATCTAAAAGTTGAAGTTCTAAATTGGAGAAAGGCCGATTTTGACAGTATTAGGCAAGAACTTTCAAAAGTTGATTGGAGGCAGATGTTTGCAGGTAAAGGGAGGGCTGGAAAATGGGAAGCCTTCAGAAATGAGACAACAAGAATCCAGAGAAAGTATATTCCTATTAGAGTGAAAGGGAAGGCTGGTAGGTATAGGGAATGCTGGATGACTAAAGAAATTGAGGGTTTGGTTAAGAAAAAGAAGGAAGCATGTGTCAGGTATAGACAGGATAGATTGAGTGAATCCTTAGAAGAGTATAAAGAAAGTAGGAGTATACTTAAGAGGGAAATCAGGAGGGCAAAACAGGGACATGAGATAGCTTTGGCAAATAGAATTAAGGAGAATCCAAAGGGTTTTTACAAATATATTAAGGACAAAAGGGTTACTAGGGAGAGAATAGGGCCCCTCAAAGATCAGCAAGGCGACCTTTGTGTGGAGCCACAGAAAATGGGGAAGATACTAAATGAATATTTTGCATCAGTATTTACTGTGGAAAAGGATATGAAAGACATAGGCTACAGGGAAATAGATGGTGACATCTTGCAAAATGTCCAGATTCCAGAGGAGGAAGTGCTGGATGTCTTGGAACGGTTAAAGGTGGATAAATCCCCAGGACCTGATCAGGTGTACCCGAGAACTCTGTGGGAAGCTAGAGAAGTGATTGCTGGGCCTTTTGCTGAGATATTTGTATCATCGATAGTCACAGGTGAGATGCTGGAAGACTGGAAGTTGGCAAACGTGGTGCCACTATTTAAGAAGGATGGTAAAGACAAGCCAGGGAACTATAGACCGGTGAGCCTGACCTCGCTGGGTGGGCAAGTTGTTGGAGGGAATCCTGAGGGACAGGATGTACATGTATTTGGAAAGGCAAGGACTGATTCGGGATAGTCAACATGGCTTTGTGCATGGGAGTTCATGTCTCACAAACTTGATTCAGTTTTTTGAAGAAGTAACAAAGAAGATTGATGAGGGCAGAGCAGTAGATATGATCTATATGGACTTCAGTAAGGCGCTCGACAAGATTCCCCATGGGAGACTGATTAGCAAGGTTAGATCTCGTGGAATACAGGGAGAACTAGACATTTGGATACAGAACTGGCTCAATGGTAGAAGACAGAGGGTGGTGGTGGTGGAGGGTTGTTTTTCAGACTGGAGGCCTGTGACCAGTGGAGTGCCACAAGGATCGGTGTTGGATCCTCTACTTTTTGGCATTTACATAAATGACTTGGATGCGAGCATAAAAGGTACAGTTAATAAGTTTGCAGATGAGACTAAAATTGGAGGTGTAGTGGACAGCGAAGACGGTTACCTCAGATTGCAACAGGATCTTGATCAGATGGACCAATGGGCTGAAAAGTGGCAGATGGAGTTTAATTTAGATAAATGTGAGGTGCTGCATTTTGGGAAAGCAAATCTTAGGCAGGACTTATACACTTAATGGTAAGGTCCTAGGGAGTGTTGCTGAACAAAGAGACCTTGGAGTGCAGGTTCATAGCTCCTTGAAAGTGGAGTGGCAGGTAGATAGGATAGTGAAGAAGGTGTTTGGTATGCTTTCCTTTATTGGTCAGAGTATGGAGGACAGGAGTTGGGAGGTCATGTTGTGGCTGTACAGGACATTGGTTAGGCCACTGTTGGAATATTGTGTGCAATTTTGGTCTCCTTCCTATCAGAAAGATGTTGTGAAACTTGAAAGGGTTCAGAAAAGATTTACAAGGATGTTGCCAGGGTTGGAGGATCTGAGCTACAGGGAGAGGCTGAACAGGCTGGGGCTGTTTTCCCTGGAGCATCGGAGGCTGAGGGGTGACCTTCTAGAGGTTTACAAAATTATGAGGGGCATGGATAGCGTAAATAGACAAAGTCTTTTCCCTGGGGTCGGGGAGTGCAGAACTAGAGGGCATAGATTTAGGGTGAGAGGGGAAAGATATAAAAGAGACCTAAGGGGCAGCGTTTTCACGCAGAGGGTGGTACGTGTATGAAACGAGCTGCCAGATGATGTGGTGGAGGCTGGTACAATTGCAACATTTAAGAGGCATTTGGATGGATATATGAATAGGAATGGTTTGGAGGGATATGGGCCGCGTGCTGGCAGGTGGGACTAGATTGGGTTGGGATATCTGCTCGGCATGGACAGGTTGGACTGAAGGGTCTGTTTCCATGCTGTCCATCTCTATGACTGTATAACTGTATGACTCCAGATTGTCGTCACTGGTGTACTGTCTTGGTGTGTTAAGGGATATGGCTGGAGATACATGCAAGGTTTTTATTGACCTCACAAATCCTTCAGCAATCCTGGAGTATTGACCTTTAACACTGAAGTTAAAAGTAAAACTCAGTGTTGAAAGTCTGAAATCAAGAGATAAGGTTTTGGAAATACTCAGCCAGCCTTTCACAAATGAAGTGAGAAAAAAAAGGTTAATGTTTAAGAGAAATTAAACTTTGATAAAGGGTTATACCTAAAATACATTTAGATGCTGATGGAGGAACTGTTTATAATATAACATTTTAAAAATTATATTTGGATGATTAAGCTAGCAAAAGCAGATAAATTGATTTTTATAATGTATTAGTCAATCAAAACTAATTTTCTTTTATAGCCAATTCATGATGATTTTTGTTACTTCATATTATGAATGTGCAAGTATGTAAATTCACCAGTGCCTCAAAGTGCTGTGGAGATTTAGAAGGTGCCACTGTGGTGAAAACTGTAGCCAATACATAGCCACAGAGGAAGGAAAAAGCAGAATCATCATTGATTTTATTGCATGCATTCTAAGAATTACCTATTGAGTGGTGCAAACAGTAAGATGGCACTTGCTAATACACTTCATTGAGTTGAATTGATATGTGAGAAGGCAGGCAGTAGTAAAAGAAAGAGGGAAATTTCATGTGATTTCCTTTAGAATAAATTGGATTTAGTCAGAAAACATTGATAGATACATAAAAGTGGAGAATTATTACACCTCATGATGTAATCTACTTAATAATACATTGAGAGAATCAGGAGGATTGGTGAGCATAAGGTGTAACATTTTCATTGGATGGTATATTTTCAATGGAACTATGCCTGGATAACTACATCTGTTTAAACTCCTTTGAAAAAATAAATGTTTGGAGAAACTTAGAAAGACATGTGTAATATATCCGTGAACAGTAATTACTTAACTCTATCATTTCAAAATATTTCTTTCAGCTTCATTAAATGTAATTTCTCCTCCTCAACGGTTGCATGTGTACTCTGTGCATTGAATTATTTCCATAGCAGTTTTAAAAATAATTCTAGTAGCTTCACTAAAGGATGGAGAATAGGCCTCTATGGGGTGGCTGGCACTTGATTTCAAAGATAGTAAACTGAATGTCCTCTTCTATATCCTGAGGTGAGAAAGAACAGTAAATTGGACAAAGGGTGAAGAGAACATCGTGATACCAAAGGGTAATCCCAAGGGTTAATTTACACAGTAGTAACCTTGCAAGAAAGCTAGTGGACCTTTATTTGAATTGGATACAGAAATTATTGGCTCTGCAATGGAAGGATGATGCATTTCACCAGATTACAAGCCATGTGTTGAGGGTGAAATATCATTAGTTATAAAGTATAAAATTAACATTGCTGGCAAGAGTTCAAAATAAATGTTTGAGAAATGGTGCAGTTTCTATCTTTGCTTGAATTACTTTTGCCACAGTTTGGAAGTGATTTCTCTCATCTCCTACAAAAGGGAGCTGAGTGATGAGTTAGAAACACAGGTTAAACATTGTCAGTAATACACAGCAACATCCATAACATTTTGTAATATTGCGCTCCCTACTGGGGAAGTGTTGATGAATTTAGTTAATAACGTCTGCTTTCTCTGAATCCACGTTGTGAGTTTTTCCCTTTGCATTAGACATCACAGTCAATTTTCAGAAAGAGGCCATAGGCAATCATAGAGGGTTTGTTAATGTAGTGTGTAGATGCTGTTTACAAGGAAAAGTGCCTTGGATCAGTTTCTGGATGTCTCTAGTCACTGCTATTTATTTTTACACTTTGATCTTAGTTATTGTTGTTGGTTGGCTTCATTGGCTATCTAGAGGTTGACATTTTGCTCTATGGCTTGCATGACATATCTTGAGAACTTGTGGAATATTCCAGACAGCATATTAATCCTGGAAAATCAAGTTAGACTCTTCTAACAAGGTAATTCAGCCACCTGATTCAGAAATGTAATGTCTATGTTCCATCATAACCCTTGTGGAAATGTGGTTTTTACAATATGTAGTTGTTATCAGCTAAGTATGCAAAGATTTCTGCAAAGAAAGTGTACTACTGCAATTTCCTGTTTTGCACACATCAGAACAAACAAAAGAATACCAAATTTCCAACAATCACAACAATGTATAGGGAGGGAAGGGTGCTAATTAGTTAGCAAGTCGATGCTGAATGACCAAGGTCATAGAGAAAGCAAATAGACTTGCTGGGTAATACAAACAAGGTGCAAGGGTTGAACAAAATCTTATTGGTTATAGCAAATGGATCCCTGCATATGAATGATAGAATATTTCTAACTATAAATGAGCCATTTTGTAAGCTTGACGGATTATCTTAAAATGGTTGTCAGTGCAGCTCATAGCTTTCAGGATTGTTCAGCAAGCACTTATCAAAAGCAGAACCTTATGTGACAGTCAAGACTTTGTTTTGGATTTTGCTGACCATGGATTTCTTGATCATGGCCTGAACACTGCCAGTTATGAATAATTGAAGACAAATCATGTTTGGTTCACTCAACAAGTTGTTGGGATGTGGAGTCTATGTACCTAACCTTACACCAGTGCTGAAATTGATACAATTATATGGTAGGCAGAGCAATATTTTGGACTTAAAGCAGCTTATTGTTAGTGAAAAATGCCATTCACATAGCCCCTGCATAGTAATGGCATTAAATGACTTGCCTCATATTATTCCAATATTTTAGGTAATTTTCCCTTTAGGTAAAATTACCATAGTACCAGAGGACCATGGTTCTCTCATCAGAGAGAATTGACTGTTGATGATTTAACTTGAGGGTCAGTACATCATAGGTAAGGGGTGAGATTGAGAAGGTGGAACTTTCAAGGCAACTGCAGCCAGTACAGGAATTGAACCTAACTCTCTCTATATCACAAACCAGCCATCCAGCCAACTGAACTGTCACCCACTTTGACTTTACAATCTATTTAAAAATATACAGGGTACTTTTCAGGTCAGAAGGTGCCAGCCTTTTGCCCAGTTACAACTTTGTGTGCTGCACAGACAGCAATGACCTGATAAATATAGCCATAATCTTACAGGACAGCTTTAATGCACTCTATTTCTGCATAAAGCTTGTAAGGTAAACAAATGGCACTTTCCTCAATCTGTTGGTTCCGATATCCACTATAGGTTCCCCATAACTTTCTGTGATAAACTACCCTCACCGGTCAATATGCATTGGGATTCATTTGGCTAATTGACCTGATTTATATACAAGATTGGTCTCAAGTACAGTTCTATAAATCAGAGTTATTTGTCCAGCAACTGATGTTTAGTAAGCTGAAAATACCAAAAAAAACTAGAAAATGAGTTGGAGGGATTTGCCAGCACTCACAGGATATAAACATTATGACATATTGAAGGTCTTTCCAGTTTGACCTTTGATTATTGCAAAAGGACACACCTGTTTTATATGGATATCCTTTTTGTTATGAAGGCGTAATTATAGAAAATGTCTTCATTTAAATATCTGTTCCAGAAAAAAAATCATGTATTTCTGCTGAAAACAATTACACACAAAAATGGATAGAGCCCACCCACATCAGTTTGCCACTAAATTGGCAGACCAAAGATTAAAACCACCATACCCATCTCAAACTCATATTTCCCTTCTCACATTAAAATGCTATTGAAGATATGAGTATATCTGAACTTAAATGCACAAACACAAACTACTTTCTTGGGAGTTGAGAGTTTTGCAGGAAATATGAAATTAATTCCCCACCACTCCTGTCACCAACAATCTCCTGTAACCATCTATTATTTCAATTTTCAATTAGTCAGCAAGCCCACTGCTGAGAAATTAGATCTCCAAAATGAAATCTGATGCTGTGAGTTTAATTTTACCAGAAATTGGCAAATTGTGGATTCTGAAGGCCTACAAGACCTTCTCTCTACAAGGCCTAGCCTATGTTTTCACTCTATCTTCCCAAACCTGCCTCATTACCTCTGCATCATTCCTAATGACACAGGTTTTACTCTCCTACTCTCCATAGGTAGACACACTGGCCATTGCCAAGATCTCCTAAGAATCTGGGTGCGGGCACCATATTTAAAGTTCGGCAGTCAGCCAACTGGCAATCCGGAGTTGAAGCAGTCCATGCGCACATGCAGCAAGCCCCAGACAATAAGCAGGTTCAGGCTAACAAATGACAAGTAACATTCATACTACACAAATGCCAGACAATGGCCATTTGTACCAAGAGAGAATCTAACCATCACCCTCAATGTTCAATGGCTTCACCATCACTGAATCCCCCACTCTCAACATCCTGAAGCTTACCATTGGCCACAAACTGACTGCACTGGCCTTATAAATACTATGTCTTCAAAAGCAGATCAGAAGCCAGGAATCCTGCAATGAGTAACTCGCCTCCTGACACCCCAAAGCCTACTATCACTCTGTCTATAAGGACATGGGCAGCAGGAACACCACCATCTGTAAGTTCCCCTCTAAGCCATTCACCATCCTAATTGGAAATATATCACCATTCCTTCATTGTCACTGAATCAAAATTCTGGCTCCCTCCCTAGCCCTCAATTATAGTTTTGCCGACAGCACTTGAAATACAACATTTCAAGAAGACAGATCGCCACCACTTTCTCAAGGGCAACCAGGAGTGGGCAATTAATGCTGGTTCTGTCAGCAACACCCACTTCCCATGAATGAATAAAGACAAAGAAAGCTGCCTCAGTGGTACATTTGGCCCAGACATGTCGGATAAGAGTAAATTAATGTCCTGCTTTGCTCAAAGGGATTTTTTAGTCCCAGTAAATGGATTGGTGCTAAGGAGACCACCCTCTTCTCTAGGACTAGGAAAAGAGGCCATGATACCAGACCCTGCCAGTTGTTGATCGTGATCAGTAATGTTCATGGTCTGGAGGCATGCACAGCAGTGCTGTAAGATGTTCAGTTACCTTCTCCACTTCATAAAGATAAGCACTACCTCTGCTATCTCTCTCTCACTGTATCTCTGCTACTGCACACATACCTCACCATGGCTCATTGACCACCAATCACCATTGCATCTCACTAAATGCCCCTCTCTCGACTTCTTGCCCTGTGTGCCTTCTGCACCGCTGCACCTCCATGCTCTTGGATGTGGTCTGTCTGTTTGTGGTGGTCAGGGGGTTTGTACCTCTAGAATCCAGACAGTGGGGAATCCAGACAGCCCTATGGAACTAATGCAACCAGTCTGGGAGTTGTGAGTAGTCAGTGGAAAAGCTGGAATCACCAGGTACAATGCTCTGACTTTTATGACACAAGTTGTTGCTGTCTAGTTTCTATTCCAGCAGGTGGGAGAATACAACAGCATCCAAATAAGGAGGGGCTAGGTAATAATGAGATATTAATGGATGCTAATGCATTGCCTGTCATGAGTGAGAATCTAACCTCGCCATCCAACACTTGGTTGGAAAATGGAATGTTTGCTCTTGATGACAAGATTTAATATGATTTTCCCAATTTTCTCATCAAACCCATGTTGTTTAATGCCTGGGAAGATTCCAGCCTTTGAACGTAAATACAACATGGCAACAAAAATCTTTCATGAAGAGAATGCAGGACTTCTCAGACATGTCTGAAAACCAAGTGTTCATAATATTACTCTGCTTGCGCTGGGAATTCAGAATTACTGTGAATTAAATCCAATCTCTAAAACTGGTAAGAGCACTAAACTTTCAGAGTGTAAATTTACCCACAGCTGTTAAAATCAGAAAACAATCATGATGTTAAATATATTCCTTCAATACTGCAAGGGTCTATATCTAGAGAAGAAACAGAACATGTAGAATTACTGCTGTCATCAGCAAATAAATATCATAACTTGGATTTTTTTTTTCTAAATTAACACCCTCCTTTGCTGTAATTAAATCTGCTAGTTACTTTTAATATTTAAATAATAGCTTAATAATATGTCATGTTATTATTATGTTGTTATTGCAATTCAAAAATCATATATCCATAATAACTGGAAAGGTATGAAATTATCTGAACTTCACCCGCTATTAAACAAAGAATGCAAGAGGTGTTATAGATTAAAACTGAGAAGGGCAAAGAAGATCAAAGAAGGAATGCCAGGAAAATCTGAACCAGATTGTCTGTATTCACTCTTCAATTATATCTGCAGGCCGCTGTCACAGATACTTGCCAATCTCCAAAGGGGATGATCTTTTTTCAGATCTGCCATCTGTACATTGGTAAATGTAGACAACCTTTAGAATAAAGATGACCCTGGGAGTGACAGCCTAGATTATGTTCTCCTACAACTTTCCTGCATTAATTTCCTTCCCAGCACCAAGATCAGCTGGATAAAGACCAGCTGCAGTATTGCCCAGATTGCCAGTCACAGCTCTCTCAGATGGCTTCCCTGATGTATTATGCAGTAGAGACAGCTTGTTTTTTTTTAAATATCTTACCTGCTGCATAGCAACAACCTCACAACACATCAGCCCTATCTTACTGTATTGCTGTGTTTTGCTCTGTATTCATATAGTCATTTCATAGACCATTCCACTAATTGTACAGCATATAACTGCACAATGAGGGGTTCTTCTGGTAGTGTCACTACCTCTGAGCCAGTCAGATAAATTCAAGTCTCTCCTGGCCCAGAGGTATGTTATAACATATCCAAATAGGTTGATTAATAAATAATTAACAGTGCTTTGTTGGGGGGCTTTGCTGTGCAAAGCATCAGGAAGAGTTCCATGTGAAAGAAGAATTTCTTTTCTAAATTTTAAACCCTAACTGTCATCCTGCATTGTCATAAATCTCAGACATAAAACGGTTCTGCTTTTCTGAGAAAGGAAATAAGGTAGTTGAAAGTTGTGGAATACTTGGCATCATTATAATACTTCAGTTCAGTGTGCTCCTGAAATAATTCTTTTGATATTGTGTGCCCCATGGATGTGCTTTCGATGCTTTGGCATGTAATGTATGTTGGGTGCCTAGTCCACCTCCTCCCGCTCACCCTCAATGTATGAAGGCTTGGCAGATGCCGACATTGACAGTCCACTGCCCCCCTCCCTATATATAACCAAATAAATAAAGGTGAATTGAACTTGTTTAGTAGCTCAGTTGACTCTGATAATGTGCTTCTGGATTAGTGGTGCTGGAAGAGCACAGCAGTTCAGGCAGCATCCAAGTAGCTTCAAAATCGATTCATCAGGAATAAAGGCAGTGAGCCTGAAGCATGGAGAGATAAACTAGAGGAGCCTCCGATAATGTGCTGTCTATGCCAAATTCCCAGGTGGTATTGGCAGTGGGCTGGAGAGTTCAAGCTGCTTTTTTAAAAGACAATGTGAAAGATATGCGGGGTTACCATCTTAAGGTCGTGTCCTTTGTGTATCGAGGGCACTCCACCCCCTTCCTTTCCACTCACTTGCACTTGTGGAGTCCATCCCTCCACTGCAATTTTTATACTCTCTCCTTTTACTGTAACAATACATTGTGATTACTTCCCTTCTTTCTATTTGGTCTGTCACCATGATTTTATTTTTCCGCTGTGTTTGATAAAATTCATCATCATCACAGTAAGGACTTCTTTGTTGATCTCACAAAGGCATTTGGTACTGTCATCAGAGCAGGACCCTACAAGATTTTATGGAAAATTGGCTGTCCACCAAAGCTCTGCAGTCTCATCTACTCATTACATGACAACGTGCAGTGCATGGTATAGTTTGACAGCTCCACTTCCGACAGTTTCTGAGCACAGAATAGAGTGAAACAGCATTGTGGCCAAGCCACAACTCTGCTTGGTATCTTGTTTTTCCTGACCTTCACCTTCCCTGCAGATAAGGAAGGATTATATTTGCTTACTAGGTCAGATGGCAAGCTCTATAATCTATCAAGAGAAAGCAATATGTGAAACAATAGGCTGATCTCTTCTATTTGCAGCTGAAGTGCGGTAGCAAGTGGGTTTCATGAGACTGAATGCCACCTTTCTTAGGTGTGTTTTCTGTAGACGTTTATCATAGAACCCCTACAGCATGGAAGCAGGCCATTCAGCCCATTGATTCCACACAGACCCTCTATATCCCACACAGACACGCCACCCCCTCCCCTTACCCTATCCCTATAACCCTGCATTTCCCATGGCTAATTCACCTAGCCTGCACATCCTTTGCCATCGTGGACAATTTAGCATGGCTAATCTACCTAACCTGCACACCTTTGGACTGTGGGAGGAAACTAGAGCATCCGGAGGAATTCCATATGATCACAAGGAGAATGTGCAAACTCTACACAGACAGTTGCCTGAGGGTGGAATCGAACCCAGGTCCCTGGTGCTGTGAGGTAACAATTAAAACCACTTAATCACCGTAGATGAGTTCTTAGTAAGTGAAGAAGACGAGACTTTGTACGAGAATGTGTCCTCAGAGTAGTGGCAGATTGAGTGCCTGGCACAGTTACTGAGCAATTTTCAGGAGAGCAACCTTACAGGAGATTTCTTCATTGAGTGTTTGAAGGTCAGTGACACGGTGCATCAAACTAACTCTTCACTTCATATCCTGAAGGAGTACAAGGGGACAGTTCAGCTGGGAACCAGGTAGAGAGAAACATCAAGCTTCATCTGATAATAAGTTCCTGTTATGAAAGTAACAAAATGCAACCTATGAACAGAGATTGTCAGATTTTTCTAGAAATGAAATGCAGCCAGTTCTTGCAATATGCGATGAATTAGCATATCCTTAAAATTCATTCGTGAGATGTGGTTGTCTCTGACGGGGCCAGCACTTATTGCCCATCTCTTGTTTCCCTTTAGCAGGTGATGGTGAGCTGCCTTCTTGAACTGCTGCAGTGTATTTGGTGGTGGTAAGCCCACAATGTGACTAGGAACATAATGTCAGGATTTTAAGCCAGCAACGCTGAAGGAACCATCCAAGTCAGGATGATGAGTGGCTTGTAGTGTTCCATGTATCTGCTGCCCTTGTCTTTCTAGATGGAAATGGTTGTGGGTTTGGAACATGTTGTCCAGGGAACCTTGGATAATGCCATCTTGAAATAGGCTATTACACAAAATACCGAGACATGGGATTGAGGGTGATTTAATGGTTTGGATCAGAAATTGGCTAGCTGAAAGAAGACAGAGGGTAATGGTTGATGGGAAATGCTCATCATGGAGTTCAGTTACTAGTGGTGTACCACAAGGATCTGTTTTGGGGCCACTGCTGTTTGTCATTTTTATAAATGACCTGGATGAGGGTGTAGAAGGATGGGTTAGTAAATTTGCGGATGACACTGAGGTCGGTGGAGTTGTGGACAGTGCTGAACGATGTTGCAGGCTACAGAGAGACATAGATAAGCTGCAGAGCTGGGCTTGAGAGGTAAATGGAATTTAAATGTGGAAAAGTGGTGATTCACTTCAGAAAGAGCAACAGGAATAAAGAGTACTGGGCTAATGGTAAGATTCTTGGCAGTGTAGATGAGCAGAGACATCTTGGTATCCATGTACATAGATCCCTGAAAGTTGCCACCCAGTTTGCCAGGGCCCTCTAACTGATGGTGGTCTTTGTGGACTTTGGTGCGGACTACTCCCAAAAGCATTGAGACATGGCAGCTTACTTGCTGCACGTGCATAACTGCTGGCACATGATGCAAGTGCAAGATGAATACAGCAGCCTGCTGTACTGCAAGATGTACACTGCTTAACTGAGGACTGCTGACCAGGAAGGAAAGCTGCTTGCTTGTGTGACTGCATTAATTGGCACAGCATGGCAAAGCATGAGCAAGCAAGTAGGTGCCACGTGGGCGAGCAGATACAGCCTGGGAACCCGGTATCTGCTGCTGCTTCTAAAGTCTCCGTAGAAACCTTTTAGGGTCAGATGTTGCTGCACCCTGCTATGCAGCTTTGTTCCTTCAGAACGTCCTGCAAGTGGATCAGAAAGGTACAGCCATGGTCATGAGGAGCTGACAAATACAGGATGCCAGTGGCTGTGAACGAGAGGTGCATGTGGATCATGCCCTGAGATGTTATTTAATCTGAGCAACATAGAAGCTCTTCGCAGTCTGTGGTCAGCTGAGTTGCCAGGTATATACTTTGATTTCTGAGTTGAGAATTCCTGATGTCGAGCTTATTTGGTGCTTTTGGTAAAGTTAGAAACGGAACACTGATGAGTTGAGTTCGGATATTAATAAAGAATTTAAAAGCAGTAATCCCCTTAACAGGCAATTCACTGCTGCTGAGTGAAAAACCTGACACGCCACTCAGCAAATGCATAAAAGCTCCAGCAAGTGGCGTCTGATATTAAGACAGACCTTGCTGGACGTCTCTTCTGATTCTGCCACAAATTTTGCCATAGCCTAGTTTTCCAGTGGCGTTCAGTCTGCCATGGTCTGGGATGAATTTACAATAAAAACTGAAAGAACTGCAGATGCTATAAATCAGAAACAAAAATAGAAGTTGCTGTAAAAGCTCAGCAGGTGTGGCAGCATCTGTGAAGAGAAATCAGAGTTAATGTTTTGGGTCCAGTGACCCTTCCTCAGAATAGAGTTTACAATGATCTTTTGTGTTCTGCATGGATAAGTGCCTCATCTTCACTCCACAACCACATCGTCACAGAGTCCCCACTCATTTTAACTCTGTCACTGCACACATCTCTCACCAGGCCTCATGGATTACAACTTTGAAAGGCTGCATTAAATTCAACCCATTGTCTTGACTTAAAATCTGCCCACCCTCTTTTGTTGCACAGTCTTCAGCATCAAAGGGAACAGGGTCGCCCAGGTGTTTCCAGTTGATATTGTGAACAATGATCCCATCTTTTTGTTCACAGTATGGCCAACTGTACCCTTTTACAACACTCCTTTCTTGTGTAAAGGAAACGTTTTACCTGCGGTAAAAAAATTATTTTCTAAATTAACTGGTCAAACAGCCATTAATACGGTCCCATCAACTTTGTTCATTATTCTCCCTTTTGGTCATATTCCAAAATCATATGCTGCAGTTGATTTGTATTTTTCATTGTGTCAGCACATCTTCAAACATTAACCTTTAACAGCATGCACTTTGCTTGAGGACAATATTCTTCCTTATCACTAGTTTGACAAATGTCATAAAGATAAATAAGTTACTGTTAGTGTAGATCTATAATTAGTGAGTGACTACGAAGCATTGAGAAAAGCGTGTTACCACAGGTCAGAGTTAACATGAACTGATAAAAGTGTAAGTGTGACTGGCAAATCTATGGGCAGAATCCTTTGGGGATGTTAGCTGTGTGGGCTATGGCAGAAAAGGTTGAGAAGTCTACCAAAGCCTAGCTTAATGATGGGTGCATCTTATATACATTTGGTGAGCAGCGAGATGAGTTTCTGACTAGGCAGTAGCAAGTTACCAATTAAGAGGAATTATTTATTGTTAAATCCATTACTACTGCCACAATTTGCCTCATTAATTTTTAACTCAATGTCATACCTTTTGTTTTCCTAACCAATGGAATAGGCTAGATATAGAGAATTCTGGAAGTCAGAATGGGTGCCTGGTGACATTAGCTTGCCCCTTGCTCTGAAGGACCTCCATGTTAAACTCCAAACATGAACATCTCCATGGGCGCCAGCACCCCACATTGGCATCCAACATGTGCCAATGTTTAAGAACTCTCAAGGCGCATCTCTGATCCACTTACAGTACACCTATTCACTTTGTGCTGCACTGGCAACTGCTATTGTGATGCTGCAGCAAGAATGTGTGTGCTCAGGGACACACACCCAGCTGGATGATGTCCATCTCTGGTACTTTGCTTGCTGTCATAACTTACTCACTCTGAGCCTACCTGGATGCTTACAGCACCCCTACCTTGCATTGTCTTGCTTTTTTCCAGTTTTCCCTCTCAGCCTGATATACCAGGCACATTTTACTTCTGTTTTGACTTGCCATTTAGCATGGACACATAACCAGATTTGTCATAGTTGTCAGTAGTCTGCAATCCAATCAAGAGGGATACTCTTCAGTTAGTAGGTCCAGGTGCAGTAAGTCAAGGGAAGCCTTCAGTAATGGTCCAGGGACTGGAACAAGGTCAGTCAGCTGCTTGGAGCAGTCACAGTGAGGCTGCTGTCCATAGAGGGGATGAGGAACTGAATGTCAGGCAGTCCATCACCTCTATTGATTCTTTCAGCCCTATTTATTAATGTTTTCCCTCTGGAACGAGAGATAGGCAGGTATTAAGTGTGGTGAAAGTAGCTGGCACAGCAAAGAGAATGAAATGTTATTGGTGTTGGTGGTTGGGTGATAACAAATGAGGAAAGGTGCTGCTGGCAACAGTGAGAGTGATAGAGCATGAGCCTTATTGGGAAGTGGGTACAATAGCAGAGAGAGAGCAAATGTGAGGTATCAGAGAGAAGGTGGTGGGACTTACATCGATCGAGTGGAGGAGCAGTTTTAGCCTGGCATGCTCTGCATTCCTCCAGACTGCACTGAAAATGCACTGAGCTGGCTGGCAGCTTCAGACCATGGTCCAGTGTCATGGCCTCCTGCAATCCTGAGCGAAGTGTCTGCACTATCCCACCCAGCAGGAACTCCAGATCCTTGGCTGCAATGTGGGGCACCACTTTCCCCTAATTGCCATGTCTGGGGCAAATTCAGAAACCATGCAGGCAACCCTGGACTGACAGTACTGGTCTGGGCTCATATCAGGTTCTCATAGATGGTGTGGGGGCAAAGGTTGTGTGAGATACCACACTGTGATATATCTACATAGGATGCTCTCAATGGCGCATCTATAAAAATTGGTAAGAGTCTTTGTAGATATGTTGCTCTTCCCAAGACCACAAGAAACTACAAAGAGTCATGAACGCAGCCCAGTCCATCACGTAAACCAGCCTCCATCCACTGACTCCATCTATACATCCTACTGTCTCGGGAAAGCAGCCAACATCATCAAATACCTCTCTGGTCCCGGTTATATTCTCTTCCACATTCCTCCATCATGCAGAAGGTAGAAAAGTTTGTATTTATGCACAAACAGATTCAAGTACAGCTTCTTCCTCACTGTCATCAGACTTTTGAACAGACCTCTCACTCTGCACATTCTCTGCCACTGTAACACTGTATTCTGCACTCTATTATAGAGTCATACATCATGGAAGTAGATCCTTTGGTTCAACTAGTCCTTGCCAAAATAATCCCAAAGGAAACGAGTCCCACCTGCCTACTCCTGGCCCATATCCCTCCAAATAGAGTCACAGAGATGTACAACTTCAGTCCAACTCGCCCATGCCAACCAGATATCCCAACCCAATCTAGTTCCACCTGCCAGCACCCGGCCCATATCCCTCCAAACCCTTCCTATTCATATACCCATCCAGATGCCTTTTAAATGTTGCAATTGTACGAGCCTCCACCACTACCACATTTAAATTAAAATGTCATTTACTAGAAAATAAAGGAGCCAATATCAAGATTTTCTTGAGTGAAAAAAAGAAGGATTTTATGACCGACTAACCCATGAAAAAGTAATAAAAACCTGACAACAAACACACACAAAGAGACAAGTAATAAATTTTAAAAAGATAGTGTCTGGCACAGACAGCAAAAATAGATTGCGTAAATAAACAGTCCTTAGACTTTTCAAGGGGACTGATTCTCGCCCTGAGGTCACAGTTGTTTAATTGTTGATTTGTATTCTTAGCAATAGCCGAATCATTAAATACCTTTCCATTTTTGGTCAATTGATATTTTACTAATTTGATTTTACACCAGGCAATGTATTCTGAAATGATTGAGAAACAGGCAGAGAGAGAGGGTTCCAACTCCCATTGTCACAAATTCATTTTTCCTTCTCTCTGCCCTGCTGTTCAAAAACAATTATTGTAAAAGTGTTAAAATGTACATTCTGGAGTACAGTTCCATTGTCTGTCCACGTTGATTGATGGGCAAATCTTTCATCTCACAATATGTATCAATTAAACAGGAGGTGTGAATTTCTTGCTGCTGACTCGGTTACTTGTTTCTATATGTTGAGGTAAAAATGGTAATTTCAAATCCCAGTTGATTTGTTTATTTTTTTAGCACCCATTGATTTGTTTATTCCACGTGAGTCTCTTTCTGTGATCAGATGCATCCAATAGACCGCCATGCATCTTCCATTTTAAAAAAAAATGTATTTGGTCCATAAAAGGTCATAGGTATAACAATCAGATACTAGACATTATAATTCAATAAATTGTATGTACCACTATCGTAGCATCTCCCCACCATAAAGAATCAATACAAACAATGCTTAGTGTAGCACAGTGGCTCAGTGGTTAGCACTGCTGCCTCACAGTTCCTGGGACATGAGTTTGATTCCAGACTTGGGCGACTGTCCGTGTGGACTTTGCACATTCTCCCTGTGTCTGTGTGGATTTTCTCCAGGTACTCCAGTTTCTTACCACAATCTAAAGACATGCAGGTGAGGTGAGTTGGCCATGCTAAATTGCCCATAGTGTTCAGGGATGTAGGGTAGGTGCATTGATTGGGGTAAATGTAAAGTGATAAGGTAGGGGAATGGGTCTGGGTGGGTAACTCTTTGGAGGCTCAGTGTGGACTCATTAGGCTAAATGGTCTGTTTCTACACAGTAGGGATTCTATGATGTTTAATATAAAGTAAAAGTACAGACTTGGAATGACAAACACACACACTCTGTGTTCACTGTCTTCAGTTTTACCCAGATTCAAACCCTTCTTTGCAAAAAACACACAGACTTGTTCTGTATGCTGTGGCCTCTCCCAAAGCTTTCGACATTCACTACCCAATTCCCAGATTCCACCCATTAGATTCAAGAATTTTTACAAATTTGAACTGATGGATTTTCAGGTTGGTTAATCTGAGGTTTGCCTCTTGTAGGATACCTCCAATATGAATCCTGCACTCCTCCTTTCATTTAGAGTCATAGAGTCAGAGGGATGTAAAGCATGGAAACAGACCCTTCAGTCCAACTTGTCCATGCAGGCCAGATATCCCAACCCAATCTAGTCCCACCTGCCAGTACCCGGCCCATATCCCTCCAAACCCTTCCTATTCATATACCCATCCAAATGCCTCTTAAATGTTGCAATTGTACCAGCCTCCACCACTTCCTCTGGCAGCTCATTCCATACATGTACCACTCTCTGAGTGAAAACGTTGCCTCTTAAGTCTCTTTTATATCTTTCCCCTCTCACAGTAAACCTATGCCCTCTAGTTCTGGACTCCCCAACCCCAGGGAAAAGACTTTGTCTATTTATCCTATTCATGCCCCTCGTAGTTTTATACACCTTCAAAAGGTCACCCCTCAGCCTCTGATGCTCCAGAGAAAACAGCCCCAGCCTATTCAACCTCTCCCTGTAGCTCAAACACTCCAACCCTGGCAACATCCTTGTAAATCTTTTCTGAATCCTTTCAAGTTTCACATCTTTCCAATTGGAAGGAGACCAGAATTGCACGCAATATTCCAACAGTGGCCGAACCAATGTCCGGTATAGCTGCAACATGATTCCTGTACTCAATCCTCTGACCAATAAAGGAAAGCATACCAAACACCTTCTTCACTATCCTATCTACCTGCGATTCCACTTTCAAGGAGCTATGAACCTGCACTCCAAGGTCTTTTTGTTCAGCAACACTCCCTAGGACCTTACCATTACGTACATAAGATTTGCTTTACAAAAATGCAGCACCTCACATTTATCTAAATTCAATTCAACCTGCCACTCCTCAGCCCATTGGCCCATCTGATCAATATCCTGTTGTAATCTGAGGTAACTTTCTTTGCTATCCACTACACCTCAAATTTAGGTGTCACCTGCAAACTTGCTAACTCGACCTCTTATGCTCATATCCAAATCATTTATATAAATGACACAAAGTAGAGGACCCAGCACCGATCTTTGTGGTATTCCACTGGTCACAGGCCTCCAGTCTGAAAAACAATCCTCCACCACCACCTTCTGTCCTCTACCTTGGAGCCAGTTCTGTATCCAAGTGGCTAGTTCTCCCTGTATTCCATGAGATCTAACCTTGCTAACCAGTCTCCCATGGGGAACCTTGTCGAGCGCCTTACTGAAGTCCATATAGATCACATCTACCATTCTGCCTTCATCAATCCTCTATGTTACTTCTTCAAAAACTCAATCAGATTTGTGAGACAATATTTTTCCACACATACAGGCATGTTGACTATACCTAATCAGTCCTTGCCTTTCCAAATACATGTACATCCTGTCCCTCAGGATTCTCTCCAACAACTTGCCCACTACTGATGTCAGACTCACTGGTCTATAGTTCCCTGGCTTGTCTTTACCACCCTTCTTAAACAGTGGCAACACATTTGCCAACCTCCAGTCTTCTGGCACCTCACCTGTGACTATCGATGATACAAGTATCTCATCAAGAGGCCCAGCAATCACTACCCTAGCTTCCCACAGGGTTCTGGGGTACACCTGATCAGGTCCTGGAGATTTATTCACTTTTATGAGTTACAAGCCTCGCACTTCCTCCTCTGTAATATGGACATTTTTCAAGATGTCACCATCTATTTCCTTACACTCTATATCTTCCACAGTAAAGACTGATGCAAGACACACCTTTAGTATCTGCCCCATCTCATTCGGCTCCACACAAAGGCTGCCTTGCTTATCTTTGAGGGGCCCTATTCTCTCCTTAGTTACCTTTTTGTTCTTAATGTATTTGTAAAATCCCTTTGGATTCTCCTTAACTCTATTTGCCAAAGCTATCTCATGTCCCCTTTTTGCCCTCCTGATTTCTCTCTTGAGTACACTCCTACTGCCTTTTTATTCATCTAAGGATTCACTTGACCTATCCTGTCTATACCTAACATATGCTTCCTTTTTCTTAACCAAACTCGATATTTCTTTAGTCATCCAGCATTCCCTGTACCTACCAGCCTTTCGTTTCACCATAACAAGAATATACTTTCTCTGGACTCTCGTTATCCCATTTCTGAAGGCTTCCCATTTTCCAGCCATCCCTTTAACTGCGAACATCTGCCCCCAGTCAGCTTTTGAAAGTTCTTGCCTAATACAGGGGAACCGCGATTATCTGAATACCAATTATGTGAAAATCGGATTATCCGAAGAAGATCTCGAAGTCCTGACAGAAACATTACATACATCAAAGACATGTGTCCAACACTGATCACGTCTTTTGTCTACAGTGATTAACAGTCCTGCCGAGAACAATCCTGGACTGATGGGAGCGCAGGCACCGTCTCTAAATGACTGACCTCCCACCCCCTCCCTCTCTTTTCATTCACTTTCCCTGGAGTTCTGCACAGGCGTGTGCCCTAAACACCTCTTCCCTGGATAATCTCTCCAACACTGACCTGTACAGGGCAGAGGTGGAACCTATTAAAAGGTTGCAGTAAAAACTTGTGTGTGTGTGACTGTGTGTGTGCTATTTGGAGACTCACCCTCCAAAAGACAGTAGCAGCAGCAGTCTTGTTGGTGTGGAGTCCGGCTGCCCCGGAGAGGGGGGCGGGCGGGGCGATGTTGGGGATGGACAGGGGGCAGGCTGGGGGTGGGGGTGGATGGGGTTTGGGGGGCGGGTAGGGGGTGGGGTTGATGGAGTTTGGGGGCGGGGTTGTAAGGAGTTTAGAGGGGCAGGTGGTGGGCGGTGTTGGACGGGGTTTGAGGGGAGGGCGGTGGGCAGTGTTGGACGGGCTTTGAGGGTGAGCGCTGTTGGATGGGGTTTTGGGGGTGGACGGTGTTGGATGGGGTTTGGGGGGTGGGTGCTGTTGGATGGGGTTTGAGATGGTGCTATTGGATGGGGTTTGGGGGGTGGGTGGTGTTGGATGGGGATTGGGGGGTAGGTGGTGTTGGTTGGGGTGTGGGGGCGTGGATGGAGTTGGATGGGGTTTGGGGGTGGGCGGTGTTGGATAGGGTTTGGGGGTGGGCGGTGTTGGATGGGGTTTGGGGTGTGGGTGCTGTTGGATGGTGTTCGGGGGTGGGTGGTGTGCAGTGTTGGATGGGGTTTGGGGGGTGGGTGCTGTTGGATGGGGTTTGGGGCGGTGTGCAGTGTTGGACGGGGTTTGGAGGGGAGGATGGTTTTGGATGGGGTTTGGTGGGGGCCAGATGGTGTTGGACGGGGTTTGGGGGGTGAGCGGTGTTGGACGGGGTTTGGGGGGGTGTGCAGTGTTGGATGGGGTTTGGGGTGTGAACAGTGTTGAACATGGTTTGGGGGGGGGGCAGACGGTGTTGGACGAGGTTTGGGGTCGGACGGTGTTGGATGGTGTTTGGGGGGTGGATGGGGTTTGGGGGGTGGGCGCTGTTAGATGGGGTTTGGGGGTGCGGAGAGTGTAGGATAGGGTTTGGGGGAGCAGATGGTTCTGCATGGGGTTGGGGGGAAGGACGGTGTTGGATGGGCTTTGGGGGGTGTGGGCAGTGTTGGATGGGGATTTGGGGGGCGGACGGTATTGGATGAGGTTTGGGGGGGCGAACGGTGTTGGAAGGGGTTGAGGGTGCGGACAGTATTGGATGGGGTAAGTGGGGCAGGCTGTGTTGGTCGGGGTTTGGGGGTGTGTGCAGTGTTGGATGGGGTTTGGGGGAGCGGACGGTGTTGGATGGGGTTTCGGGGGGCGGATGGTGTTGGATGAGTTTTGGGGGGTGGACGGTGTTGGATGTGGTTTGGGGGGTGGACAGTGTTGAATGGGGTTTGGAGGGGAGGACGGTTTTGGATGGGGTTTGGTGGGGGCCAAATGGTGTTGGACAGGGTTTGGGGGGTGGGCGGTGTTGGACGGGGTTTGGGGGGGTGTGCAATGTTGGATGGGGTTTGGGGTGTGGACAGTGTTGAACGTGGTTTGGGGGGCGGACGGTGTTGGACGAGGTTTGGGGGGTGCATGGGGCTTGGGGGTTGGGACGCTGTTAGATGGGGTTTGGGGGGGCGGAGAGTGTAGGATAGGGTTTGGGGGGGCAGATGGTTCTGCATGGGGTTTGGGGCGATGGACGGTGTTGAATGGGCTTTGGGGGGGGGATGGGCGGTGTTGGATGGGGATTGGGGGGGCGGACGGTATTTGATGAGGTTTGGGGGGGCGAACGGTGTTGGAAGGGGTTGAGGGTGCGGACAGTGTTAGACGGGGTAAGTGGGGCGGGCGGTGTTGGTCGGGGTTTGGGGGGGATGTCAGTGTTGGATGGGATTTGGGGGGCGGGCGGTGTTGGACGAGGTTTGGGGGATGGATGGGGTTTGGGGGGTGGGCGCTGTTAGATGGGGTTTGGGGGGGCGGAGAGTGTAGGATAGGGTTGGGGGGGCAGATGGTTCTGCATGGGGTTTGGGGTGACGGACGGTGTTGAATGGGCTTTGGGGGGGGATGGGCGGTGTTGGATGGGGATTGGAGGGGTGGACGGTATTGGATAGGTTTGGGGGCGCGAACGGTGTTGGAAGGGGTTGAGGGTGCGGACAGTGTTAGACGGGGTAAGTGGGGCGGGCGGTGTTGGTCGGGGTTTGGGGGGGATGTCAGTGTTTGATGGGATTTGGGGGGCGGGCGGTGTTGGATGGGGTTTGTGGGGACGGACGGTGTTGGATGGGGTTGGGGGGGGCGGAAGGTGTTTGATGGGGTTTGGGGGGCGGACAGTGTTGGATGGAGTTGGGGGGCAGATGGTGTTGGATGGGGTTTGGGGGGCGGATAGTGTTGGATGGGGTTTGGGGGGGCGGACGGTGTTCGATGGGGCTTGGGGATGCAGACAGTGATGGATGGGGTTTGGGGGACAGACAGTGTTGGATGGGGTTTGGGGGGCTGGGCGGTGTAGGGTGGGGTTTGGGGGGGGGGGCGGGCGGGCGGTGTGGGATGGGATTTGTGGGGGCGGATGGTGTTGGATGGGGTTTGGGGAGTGGACGTTATTGGATGGGGCTTGGGGGATGGACAGTGTTGGATGAGGTTTGGGGGGGTTGGACGGTGTTGGATGGGGTTTGGGGGGGCGGACGGTGTTGGATGGTGTTTTGGGGGGCAGACGATGTTGGGGTTTGGGGGACAGACGGTGTTGGTTGGGGTTTGGGGGACAGATGGTGTTGGATGGGGTTTGGGGGACAGACGGTGTTGGATGGGGTTTGGGGGAGCAGACGGTGTCGGTTGGGGTTTGGGGGTGGACGGTGTTGGATGGCGTTTTGGGGGCACGGACGGTGTTGGTTGGGGTTTGGGGGTGGACGGTGTTATTTGGGGATTGGAGAAGCGGACTGTGTTGGATGGGGTTTGGGGGGCGGACGGTGTTGGATGGGGTTTGGCGGGGGCGGACGGTGTTGGATGTGATTTGGGGGCAGATGGTTTTGCATGGGGTTTGGGGGGGCCGGACGGTGTTGGACAGGGTTTGGGGGGGTGGACGGTGTTGAATGGGGTTTGTGGGGGCAGACGGTGTTGGATGGGGTTGGGGGGGGGGCGGAAGGTGTTTGATGGGGTTTGGGGGGCGGACGGTGTTGGATGGAGTTGGGGGGCAGATGGTGTTGGATGGGGTTTGGGGGGCGGATGGTGTTGGATGGGGTTTGGGGGGCGGACGGTGTTGGATGGGGTTTGGGGGGCGGACGGTGTTCGATGGGGCTTGGGGAGGCAGACAGTGATGGATGGGGTTTGGGGGGATGGGCGGTGTAGGGTGGGGTTTGGGGGGATGGGCGGTGTAGGGTGGGTTTGGGGGCGGACAGTGTTGGATGGGGTTTGGTGGGCGGATGGTGTTGGATGGGGTTGGGGTGGCGGAAGGTGTTTGATGGGGTTTGGGGGGTGGATGGTGTTGGATGGAGTTGGGGGGCAGATGGTGTTGGATGGGGTTTGGGGGGCGGACGGTGTTGGATGGGGTTTGGGGGGCGGACGGTGTTCGATGGGGCTTGGGGAGGCAGACAGTGATGGATGGGGTTTGGGGTGATGGGCGGTGTAGGGTGGGGTTTGGGGGGATGGGCGGTGTAGGGTGGGGTTTGGGGGCAGACCGTGTTGGATGGGGTTTGGTGGGCGGATGGTGTTGGATGGGGTTTGGGGGGCGGACGGTGTTCGATGGGGCTTGGGGAGGCAGACAGTGATGGATGGGGTTTGGGGGGATGGGCGGTGTAGGGTGGGGTTTGGGGGGATGGGCGGTGTAGGGTGGGGTTTGGGGGGATGGGAAGTGTAGGGTGGGGTTTAGGGGGCAGACAGTGTTGAATGGGGTTTGGTGGGCGGATGGTGTTGGATGGGGTTTGGGGGGTGGACGGTGTTGGATGGCGTTTTGGGGGCGCGGACAGTGTTGGTTGGGGTTTGGGGGGTGGACGGTGTTATTTGGGGATTGGAGAAGCGGACTGTGTTGGATGGGGTTTGGCGGGGGCGGATGGTGTTGGATGGGGTTTGGGGGGTGGACGGTGTTGGATGGCGTTTTGGGGGCGCGGACGGTGTTGGTTGGGGTTTGTGGGGTGGACGGTGTTATTTGGGGATTGGAGAAGCGGACTGTGTTGGATGGGGTTTGGGGGGCGGACGGTGTTGGATGTGATTTGGGGGCAGATGGTTTTGCATGGGGTTTGGGGGGGCCGGACGGTGTTGGACAGGGTTTGGGGGGGCGGACGGTGTTGAATGGGGTTTGTGGGGGCGGACGGTGTTGGATGGGGTTGGGGGGGGGCGGAAGGTGTTTGATGGGGTTTGGGGGGCGGACGGTGTTGGATGGAGTTGGGGGGCAGATGGTGTTGGATGGGGTTTGGGGGGCGGATGGTGTTGGATGGGGTTTGGGGGGCGGACGGTGTTGGATGGGGTTTGGGGGGCGGACGGTGTTCGATGGGGCTTGGGGAGGCAGACAGTGATGGATGGGGTTTGGGGGGATGGGCGGTGTAGGGTGGGGTTTGGGGGGATGGGCGGTGTAGGGTGGGTTTGGGGGCGGACAGTGTTGGATGGGGTTTGGTGGGCGGATGGTGTTGGATGGGGTTGGGGTGGCGGAAGGTGTTTGATGGGGTTTGGGGGGTGGATGGTGTTGGATGGAGTTGGGGGGCAGATGGTGTTGGATGGAGTTGGGGGGCAGATGGTGTTGGATGGGGTTTGGGGGGCGGATGGTGTTGGATGGTGTTTGGGGGGCGGACGGTGTTCGATGGGGCTTGGGGAGGCAGACAGTGATGGATGGGGTTTGGGGGGATGGGCGGTGTAGGGTGGGGTTTGGGGGGATGGGAAGTGTAGGGTGGGGTTTAGGGGGCAGACAGTGTTGAATGGGGTTTGGTGGGCGGATGGTGTTGGATGGGGTTTGGGGGGGGCGGACGGTGTTCGATGGGGCTTGGGGATGCAGACAGTGATGGATGGGGTTTGGGGGACAGACAGTGTTGGATGGGGTTTGGGGGGGGCGGGCGGGCGGTGTTGGATAGGGTTTGTGGGGGCGGATGGTGTTGGTTGGGGTTTGGGAGTGGACGTTTTTGGATGGGGCTTGGGGGACGGACGGTGTTGGATAGGTTTGGGGGGGTGGACGGTGTTGGATGGGGTTTGGGGGGGCGGACGGTGTTGGTTGGGGTTTGGGAGTGGACGTTTTTGGATGGGGCTTGGGGGAACGGACGGTGTTGGATAGGTTTGGGGGGGGTGGACGGTGTTGGATGGGGTTTGGGGGGGGCGGATGGTGTTGGATGGGGTTTGGGGGGGAAGACGGTGTTGGGGTTTGGGGGCGCGGACGGTATTGGATCGAGATTGGGGGTTGGGCGGTGTTGGATGGGGTTTGGGGGCGGATGGTGTTGGATCGGGTTTGGGGGGTAGGCGGTGTTGGATGGGGTTTGGGGGGGGTGCGGACCGTATTGGATGGGGTTTAGGGGGTGGGCGATGTTGGATGGGGTTTGGGGGCAGACGGTGTTGGATGGGGTTTGGGGTTGCGGACAGGGTTGGATGGGGTTTGGGGGGGGGGCGCGGACGGTGTTGGATCGGGTTTGGGGGGGTGGGCGGTGGCGGTGTTGGATGGGGTTGGGTGGGGCAGACGGTGTTGGATCGGGTTTGGGGGGATGGGCGGTGTTGGATGGGGTTTGGGAGGGTGTGCAGTGTTGGATGGGGTTTGGGGAGCGGGCGCTGTTAGACGGGGTTTGGGGGGGGCGGACGGTGTAGGATGGGGTTTGGGGGGACAATGGTGTTGGATGGGGTTTGGGGGCATGGAAGGTGTTGGATGGCGTTTGGGGGGCGGACGGTGTTGTATCGAGTTTGGTGGGTGGGCGGTGTTGGATGGGGTTTGGGGGTGGACGGTGTTGGATGGCGTTTGGGGGGGCGGACGGTGTTGGATCGAGTTTGGGGGGTGGACGGTGTTGGATGGGGTTTAGGGGCGGACGGTATTAGATCGGGTTTGGGGGGTGGGCGGTGTTGGATGGGGTTTGGGGGGCGGACGGTGTTGGATTGGGTTTTGGGGGTGGGCGGTGTTGGATGCGGTTTGGGGGGCGGACGGTGTTGGATCGGATTTGGGGGGTGTTGGATGGGGTTTGGGGTGTGGGTGCTTTTGCATTGTGTTCGAGGGGTGGGTGGTGTGTAGTGTTGGATGGGGTTTGGGGGCTGGGCGGTGTTGGATGGGGTTTGGGGTGTGGGTGCTTTTGGATTGTGTTCGGGGGGTGGGTGGTGTGTAGTGTTGGATGGGGTATGGGGTGGGCGCTGTTGAATGAGGTTTGGGCGTGGGCGGTGTGCAGTGCTGGATAGGAATTTGGGGAGCTGGCGGTGTGCAGTGTTGGACGGGATTTGGGGCTGGTGGGCCCTGTTGGATGGGGTTTGGGGGGTGGGCGGTGTGCGGTGTTGGATGGGGATTGGGGGGGCTGGCGCTGTGCGGTGTTGGACGGGATTTGGGGATGGTGGGCCCTGCTGGATGTGGATTTTTGGTGCCGGGCAGTGGGCGGTGTTGGATTAAGTTTGAGGGGGCAGGTGGTGGGTGGAGTTGGAGGAGGTTTGGTGGGGCGTATGGTGTTGGATGAGGTTTGGGGGAAGCGGGCGGTGGGCAGTATTGGACAGGGTTTGGGGAGGCGGGTTTGGACAGGGATTGGGGGCGGGGTTGGATGGGGTTTGGGGGCGGGTGGTGTGCAGTGGGGTTGGGGGTGGGCAGTGGACGGTGTTGGGTGGGGTTTGGTGTGGCGGACGGTGTTGGACGGGGTTTGGAGGGGGCGGACGGTGTTGGACAGGGTTTAGGAGGGATGTGCAGTGTTGGATGCGGTTTGGGATCGAACAATGTTGGATGGGGTTTGGGGGCACGGACAGTGTTGGACGGGGTTTGGGGGGTGGGCGATGTTGGACAGGGTTTGGGGGGGATGTGCAGTGTTGGATGGGGTATGGGGGCGGGTGGTGTTGGATGGGTTTTTGGGGGGGCGGACGGTGTTTGATGGGGTTTGGGGGGCAGACGGTGTTGGATGGGGTTTGGGGGCTGGGCGGTGTTGAATGGGGTTTGGGGGGGCAGACAGGGTTGGATGGGGTTTAGGGGACGGATGGTATTAGATGGGGTTGGGGGGGATGGAGGGTATTGGATGGTGTTTGGGGGGGGCGGTGTTGGATGGAGTTTGGGGAGGCGAACGGTGTTGGATGGGGTTTGGGGGGGCGAACGGTGTTGGATGGGGTTTGGGGTCGCAGACGGTGTCGCTTGGGGTTTGGGGGGCAGACGGTGTTGGATGGGGTTTGGGAGGATGTGCAGTGTTGGATGGGGTTTGGGGGGCGGACGGTGTTAGATGGGGTTTGGGGGGGTGGACAGTGTTGGATGGAGTTTGTGGGGCGGACAGTGTTAGATGGGGTTTGGGAGGGTGGACGGTGTTGGATGGGGTTTGGGGGGCAACGGTGTTGGAAGGGGTTTGGGGGCACGGACGGTGTTGGATGGCGTTCGGGGGGTGGACGGTGTTGGATCGAGTTTGGGGGGTGGGCGGTGTTGGATGGGGTTTGGGGCAGACGGTGTTGGATCGGGTTTGTGGGTGGGCGGTGTTGGATGGGGTTTGGGGGGCGGACGGTGTTGGATCGGGTTACTGGGGTGGGCGGTGTTTGGATGGGGTTTGGGGGCGTGGACAGTGTTGGATTGGGTTTGGGGGGGGGCGGACAGGATTGGATGGGTTTGAGGGGGCAGACAGTGTTAGATGGGGTTGGGGGGGCGGAGGGTATTGGATGGGGTTCGGGGGGTGGTGTTGGATGGGGTTTGGGGTGCGGACGTTGTTGGATCGAGTTTGGGGGGTGGACGGTGTTGGATGGGGTTTGGGGGTGGATGGTGTTGGATCGGGTTTGGGGGTGGGCGGTGTTGTATGTGTTTTGGGGGGCGGACGGTGTTGGCTCGGGTTTCTGGGGTGGGCGGTGTTGGATGGGGTTTGGGGGGCGCGGACGGTGTTAGATCAGGTTTGGTGGTGGCGGACAGTATTGGGTGGGGTTTCGGAGGGCGGATGGTGTTGGATCGGGTTTGGGGGCGCGCTCGGTGTTGGATCGGGTTTGGGGGCGCGGACGGTGTTGGATGGGGTTTGGGGGGGCGGACGGTGTTGAATGTGGTTTGGCGGGGGCGGATGGTGTTCCTTGGGGTTTGGGGGTGGACAGTGTTGGGTGGGGTTGGGGTCGGTGGACAGTGTTGGATCCGGTTTGGGGAGGATGGACGGTGTTGGATGGGGTTTGGGATGCGGACGGTGTTGGATCGGGTTTTATGGGCGGGTGGTGTTAGATGGGATTTGTGGGGCGGTCGGTGTTGGACGGCGTTTGGGGGGGTGGGCGGTGTAGGATGGGTTTTGGGGGGCAGACGGTATTGGATGGGGTTTGGGGGGGTGGCTGGTGTTCATTGGGGTTTGGGGTGCAGGCGGTATTGGACTTGGTTTGGGGGTGGGCAGTGTTGGACGGCGTTTGTGGGGCAGTCGGTGTTGGATGGCGTTTGGAGGGGTGGGTGGTGGAGGAAGGGGTTTGGGGGGTGGGCGGTGTTGGATGGGGTTTGGGGGAAGGACGAAGTTGGATGGGGTTTGGGGGGAGGACGATGTTGGATGGGGTTTGGGGGGAGGACGATGTTGGATGGGGTTTGGGGGAGCGGATGGTGTTGGATGGGCGTTGGTGGGGGTGGACGGTGTTGGATGAGGTTTGGTGGGGTGGGCGGTGTTGGATGGGGTTTGGGGGGGCGGACGATGTTGGATGGGGTTTGGGGGGGTGGACGGTGTTGGATGGGGTTTGGGGCGCGGACGGTGTTGGATGGGGTTTGAGGAGCAGACGGTGTTAGACGGGGTTTGGGAGGGTGGACGGTGTTAATAGACAATAGACAATCGACAATAGATGCAGGAGTAGGCCATTCAGCCCTTCGAGCCTGCACCGCCATTCAATATGATCATGGCTGATCATTCCCAATCAGTATCCTGTTCCAGCCTTATCTCCATAACCCTTGACTCCACTATCTTTAAGAGCTCTATCCAATTCTTTCTTAAATGAATCCAGAGACTGGGCCTCCACTGCCCTCTGGGGCAGAGCATTCCACACAGCCACCACTCTCTGGGTGAAGTAGTTTCTCCTCATCTCTGTCGTAAATGGTCTACCCCGTATTTTTAAGTTGTGTCCTCTGGTTCGGCACTCCTCCATCAGCGGAAATATGTTTCCTCCTGCCAGAGTGTCCAATCCTTTCATAATCCTATACGTTTCAATCAGGTCCCCTCTCAGTCTTCTAAACTCAAGGGTATACAAGCCCAGTCGCTTCAGTCTTTCCGTGTAAGGCAATCCTGCCATTCCAGGAATTGACCTCGTGAACCTACGCTGCACTCCCTCAATAGCCAGAATGTCTTTCCTCAAATTTGGAGACCAGAACTGTACACAGTATTCCAGGTGTGGTCTCACCAGGGCCCTGTACAGCTGCAGAAGCACCTCTTTGCTTCTATACTCAATCCCTCTTGTTATGAAGGCCAGCATGCTATTAGCCTTCTTCACGACCTGCTGTACCTGCATGCTTGCCTTCATTGACTGGTGGACAAGAACACCCAGATCTCTCTGAACAGCCCCTTTACCTAATTTGATACCATTGAGGTAGTAATCTGCCTTCCTGTTCTTGCCACCAAAGTGGATAACCAGACATTTATCCACATTAAACTGCATCTGCCATGCATCTGCCCACTCACCTAACTTGCCCAGGTCACCCTGTAATCTCCTAACATCCTCATCACATTTCACCCTACCACCCAGCTTTGTATCATCAGCAAATTTGCTAATGTTATTGCTGATACCATCTTCTATATCATTTACATATATTGTAAAAAGCTGCGGTCCCAGCACAGATCCCTGCGGTACCCCACTGGTCACTGCCTGCCATTCCGAAATGGAGCCGTTAATCACTACCCTTTGTTCCCTATTAGCCAACCAATTCTCTATCCAATCTAGTACTTTGCCCCCAATACCGTGCGCCCTAATTTTACTCACTAACCTCTTGTGTGGGACTTTATCAAAAGTTTTCTGAAAGTCCAGGTACACGACATCCACTGGATCTCCCTCGTCCATCTTCCGAGTTACATCCTCAAAAAATTCAAGAAGATTAGTCAAGCATGATTCCCCCTTCATAAATCCATGCTGACTCTGTCCTATCCTGTTACTATTATCCAGATGTGCCGTAATTTCATCCTTTATAATAGACTCCAGTATCTTTCCCACCACTGAGGTCAGACTAACTGGTCTATAATTTCCTGCTTTCTCCCGCCCACCCTTCTTAAAAAGTGGCACAACATTAGCCGCCCTCCAATCCTCAGGAACCGACCCCGATTCTATTGAACTCTGGAAAATAATCACCAGCGCATCCACGATTTCCCGAGCCACCTCCTTCAGTACCCTGGGATGCAGGCCATCAGGTCCCGGAGACTTATCAACCTTCAGACCTAACAGTCTCTCCAACACCAAATCCTGGCAAATATAAATTCCCTTAAGTTCAGGTCCTTCAGCCACTGTTACCTCAGGGAGATTGCTTGTGTCTTCCCCAGTGAACACAGATCTGAAGTACCCATTTAATTCCTCTGCCATTTCTTTGTTCCCAGTAATATATTCCCCTGTTTCTGTCTTCAAGGGCCCAATTTTTGTCCTAACCATTTTTTTGCCTTGGACATACCTAAAAAAGCTTTTACTATCCTCCTTTATATTCTTGGCCAGTTTACCTTCGTACCTCATTTTTTCTCTGCGTATTTCCTTCTTACTAATCCTCTGTTGTTCTTTAAAAGCTTCCCAGTCCTCAGTTTTCCCACTTATCTTCGCTAAGTTATACTTTTTCTCTTTTAACTTTATATGTTTCTTAACTTCCCTCGTCAGCCACAGCCGCCCATGTCTCCTCCTGGGATCTTTCTTCCTTTTAGGAATGAACTGATCCTGCAACTTCTGCATTATACACAGAAATATCCGCCATTGTTCCTCCACGGTCTTCCCTGTTAAGGTTGGATGGGGTTTGGGGGGCAACTGTGTTGGAAGGGGTTTGGGGGCGCGGACGGTGTTGGATGGCGTTTGGGGATGGACGGTGTTGGATCGAGTTTGGGGGGTGGGCGGTGTTGGATGGGGTTTGGGGCGGACGGTGTTGGATCGGGTTTGGGGGTGGGCGGTGTTGTATGGGGTTTGGGGGGGCGGACGGTGTTGGATGGGGTTTGGGGGCAAGCGGTGTTGGACGGGGTTTGGCTGGGGGTGTGCAGTGTCGGGTTGGGTTTGGTGTGGCGGACAGTGTTGGACGGGGTTTGGAGGGGGCGGACGGTGTTGAACGGGGTTTAGGAGGGATGTGCAGTGTTGGGTGTGGTTTGGGGTCGAACGATGTTGGAAGGGATTTGGGGGCACGGACAGTGTTGGACGGGATTTGGGGGCGGGCGGTGTTGGACGGGGTTTGGGGGGGATGTGCAGTGTTGGATGGGGTTGGGGGCGGGAGGTGTTGGATGGGTTTTTGGGGGGGCGGACAGTGTTTGATGGGGTTTGGGGGGCAGACGGTGTTGGATAGAGTTGGGGGGCGGACGGTGTTGGATGGGGTTTGGGGGGTGGGCGGTGTTGAATGGGGTTTGGGGGGGCGGACGGTATTGGGGGGCTGGTGTTGGATGGGGTTTGGGGGGCAGACAGTGTTGGATGTCGTTTGGGGAGCATTCGGTGTTGGATGGAGTTTGTGGGAGTGGGGGGTGTTGGACGGGGTTTGGGGGGGGCGGATGGTGTTGGATGCAGTTTGGTAGGGTGGATGGTGTTGCATGGGGTTTGGGGGCGGACGGTGTTGGATTGGGTTTGGGGTGTGGGTGGTGTTGGATGGAGTTTGGGATGTGGGCGCTGTCAGATGGTGTTTGGGGTGTGGGTGGTGTGCAGTGTTGGATGGGGTTTGGGGAGTGTGCACTGTTGGATGGGGTTTGGGGAGTGTGTGCTGTTGGATGGGGTTTGGGGGGGGTGTGCTGTTGGATGGGGTTTTGGGGGGCAGACAGTGTTGGATATCCTTTGGGGAGTGGTCGGTGTTGGATGGAATTTGTGGGGGTGGGCGGTGTTGGACGGGGTTTGGGGCGCGGACGGTGTTGGATGGGGTTTGGGGGGCGGACGTTTTTGTTTGGGGTTTGGGGGTGGAAAGTGTTATATGTTGTTTGGGGGGCAGGCGGTGTTGTATCGGGTTTGGTGGGTGGGCTGTGTTGTATGGGGTTTGGGGGGCGGATGGTGTTGGACGGAGTTTGGGGGCGCGGATGGGGTTTCGGGGGCTGACGGTGTTGGATGGGGTTGGGGGGGTGGACGGTGATATATGGGGTTCGGGGGGGGCAGTCTGTGTTGGATGGGGTTTGGATCGCAGGCGGTGTTGGATGGGGTTTGGAGGGGGCAAATGGTGTTGGATGGGGTTTGGAGGGGGCAAATGGTGTTGGATGGGGTTTGGGGTCGCGGACGGTGTTGCTTGCGGTTTGGGGGGCAGGCGGTGTTAGACGGGGTTTGGGGGGGTGGACGGTGTTGGATAGGGTTTGGGGGGGGCGGACAGTGTTAGACGGGGTTTGGGGGGGTGGACGGTGTTGGATGGAGTTTGGGGGGCAACAGTGTTGGATGGGGTTTGGGGCGGACGGTGTCGGATCGGGTTTGGGGGTGGGCGGTGTTGGATGGGGTTTGGGGAGCGCGGACGGTGTTGGATCGGGTTTCTGGGGTGGGCGGTGTTGGATGGGGTTTGGGGGGCGCGGACAGTGTAAGATGGGGTTGGGGGGGCGCAGGGTATTGGATGGAGTTGGGGGGGCGGTGTTGGATGGGGTTTGGGGGGTGGACGGTGTTGGATGGGGTTTGAGGGGGCAGACAGTGTTGGATGTGGTTTGGGGGGCGGACGGTGTTGGATGTGGTTTGGGGGGTGGACGGTGTTGGATGGGGTTTGGGGACAATGGTGTTCGATGGGGTTTGGGGGCACGGACGGTGTTGGATGGCGTTTGGGGGCGGACGGTGTTGGATCGAGTTTGGGGGGTGGGCGGTGTTGGATGGGGTTTGGGGGGCGGACAGTGTTGGATGGGGTTTCTAGGGTGGGTGGTGTTGGATGGGGTTTGGGGGGCGCGGACGGTGTTGGATCGAGTTTGGTGGGTGTGCGGTGTTGGATGGGGTTTGGGGGCGGACGGTGTTCGACGGGGTTTGGGGGCGAACGGTGTTGGGTGGGGTTGGGTGGGGGTGGGCGGTGTTGGATGGGATTTGGGGGGGTGGGCGGTGTTGGATGGGATTTGGGGGGGCGGACGGTGTTGGATGGGGTTTGGGTGCGCGAACGGTGTTGGACGGGGTTTAATGGGGTTTGGGCGGTGTTAGATGGGGTTTGGGGGGGTGGACAGTGTCGGATGGGGTTTGGGGGGTGGACGGTGATGGATGTGGTTTGGGGGGTGGACGGTGTTGGATGGGGTTTGGGGGCACGGACGGTGTTGGACGGGGTTTAGTGGGGTTTGGGCGGTGTTAGATGGGGTTTGGGGGGCACGGACGGTGTTGGATCGGGTTTGGCTGTGGACGGTGTTGGATGGGGTTTGGGGGGGTGTGGACGGTGTTGGATGGGGTTTGGGGGGTGGATGGTGTTCGTTGGGGTTCGGGGGAGCAGATAGTGTTGGATGGGGTTTGAGTGACGGACGGTGTTGGGGGTGCAGACGGTGTTGGACGGGGTTTTGGGGGTGGACCGTGTTGGATAGGGTTTTGGGGGGGCAGACGGGGTTTGAGGGGTGGACGGTGTTGGATGGGGATTTGGGAGGGCGGACAGTGTTGAATGGGGTTTGGGGGACGGACGGTGTTGGATGGGGGTGGGGGGCAGACGGTATTGGATGGGGTTTGGGGGGGACCGACGGTGTTGGATGGGGTTTGGGCGGGCGGACGGTATTGGATGGGGTTTGGGGGGGACCGACGGTGTTGGATGGGGTTTGGGCGGGCGGACGGTGTTGGATAGGGTTGGGGGGACGGACAGTGTTGGATGGGGTTTGGGGGACGGACGGTGTTGGATAGGGTTGGGGGGACGGACAGTGTTGGATGGGGTTTGGGGGACGGACGGTGTTGGATGGGGTTTGGGGGGGGGCCGACGGTGTTGGATGGGGTTTGGGCGGGCAGACGGTGTTAGATAGGGTTGGGGGCGCGGACAGTGTTGGATCCAGTTTGGGGGGCGGACGGAGTTGGATGGGGTTGAGGGGGCGTATGATATTGGATGGGGTTTGGGGAGCGGACGGTGTTGGATGCGGTTTGGAGGGGTGCGCTGTGTTGGATGGGGTTTGGGGGGGCGGACGGTGTTGGATGGAGTTAGTGAGGGTGTGCGATGTTGGACGGGGTTTGGGGCGCGGACGGTGTTGGATGGGGTTTGGTGGGGTGGGTGGTGTTGGATCGGGTTTGGGGGCGGACGGTGTTGAATGGGGTTTGGGGGGGGCGGACGGTGTTGGATGGGGTTGGGGATGCGGTCGATGTTGGACGGGGTTTGGGGGGGCAGACGGTGTTGGATGGGGTTTGGGGGTGCGGGCGGTGTTGGACGGGGTTTGTGGGGCGGTCGGTGTTGGACGGTGTCTGGAAGTGTGAGCGGTGTAGGAAGAGGTTGGGGGGGGCGGACGGTGTTGGATGGGGTTTGGGGGGGTGCGCAGTGTTGGATGGGGTTTGGGGTCGCGGACGGTGTTGGATGGGGTTTGGGGGGGCTGACGGTGTTGTATGGGGTTTGGGGGTGTGGACGGTATTGCTTGGGGTTTTGGGGACGGACGGTGTTGAATCAGGTTGGGGGGGTGAGCAGTGGCGGTGTTGGATGGGGTTTTGGGGCATGGACGGTGTTAGATCGGGTTTGGGGGGATGTGCGGTGTTGGAGGAACAATGGCGGATATTTCTGTGTATAATGCAGAAGTTGCAGGATCAGTTCATTCCTAAAAGGAAGAAAGATCCCAGGAGGAGACATGGGCGGCCGTGGCTGACGAGGGAAGTTAAGAAACATATAAAGTTAAAAGAGAAAAAGTATAACATAGCGAAGATAAGTGGGAAAACTGAGGACTGGGAAGCTTTTAAAGAACAACAGAGGATTAGTAAGAAGGAAATACGCAGAGAAAAAATGAGGTACGAAGGTAAACTAGCCAAGAATATAAAGGAGGATAGTAAAAGCTTTTTTAGGTATGTCCAAGGCAAAAAAATGGTTAGGACAAAAATTGGGCCCTTGAAGACAGAAACAGGGGAATATATTACTGGGAACAAAGAAATGGCAGAGGAATTAAATGGGTACTTCAGATCTGTGTTCACTGGGGAAGACACAAGCAATCTCCCTGAGGTAACAGTGGCTGAAGGACCTGAACTTAAGGGAATTTATATTTGCCAGGATTTGGTGTTGGAGAGACTGTTAGGTCTGAAGGTTGATAAGTCTCCGGGACCTGATGGCCTGCATCCCAGGGTACTGAAGGAGGTGGCTCGGGAAATCGTGGATGCGCTGGTGATTATTTTCCAGAGTTCAATAGAATCGGGGTCGGTTCCTGAGGATTGGAGGGCGGCTAATGTTGTGCCACTTTTTAAGAAGGGTGGGCGGGAGAAAACAGGAAATTATAGACCAGTTAGTCTGACCTCAGTGGTGGGAAAGATGCTGGAGTCTATTATCAAGGATGAAATTACGGCACATCTGGATAATAGTAACAGGATAGGACAGGGTCAGCATGGATTTATGAAGGGGAAATCATGCTTGACTAATCTTCTTGAATTTTTTGAGGATGTAACTCGGAAGATGGACGAGGGAGATCCAGTGGATGTCGTGTACCTGGACTTTCAGAAAACTTTTGATAAAGTCCCACACAAGAGGTTAGTGAGTAAAATTAGGGCGCACAGTATTGGGGGCAAAGTACTAGATTGGATAGAGAATTGGTTGGCTAATAGGAAACAAAGGGTAGTGATTAACGGCTCCATTTCGGAATGGCAGGCAGTGACCAGTGGGGTACCGCAGGGATCCGTGCTGGGACCGCAGCTTTTTACAATATATGTAAATGATATAGAAGATGGTATCAGCAATAACATTAGCAAATTTGCTGATGATACAAAGCTGGGTGGTAGGGTGAAATGTGATGAGGATGTTAGGAGATTACAGGGTGACCTGGACAAGTTAGGTGAGTGGGCAGATGCATGGCAGATGCAGTTTAATGTGGATAAATGTCTGGTTATCCACTTTGGTGGCAAGAACAGGAAGGCAGATTACTACCTCAATGGTATCAAATTAGGTAAAGGGGCTGTTCAGAGAGATCTGGGTGTTCTTGTCCACCAGTCAATGAAGGCAAGCATGCAGGTACAGCAGGTCGTGAAGAAGGCTAATAGCATGCTGGCCTTCATAACAAGAGGAATTGAGTATAGAAGCAAAGAGGTGCTTCTGCAGCTGTACAGGGCCCTGGTGAGACCACACCTGGAATACTGTGTACAGTTCTGGTCTCCAAATTTGAGGAAAGACATTCTGGCTATTGAGGGAGTGCAGCGTAGGTTCACGAGGTCAATTCCTGGAATGGCAGGATTGCCTTACACGGAAAGACTGAAGCGACTGGGCTTGTATACCCTTGAGTTTAGAAGACTGAGAGGGGACCTGATTGAAACGTATAGGATTATGAAAGGATTGGACACTCTGGCAGGAGGAAACATATTTCCGCTGATGTGGGTGTGCCGAACCAGAGGACACAACTTAAAAATACGGGGTAGACCATTTAGGACAGAGATGAGGAGAAACTACTTCATCCAGAGAGTGGTGGCTGTGTGGAATGCTCTGCCCCAGAGGGCAGTGGAGGCCCAGTCTCTGGATTCATTTAAGAAAGAATTGGATAGAGCTCTTAAAGATAGTGGAGTCAAGGGTTATGGAGATAAGGCTGGAACAGGATACTGATTGGGAATGATCAGCCATGATCATATTGAATGGCGGTGCAGGCTCGAAGGGCTGAATGGCCTACTCCTGCATCTATTGTCTATTGTCTATTGTCTATTGGATTGGGTTTGGGAGGGTGTGCAGTTTTGGATGGGTTTGGGGGCGGACGGTGTTAGATGGGGTTGGGGAAGGCGGGTGTTGTTGGATGGGGTTTGGGGGGCGCATCGTTTTGGACGGGGTTTGTGGGATGCGGACGGTGTTGGATGGGGTTGGGGGGGCGAACGGTGTTGGATGGGGTTGGGTGGTGGTGGCCGGTGTTGGATGGGGTTTGGGGGGGGTGGGCGGTGTTGGATGGGGTTTGGGGTGCGGACGGTGTTGGATGGGGTACGGAGTGCGAACGGTGTTGGACGGGGTTTAGTGGGGTTTGGGCGGTGTTAGATGGGGTTTGGGGGGGGCAGACAGTGTAGGAAGGGGTTTGGGGGGGGTGGACGGTGTTGGATGGGGTTTGGGGGCGGACGGTGTTCGTTGGGGTTTGGGGGTTGGACGGTGTTCATTGGGGATTGGGGGAGCGGATAGTGTTGGATGGGGTTTGGGGGGGCGGACGGTGTTGGATGGGGTTTGGGGGGGCAGATGGTGTTGGACGGGGTTTGGGGGGTGGACGGTGTTGGATGGGGTTTTGGGGGGGTGGACGGGGTTTGAGGGGTAGAGGGTTTTGGATGGGGATTTGGGAGGACGGACAGTGTTGGATGGGGTTTGGGGGGACGGACGGTATTGGATGGGGTTGGGGGGGCGGACGGTATTGGATGGGGTTTGGGGGGGCAGACGGTGTTAGATAGGGTTGGGGGGGCAAATGGCGTTGGATCGAGTTTGGGGGGCGGATGGAGTTGGATGGGTTTGAGAGGGCGTATGATATTGGATGGGGTTTGGGGAGCGGATGGTGTTGGATGCGGTTTGGGGGGGTGCATGGTGTTGGATGGGGTTTGGGGGGGCGGATGGTGTTGGATGTGGTTTGGGGGGGCCGGTCGGTGTTGGATGGAGATTGTGAGGGTGGGCGGTGTTGGACGGGGTTTGGGGGGGTGGGTGGTGGTGGATGGGGTTGGGGGTGTGGGCGGTGTGGGACGGGGTTTGGGGGTGGGCGGTGTTGGATGGGGTTTTGGGGGGGCGGACGGTGTTGGATGGGCTTTGTGGGGCGGTCAGTGTTGGACGGTGTTTGGAGGTGTGGGCGGTGTAGGAAGAGGTTTGGGGGGGCGGACGGTGTTGGATGGGGTTTAGTGGGGTTTGGGCGGTGTTAGATGGGGTTTGGGGGGGTGGACAGTGTTGGATCGGGTTTGGCTGTGGGCGGTGTGTTCGTTGGGGTTTGGGGGTTGGATGGTGTTCGTTGGGGATTGGGGGAGCGGATAGTGTTGGATGGGGTTTGGGGGGTTGGACGGTGTTGGATGGGGTTTGGGGGGGCAGATGGTGTTGGACGGGGTTTGGGGGGTGGACGGTGTTGGATGGGGTTTTGGGGGGGTGGACGGGGTTTGAGGGGTAGACGGTGTTGGATGGGGATTGGGGGGGCGGACAGTGTTGGATGGGGTTGGGGGGGCGGACGGTATTGGATGGGGGTTGGGGGGGCGGACGGTATTGGATGGGATTTGGGGGGGGGCCGACGGTGTTGGATGGGGTTTGGGGGGGCAGACGGTGTTAGATAGGGTTGGGGGGGCAGATGGCGTTGGATCGAGTTTGGGGGGGTGGATGGAGTTGGATGGGTTTGAGAGAGCGTATGATATTGGATGGGGTTTGGGGAGTGGATGGTGTTGGATGCGGTTTGGGGGGGTGCATGGTGTTGGATGGGGTTTGGGGGGCGGATGGTGTTGGATGGGGTTTGGGGGGGCAGACAGTGTTGGATGTGGTTTGGGGGGGGCCGGTCGGTGTTGGATGGAGATTGTGAGGGTGGGCGGTGTTGGACGGGGTTTGGGGGGGGTGGGTGGTGGTGGATGGGGTTGGGGGTGTGGGCGGTGTGGGACGGAGTTTGGGGGGTGGGCGGTGTTGGATGGGGTTTTGGGGGGGCGGACGGTGTTGGATGGGCTTTGTGGGGCGGTCAGTGTTGCACGGTGTTTGGAGGTGTGGGCGGTGTAGGAAGAGGTTGGGGGGGCGGACGGTGTTGGATGGGGTTTAGTGGGGTTTGGGCGGTGTTAGATGGGGTTTGGGGGGGTGGACAGTGTTGGATTGGGTTTGGCTGTGGGCGGTGTTGGATGGGGTTTGGGGGGGTGGGTGGTGTTGAATGGGGTTTGGGGGTCGGACGGTTTTGGATGGGGTTTAGTGGGGTTTGGGCGGTGTTAGATGGGGTTTGGGGGGGTGGACAGTGTTGGATCGGGTTTGGCTGTGGGCGGTGTTGGATGGGGTTTGGGGGGTGTGGACGGTGTTGGATGGGGTTTGGGGGGGTGGGTGGGGTTGGGGGGTCGGACGGTGTTCGTTGGGGTTTGGGGGGTGGACGGTGTTGGATGCGGTTTGGGAGGGTGCGTGGTGTTGGATGGGGTTTGGGGGTCAGACGGTGTTGGATGGGGTTTGGGGGCGGGTGGTGTTGGATGGGGTTTGGGGGGAGGGTGGTTTTGGACGGGGTTTGGGAGATGCGGATGGTGTTGGATGGGGTTTGGGGGGTGTGAACAGTGTTGGATGGGGTTTGGGGGGTTGGGCAGTGTTGGATGGGGTTTTGGGGGGGTGGACGGTGTTCGTTGGGGTTTGGGGGGTGGACGGTGTTGGATGCGGTTTGGGAGGGTGCGTGGTGTTGGATGGGGTTTGGGGGGCGGACGGTGTTGGATGGGTTTTGAGAGGGGCGGTCGGTGTTGGATGGGGTTGGGGGTGCGGACGGTGTTGGATGGGGTTTGGGGGTGCGGGCGGTGTTGGATGGCATTTGGAGGTGTGGGCGGTGTAGGAATGGGTTTGGGGGGGTGGACGGTGTTGGATGGGGTTTGGGGAGGTGGGCGGTGCGGTGTTGGATGGGGTTTGGGGGCGCGGACGGTGTTGCTTGGGGTTTTGGGGACGGACGGTGTTGAATCGGGTTGTGGGGGTGGGCAGTGGTGGTGTTGGATGGGGTTTTGCGGCGTGGACGGTGTTAGATCGGGTTTGGGGGGATGGGCGGTGTTGGATTGGGTTTGGGAGGGTGTGCAGTTTTGGATGGTGTTTAGGGGCGGACGGTGTTAGATGGGGTTGGGGAAGGCAGGTGGTGTTGGATGGGGTTTGGGTGGGCGTATTGTTTTGGACGGGGTTTGGGGGATGCGGACGGTGTTGGATGGGGTTGGGGCGGATGGTGTTGGACGGGGTTTGGGGGCGAATGGTGTTGGATGGGGTTGGGTGGGGGTGGCCGGTGTTGGATGGGGTTTGGGGGGGGTGGGCGGTGTTGGATGGGGTTTGGAGTGCGAACGGTGTTGGACGGGGTTTAGTGGGGTTTGGGCGGTGTTAGATGGGGTTTGGGGGGGTCGGACGGTGTTGGATCGGGTTTGGCTGTGGACAGTGTTGGATGGGGTTTGGGGGCGGACGGTGTTCGTTGGGGTTTGGGGGGTGGAAGGTGTTTGTTGGGGATTGGGGGAGCGGATAGTGTTGGGTGGGCTTTGGGGGGGCGGACGGTGTTGGATGGGGTTCGGGGGGCGGAAGGTGTTGGACAGGGTTTGGGGGGTGGACGGTGTTGGATGGGGTTTGGGGGGGCGGACGGGGTTTGAGTGGTACACGGTGTTGTATGGGGATTTGGGGGGGCGGACAGTGTTGGATGGGGTTTTGGGGGGCGGACGGTGTTGGATGGGGTTTGAGGAGGTGGGCGGTGCGGTGTTGGATGGGGTTTGGGGGCGCAGACGGTGTTAGAGCGGGTTTGGGGGGGATGGTCGGTGTTGGATGGGGTTTGGAGGGCGAACGGTGTTAGACGGGGTTGGGGGGGCGGGTGGTGTTGGATGGGGTTGGGGGGGCGGACGGTGTTCGTTGGGGTTTGGGGGGTGGACGGTGTTGGATGCGTTTTGGGAGGGTGCGTGGTGTTGGACGGGGTTTGGGTGGTGTGGACGGTGTTGGATGGGGTTTGGGGTGTGTGGACGGTGTTGGATGGGGTTTGGGGATGCGGGCAGTGTTGGACTGGGTTTGGGGGTGGGCGGTGTTGGATGGGCTTTGTGGGGCCGTCGGTGTTGGATGGCGTTTGGAGGTGTGGGCGGTGTAGGAAGGGGTTTGGGGGGGGTGTGCAGCTTTGGATGGGTTTTGGGGGCGGACGGTGTTAGATGGGGTTGGGGAAGGCGGGTGGTGTTGGATGGGGTTTGTGGGACGTATCGTTTTGGACGGGGTTTGGGGGATGCGGACGGTGTTGGATGGGGTTTGGGGGGTTGGACGGCGTTGGATGGGGTTTTGGTCGGGCGGCCGGTGTTCGTTCGGGTTTGGGGGGTGGATGGTGTTGGATGCGGTTTGGGAGGGTGCGTGGTGTTGGATGGGGTTTGGGGGGCGGACGGTGTTGGACTGGTTTTGGGAGGGGCGGTCGGTGTTGGATGGGGTTGGGGGTGCGGACGGTGTTGGATGGGGTTTGGGGATGCGGGCAGTGTTGGACTGGGTTTGGGGGTGGGCGGTGTTGGACGGGGTTTGTTGGGCCGTCGGTGTTGGATGGCGTTTGGAGGTGTGGGCGGTGTAGGAAGGGGTTTGGGGGGTTGGACGGCGTTGGATGGGGTTTGGGGGGGTGCGCAGTGTTGAATAGGGTTTGGGGGGTGGACGGTGTTGACGGGGATTGTGGGCGCAGACAGTGTTGGATGGAGTTTGTGGTCGCGGACGGTGTTAGAGCGGGTTTGGGGGGATGGGCGGTGTTGGATGGGGTTTGGGGGGCGACCGGTGTTAGACGGGGTTGGGGGGGGCGGGTGGTGTTGGATGGGGTTTGGGGGTCGGGTGGTTTTGGACGGAGTTTGGGGGATGTGGATGGTGTTGGATGGGGTTGGGGGTGTGGACGGTGTTGGATGGGGTTTGGGGGTGCGGGCAGTGTTGAACTGGGTTTGGGGGTGGGCGGTGTTGGACGGGGTTTGTGGGGCCATCGGTGTTGGATGGCGTTTGGAGGTGTGGGCGGTGTAGGAAGTGGTTTGGGGGGGTGGACAGTGTTGGATAGGGTTTGGGGGGCGGACGGTGTTGACGGGGATTGTGGGCGCAGACAGTGTTGGATGGGGTTTGTGGTCGCGGATGGTGTTGGGTGGGGTTTGGGGAGGTGGGCGGTGCGGTGTTGGATGGGGTTTGGGGGCGCGGACGGTGTTAGATCGGGTTTGGGGGGATGGGCGGTGTTGGATGGGGTTTGGGGGGCGAACGGTGTTAGACGGGGTTGGGGGGGGCGGGTGGTGTTTGATGGGGTTTGGGGGTCGGGTGGTTTTGGACAGAGTTTGGGGGATGTGGACGGTGTTGGATGGGGTTTGGGGGCTGACGGTGTTGGATGGGGTTTGGGGGTGCGGGCAGTGTTGGACTGGGTTTGGGGGTGGGCGGTGTTGGACGGGGTTTGTGGGTGGGCGGTGTTGGACGGGGTTTGTGGGGCCTTCGGTGTTGGATGGCGTTTGGAGGTGTGGGCGGTGTAGGAAGGGGTTTGGGGGGGTGTGCAGTTTTGGATGGGGTTTGGGGGCGGACGGTGTTAGATGGGGTTGGGGAAGGCGGGTGGTGTTGGATGAGGTTTGTGGGGCGTATCGTTTTGGACGGGGTTTGGGGGATGCGGACGGTGTTGGATGGGGTTGGGGGCGGACGGTGTTGGACGGGGTTGGGGGCGGACGGTGTTGGACGGGGTTTGGGGGCGAACGGTGTTGGATGGGGTTGGGTGGGGGTGGCCGGTGTTGGATGGTGTTTGGGGGGGGTGGGCGGTGTTGGATGGGGTTTGGGGTGCGGACGGTGTTGGATGGGGTACGGAGTGCGAACGGTGTTGGACGGGGTTTAGTGGGGTTTGGGCGGTGTTAGATGGAGTTTGGGGGGTGCGGATGGTGTTGGATCGGGTTTGGCTGTGGACGGTGTTGGATGGGGTTTGGGGGCGGACGATGTTCGTTGGGGTTTGGGGGGTGGACGGTGTTCGTTGGGGATTGGGGGAGCGGATAGTGTTGGATGGGGTTTGGGGGGGCGGACGGTGTTTGATGGGGTTTGGGGAGGCGGACGGTGTTGGACAGGGTTTGGGGGGTGGACGGTGTTGGATGGGGTTTTGGGGGGGCGGACGGGGTTTGAGGGGTAGACGGTGTTGGATGGGGATTTGGGGGGGGCGGACAGTGTTGGATGGGGTTTTGGGGGGCGGACGGTGTTGGATGGGGTTTGGGGAGGTGGGCGGTACGGTGTTGGATGGGGTTTGGGGGCGCAGACAGTGTTAGAGCGGGTTTGGGGGGAATGGGCAGTGTTGGATGGGGTTTGGGGGGCGAACGGTGTTAGACGGGGTTGGGGGGGGCGGGTGGTGTTGGACGGAGTTTGGGGGATGTGGACGGTGTTGGATGGGGTTTGGGGGCGGAAAGTGTTGGATGGGGTTTGGGGTGTGTGGACGGTGTTGGATGGGGTTGGGGGGGCGGACGGTGTTCGTTGGGGTTTGGGGGGTGCATGGTGTTGGATGCGGTTTGGGAGGGTGCGTGGTGTTGGATGGGGTTTGGGGGGCGGACGGTGTTGGATGGGTTTTGGGAGGGGCTGTCGGTGTTGGATGGGCTTTGTGGGGCGGTCGGTGTTGGACTGTGTTTGGAGGTGTGGGCGGTGTAGGAAGAGGTTTGGGGGGGGCGGACGGTGTTGGATGGGGTTGGGGGGGTGCGCGGTGATGGATGGGGTTTGGGGGTGTGGGTGGTGTTGGATGGGGTTTGGGGGGCGGACGGTGTTGGATGGGGTTTAGTGGGGTTTGGGCGGTGTTAGATGGGGTTTGGGGGGGCGGACGGTGTTGGATCGGGTTTGGCTGTGGGCGGTGTTGGATGGGGTTTGGGGGGTGTGGACGGTGTTGGATGGAGTTTGGGGGGGTGGGTGGGGTTGGGGGCGCGGACGGTGTTCGTTGGGGTTTGAGGGGTGGACGGTGTTGGATGCGGTTTGGGAGGGTGCGTGGTGTTGGATGGGGTTTGGGGGTCAGACGGTGTTGGATGGGGTTTGGGGGAAGGTGGTGTTGGATGGGGTTTGGGGGAGGGTGGTTTTGGACGGGGTTTGGGGGATGCGGACGGTGTTGGATGGGGTTTGGGTGGTGTGGACGGTGTTGGATGGGGTTTGGGGGGTGTGGACGGTGTTGGTTGGGGTTTGGGGGGGTGGGCGGTGTTGGATGGGGTTTTGGGGGAGCGGACGGTGTTCGTTGGGGTTTGGGGGGTGGATGGTGTTGGATGCGGTTTGGGAGGGTGCGTGGTGTTGGATGGGGTTTGGGGGGCGGACGGTGTTGGATGGGTTTTGGGAGGGGCGGTCGGTGTTGGATGGGGTTGGGGGTGCGGACGGTGTTGGATGGGGTTTGGGGGTGCGGGCGGTGTTGGACTGGGTTTGGGGGTGGGCGGTGTTGGACGGGGTTTGTGGGGCTATTGGTGTTGGATGGCGTTTGGAGGTGTGGGCGGTCTAGGAAGGGGTTTGGGGGGGTGGACGGTGTTGGATGGGGTTTGGGGGGGTGCGCTGTGTTGGATGGGGTTTGGGGGGCGGACGGTGTTGACGGGGTTTGTGGGCGCAGACAGTGTTGGATGGAGTTTGGGGGCGCGGACGGTGTTAGAGCTGGTTTGGGGGGATGGGCGCTGTTGGATGGGGTTTGGGGGGGCGAACGGTGTTAGACGGGGTTGGGGAGGCGGGTGGTGTTGGATGGGGTTTGGGGGCTGACGGTGTTGGATGGGGTTTGGCGGGGTGGGCGTTGTTGGATTTGGTTGGGGGGGCGGACGGTGTTGGATGGGTTTTGGGAGGGGCGGTCGGTGTTGGATGGGGTTGGGGGTGTGGACGGTGTTGGATGAGGTTTGGGGGTGCGGGCGGTGTTGGACTGGGTTTGGGGGTGGGCGGTGTTGGACGGGGTTTGTGGGTCCGTTGGTGTTGGATGGCGTTTGGAGGTGTGGGCGGTGTAGGAAGGGGTTTGGGGTGTGGACGGTGTTAGATGGCATTTGGGGGGGTGCGCAGTGTTGGATAGGGTTTGGGGGGCGGACGGTGTTGACAGGGTTTGTGGGTGCAGACAGTGTTGGATAGGGTTTGGGGTCGCGGACGGTGTTGGATGGGGTTTGGGGAGGTGGGCGGTGCGGTGTTGGATGGGGTTTGGCGGCGCGGACGGTATTAGAGCGGGTTTGGGGTAGTGGGCGGTGTTGGATGGGGTTTGGGGGGTGTGGACAGTGTTGGATGGGATTTGGGGGATGTGGACAGTGTTGGATGGGGTTTTGGGGGCGTGGACGGTGTTGTTTGGGGTTTTGGGGACGGACGGTGTTGAATCAGGTTGGGGGGGTGGGCAGTGGCGGTGTTGGATGGGGTTTTGGGCGTGGACGGTGTTGGATTGGGTTTGGGAGGGTGTGCAGTTTTGGATGGGGTTTGGGGGCGGACAGTGTTAGATGGGGTTGGGGAAGGCGGGTGGTGTTGGATGGGGTTTGGGGGAGCGTATCGTTTTGGACGGGGTTTGGGGGATGCGGACGGTGTTGGATGGGGTTGAGGGCGGACGGTGTTGGACGGGGTTTGGGGATGAACGGTGTTGGATGGGGTTGGGTGGGGGTGGCCGGTGTTGGATGGGGTTTGGGGTGCGGACGGTGTTGGATGGGGTACGGAGTGAGAACGGTGTTGGATGGGGTTTAGTGGGGTTTGGGCGGTGTTAGATGGGGTTTGGTGGGGGCGGACGGTGTTGGATCGGGTTTGGCTGTGGATGATGTTGGATGGGGTTTGGGGGCGGACGGTGTTCGTTGGGGTTTGGGGGGTGGACGGTGTTCGTTGGGGATTGGGGGAGCCGATAGTGTTGGATGGGGTTTGGGGGGGCGGACGGTATTGGACAGGGTTTGGGCGGTGGACGGTGTTGGATGGGGTTTTGGGGGGGCGGACGGGGTTTGAGGGGTAGACGGTGTTGTATGGGGATTTGGGGGGGGCGGACAGTGTTGGATGGGGTTTTGGGGGGCGGACGGTGTTGGATGGGGTTTGGGGAGGTGGGCGGTGCGGTGTTGGATGGGGTTTGGGGGCGCAGACAGTGTTAGAGCGGGTTTGGGGGGGATAGTCGGTGTTGGATGGGGTTTGGGGGGCGACCGGTGTTAGACGGGGTTGGGGGGGCGGGTGGTGTTGGATGGGGTTTGGGGGTCGGGTGGTTTTGAACGGAGTTTGGAGGATGTGGACGGTGTTGGATGGGGTTTGGGGGTGGACGGTGTTGGATGGGGTTTGGGGTGTGTGGACGGTGTTGGATGGGGTTTGGGGGGGTGCGCAGTGTTGGATGGGATTGGGGGGGCGGACGGTGTTGGATGGGGTTTGGGGGTGCGGGTGGTGTTGGACTGGGTTTGGGGGTGGGCGGTGTTGGACGGGGTTTGTGTGGCCGTCGGTGTTGGATGGCGTTTGGAGGTATGGGCGGTGTAGGAAGGGGTTTGGGGGGGTGGACGGTGTTGGATGGGGTTTGGGGGGCGGACGGTGTTGACGGGGTTTGTGGGCGCAGACAGTGTTGGATGGGGCTTGGGGTCACGGACGGTGTTGGATGGGGTTTGGGGAGGTGGGCGGTGCGGTGTTGGATGAGGTTTGGGGGGTGGATGGTGTTGGATGGGGTTTTGGGGGGGTGGACGGTGTTGGATGGGGTTGGTGGTGCGGACGGTGTTGGACAGGGTTTGGGGGGTGGATGGTGTTGGATGGGGTTTTGGGGGGGCGGACGGTGTTGGATTGGGTTTCGGGGGCGGACGGTGTTGGATCGGGTTTGGGGGGTGGGCGGTGCTGGATGAGGTTTGGGGGGCAGACACTGTTGGATGGGGGTTGGGGGGCAGACGGTGTTGGATGGGGTTTGGGGGGGCGGACGGTGTTAGATGGGGTTGGGGGCGCGGACGGTGTTGGATGGAGTTTGGGGGGGTGTCCGAAGTTGGATGGGGTTGAGGGGGTGTATGATATTGGATGGGGTTTGGGGAGCGGACGGTGTTGGATGTGGTTTTGGGGGGTGCGCGGTGTTGGATGTGGTTTGGGGGGCGGACGGTGTTGGATGGGGTGTGGTGGGGCGGACAGTGTTGGATGTGGTTTGGGGGGCGGTCGGTGTTGGATGGAGTTTGTGAGGGTGGGCAGTGTTGGATGGGGTTTGGGGTGTGGGCTCTGTTGGATGGGATTTAGGGGTGGGCGGTGTGTGGTGTTGGATAGGAATTGGGGGAGCTGGCGGTGTGCGGTGTTAGACGGGTTTTGGGGATGGTGGGCCCTGTTGGATAGGGTTTGGGGGGTGGGCGGTGTTGGATGGGGTTGGGGTGTGGGCACTGTTGGATGGTTTTCGGGGGGTGGGTGGTGTGCAGTGTTGGATGGGGTTTGTGGGGTGGGCGCTGTTAGATGGGGTTTGGGGGGTGGGTGGTGTGCGGTGTTGGATAGGAATTGGGGGAGATGGCGGTGTGCGGTGTTGGATGGGGTTTGGGGGGTGGGTGGTGTGCGGTGTTGGATAGGAATTGGGGGAGATGGCGGTGTGCGGTGTTGGATGGGGTTTGGGGATGGTGGACCCTGTTGGATGGGGTTTGGGGGGTGGGCAGTGTGCGGTGTTGGATGGAGATTGGGGGTGCTGGTGGTGTGCGGTGTTGGACGGGATTTGGGGATGGTGGGGCCTTTTGGATGAGGATTTTTGGTGCCGGGCAGTGGGCGGTGTTGGATTGGATTTGAGGGGGCAGGTGGTGGGTGGTGTTAGAGGGGGTTTGGTGGGGCGTACGGTGTTGGATGGGGTTTGGGGGGAGCGGGTGGTGGGCAGTATTGGACAGGGTTTGGGAGCGGGGTTGGATGGGGATTGTGGGCGGGTGGTGTGCGGTGTTGCATGGGGTTGGGAGGTGGGCAGTGTACGGTGTTGGGTGGGGTTTGGTGTGGCGGACGGTGTTGGAGGGGGTTTGGGGGGTGGGCAGTGTTGGACGGGGTTTGGGGGGTGGATGGTGTTGGACGGAGTTTGGGGGGTGGATGGTGTTGGATGGGGTTTGGGGGCGGATGGTGTTGGATGGGGTTTGGGGGTCGGACGGTGTTAGATGGGTTTTGTTGGGTGGGCGCTGTTGGATGGGGTTTGGGGTGTGGGCGTTGTTGGATGGTGTGTGGGTGGTGTGCAGTGTTGGATAGAGTTTGGGGGGTGGGCGCTGTTGGCTGGGGATTTTTGGTGCCGGGCAGTGGGCGGTGTTGGATGCGGATTGGGGGGATGGCAGTGTTGGATGGGGTTTGGGGGGGCAGAAGGTGTTGGATGGGGTTTGGGGGGGCGGACGGTGTTAGATGGGGTTTGGGGGGCGGACGGTATTGGATGGCGTTTGGGGGTGTGGGCGGTGTTGGGTGGGGTTTGGGGGGTGGACGGTGTTGGATGGGGTTTGGAGGGGTGGGCAGTGTTGGGTGGGATTTGAGGGGGGCAGACGGTGTTGGACGTGGTTGAGGGTACGGACGGTGTTGGATAGGGTTTGGGGGTTGGACGGTATTAAATGGGGTTTGGGTGGGGGTGTCAGGCGGTGGATGGTGTAGGGGGCCGGTGAGGCCTCGTACGTGCTGTGCTGCTGCTAATCTCCTGAACGGGGAGCAGACTTAATAGAAAACTCCGAGCCCAGAGGAAAGGCACTGAATCGATTAACTGAATAATCCATTATCCGAACGAAATAGTGCCCGCCCATCTCATTTGGATGGTCAAGGTTTCCCTGTACCGTCAAAATTGGCCTTCCTCCAATTTAGAACTTCAACTTTTAGATCTGGTCTATCCTTTTCCATCACTATTTTAAAACCAATAGAACTATGGTCGTTGGCCCCAAAGTGCTCCCCCACTGACACCTCAGTCACCTGCCCTGCCTTATTTCCCAAGAGTAGGTCAAGTTTTGCACCTTCTCTAATAGGTACATCCACATACTGAATCAGAAAATTTTCTTGTATACACTTAACAAATTCCTCTCCAGCTAAACCCTTAACTCTATGGCAGTCCCAGTCTATGTTTGGAAAGTTAAAATCCCCTACCATAACCACCCTATTATTCTTACAGATAATTGAGATCTCCTTACAAACTTGTTTCTCAATTTCACTCTGACTATTAGGGGGTCTACAATACAATCTCAATAACGTAATCATCTCTTTCTTATTTCACAGTTCCACCCAAATAACTTTCCTGGATGTATTTCCGGGAATATCCTTCCTCAGTACAGCTGTAATTCTATCCCTTATCAAAAACACCACTTCCCCTCCTCTCTTGCCTCCCTTTCTGTCCTTCCTGTAGCATTTGTATCCTGGAACATTAAGCTGCTCGTCCTGTTCATGCCTGAGCCATGTTTCTGTAATTGCTATGATATCCCAGTCCCATGTTCCTGACCATGCCCCGAGTTCATCTGCCTTCCCTGTTAGACCTCTTGCATTGAAATAAATGCACTTTAATTTATCAGTCCTACCTTGTTCTCTGCTTTGTCCCTGCCTGTCCTGACTGTTTGACTCACCTTTGTTCTCAACTGTACCAGTCTCAGATTGAACTCTTTCCTCACTTTTTCCCTAGGTCCCATCTCCCCCCACCTTACTCATTTAGATGCTCCTGAGCAGCTCTAGCAAGTCTCCCTGCCAGTATATTAGTCCCCTTCTAATTTAGATGCAATCCGTCCTTTTTGTACAGGTCACTTTTACCCCAAAACAGCTTCCAATGATCCAAAAATGTGAATCCTCCCGTACACCAGCTCCTCAGCCATGCATTCTATCTTCCCATTCCTGTCCTCACTAGCTCGCAGCACTAACCTCACATCAATTGACTTGATTTGACTAATTGAGATTTGAGACCTTTGTTGCTTAAGGGTGTTTCTGTGTTTAACTCATTGATATGCCCTGATCAGTTTCTGCTGTGGGAACATGTTCCCTTTCCTTCTCCCTTTGAATTTCCCCTGACCTGTTCCATTTTCTCTGCAGCACTACTGCCATCCGGTGGTTGTTCATGCTCCCTTGTGGCTCATCCACTGTGAGATGTAACCTTCACTTTTTCCTACCCTGTTTCAGAACTCCACTGATCAGAGTTCCTAATTCTGATCTGTCATCTTTTGTCACCTTCAGGTATTCATTCTTGTCTTCGTTTATAACCACTCGCCTAACTGTAGCCCTGAACCTTTCCAATTCCACTGCCTTGTCCTTGGCCATCACCTGATGAAGAAGCAGTGCTTCAGAAAGTTATGATTCCAAATAAACCTGTTGGACTATAACCTGGTGTTGTCTGGTTTTTTTTAACTTTGTACTTGGCCCTGTTTATTTGAAGTGATGCTTGCTCCACCACCTCAAGCCTTATGGGTTTTAATGGCGCCGAATCGCATTCAGTTCATGGACTTTCTGCCACTTACTGCTGGCTTCACCATTCTTTCCAGCCTCTTTGGGCCTTGCTTTCCTGGTTGGCAGGCATATTTTGTTATCTGTCGAGAGTGTGGTGCTGGAAAAGCACAGCAGGTCAGGCAGCATCCAAGGAGCAGGAAAATCGATGTTTCCAGCAAAAGCCCTTCATCAGGAATAAACTCGGGCTTTTGCCCGAAATGTCGATTTCCCTGCTTCTCGGATGCTGCCTGACCTGCTGTGCTTTCCCAGCACCGCACTCTTCTGCAGTCCTCACTTTCGCTTATATTTTGTTATCTGGTAACTCATACATCAAGAAGATCTCCATTCCTAACACTGACAAACTTGGAACTAGCCCCACTGCTGCCAGACTCATAACAACTTCACTCTTTGAGTAAACTTTAACCAGTGGCATCTCTATGCTCTTTGTCATGAGCCCTTTTACCAGAGCACTAGAATGTAATTTGCAGCAGATGGAAAATCATTTATTTTCCCGCTAGCAAGGTCTGTGAGTATGCAGTTTCTCAAAGCATGCTAAGTTATTTCTCTGACTGTGCAAACCTGTCATTAGTCATCATTCCTTTGTACACAAACTCCTGCCAGCCATCCTTGCACATCCTTTAGTGTGAAAGCGTATGGGGTAAAAGCAGGAGATGGGCATTTGGTAAAGATGCTTGTTTGAAGAATGAGTGCAGATCCAATGGGGGTTGAGAGTGTGGTGCTGGAAAAGCACAGCCAATCATCCGAGGAATATGAAAATCAATGTTTCGAGCAGAAGCCCTTCATCAGGAGTGAGGCTTGTGGGCCAAGGGGGCTGAGAGATAAATGAGAGCTGGGGTGGGACTGAAAAGAAGGTAGCTAAGAGTGCGGTAGGTAGATGAAAGTGGGGGTGAAGGTGATAGGGCGGAGAGGAGGGTGGAGCAGATAGGTGGGAAGGGGTGTGGACAGGTAGGACAGTTCAAGAGGGTGGTGCCGACTTGGAAGGTTGATCTGGGAGAAGGTGGGGGGAGGGGAAATGTGCTTGGAAGGTCCAGAGGTGGAAGATGAGGCGTTCATCCTTTAGGCAGCGAGTGGTTTGGCGATGGAGGAGGCCCAGGACCTGCATGTCTTTGGGGGTACAATGGGCTGAGTGCCATAACAGTTCTGTGATTCCATGGCCAACTGTTACGCCTGAGCAGAACTGACTACCTTTAGTATTACTGACACTACTCTTGCCGTTTGGCTTTCTAGGAATGCTGGTCCCATTCATTCTCCTTTGCATGCTCTGGTTTCCCACAGTGGAAGCAAATGGGCCAGTTTTCCACCTATCTCCACGTAGGTCTTTTCTTGTTGTGTCTGTACCTGCCAATGAAGAGTGGGCTGCTTAATCTGCTCAAATTCCTGGTATGTTTGATCAGGCCATTTCTTGAGGATGTGGATGTTTGTCTGGTATACTTCCAGCACTAACTGGTAGATATTCAGAATACCCATTTTACTTACTGATGATGAGTGGCACTCTCCTCAAGTCAGAGATAGTAAATTTTGTCAATGTTCCCTATCAGTCTACTCTGTAATATTACTTTCCACTGCTGGCCTGAGTACTTTAACCGCTGTGCTGACCTTTCAGAAGAGGCTTATGCGAGGATGAGGCATGAAGGCTCAGTTAAGGGGCTTAAGAGTTACAAGTTAGCCAGAAAAGATCTAAAGAGAGGGCTAAGAAGAGACAGGGAGGGGACATGACAAGTTGTTGGCAGATAGGACCAAGGAAAACCCTAAGGCCTTCTATAGGTGTGTCAGGAATAAAAGAATGACTAGAGTAAGATTACAGCCAATCAAAGGTAGTAATGGAAAGTTGTGTGTGGAATCTGAGGACGTAGGGGAAGCCCTTAATAGATACTTTTCCTCAGTATTCACATTGGAAAAGGGCAATGTTAGTGAGAATACGGAGATGCAGGCTACAAGATTAGATGGAATTGTGGTTGACAAAGAGGAGGTTTTAGGAATTTTGGAAGATCTGAAAATAGATAAGACCCCAGGGCCAGCTGGGATTTATCCTTGGATTCTCTGGGAAGCTAGGGAGGAGATTAAGACCCTTTGGCTTTGAGCTTTACATCATCATTGTCAACAGGAGTAGTGGCAGAAGACGGGAGGATAGCAAATGTTGTTCCCTTGTTTAAGAAGGGGAGTCAGGGTAACCCTAGTAATTATAGGCTGGTGAGCCTTACTTCAGTTGTGGATAAGGTGTTGGAAAAGGTTATAAAAGATAGGATTGATAATCATCTGGAAAGGAATGATTTGATTAGGGATAGTCAACATGGTTTTGTGAAGGATAGGTCATGCTTCACTAACCTTATTGAGTTCTTCGAAAAGGTGACAAAACAGGTAGATGAAGGTAAAGTGGTTGATGTGGTGTATATGGATTTCAGTAAGGTGTTTGATAAGGTTCCATATGGTAGGTTCAACGTGAACAAATGCGAGGTCTTGCACTTTGACAAAAAGAATAAAAGCACAGACTGCTTTCTAAACGGTGAGAAAATTCGTAAAGCCAAAGTACAAAGGGATCTGGGAGTGCTAGTCGAGGATTCTCTAAAGGTCAACATGCAGGTTGAGTCTGTGATTAAGAAAGCGAATGCGATGTTGTCACTTATCTCAAGAGGGTTGGAATATAAAAACACCATTGTGCTACTGAGACTTTATAAAGCTCTGGTTAGGCCCCATTTGGAGTACTGTGTCCAGTTTTGGTCCCCACACTTCAGGAAGGACATACTGGCACTGGAACGTGTCCAGCAGAGATTCACACGGATGATCCCTGGAATGGTCGGCCTAACATATGAGGAACGGCTGAGGATCTTGGGATTGTATTCATTGGAGTTTAGAAGATTAAGGGGAGACTTAATAGAGACGTACAAGATAATACATGGCTTGGAAAGGGTGGATGCTAGGAAATTGTTTCCGTTAGGTGAGGAGACTAGGACCCGTGGACACAGCCTTAGAATTAGAGGGGGTAAATTCAGAACAGAAATGCGGAGACATTTCTTCAGCCAGAGAGTGGTGGGCCTGTGGAATTCATTGCCGCAGAGTGCAGTGGAGGCCGGGACGCTAAAGGTCTTCAAGACAGAGATTGATAGATTCTTGTTGTCTCGGAGAATTAAGGGCTACGGGTAGAATGCGGGTAAGTGGAGTTGAAGTGCCCAGCAGCCATGATCGAATGACGGAGTGGACTCGATGGGCCGAATGGCCTTACTTCCACTCCTATGTCTTGTGGTCTTATGGTAGGCTATTGCACAAAATATGGAGTTCGGGATTGAAGGTGATTTAGCGGTTTGGATCAGAAAGTGGCTAGCTGAAAGATGACAGGGTGGTGGTTGATGGGAAATGTTCATCCTGGAGCTCAGTTACCAGTGGTGTGCTGCAAGGATCGGTTTTGGGGCCACTGCTGTTTCTCATTTTTATAAATTATCTGGATGTGGTCGTAGAAGGATAGGTTAGTAAATTTTGTGGATAGTGCCGAATGATGTTGTGGGTTACAGAGGGACATAGATAAGATGCAGAGCTGTTCTGAGAAGAGGCAAATGGAGTTTAATGCAGAAAAGTGTGAGGTAGATTACTTTTGAAGAAGTAACAGGAATGCAGAGTATTGAGCTAATGGTAAAATTCTTGGCAGTGTGGATGAACAGAGAGATCTTGGTGCCCAGGTGCATAAATCCCTGAAAATTGCCACCCAGGTTGAAAGGGTTGTTAAGAAAGCATGTACTGTATTGGCATTTATTGGTCGGGGGATTGAGTTTCAGAGCCACGAGGTCATGCTTCAGCTGTACAAGACACTGGTAAGGCTGCACCTGAAGTATTGCATACAGTTCTGGTCATCGCATTATTGGAAGGATGTGGAAGCTTTTGAAAGGGTTCAGGGGAGATTTACTAGGATGTTGTCTGGTATGGAAGGAAGGTCTTTTGAAGAAAGGCTGAGGGAACTGAGGCTGTTTTTGTTGGAGAGAAGAAGGTTGAGAGGTGAAAAAAATCAAGATGTATAAGATAATCAGAGGGTTAGATAAGGTGGACAGTGAGAGCCTTTTTCCTTGGATGGTGAAGGCTAACATGAGGGGACATAACTTTAAATTGAGGGATGATAGATTTAGGACAGATATTGGGGTAGTTTCTTTACTCACAGAGGAGTAGGGGCAGGGAATGGCCTGCCTGCAAACAGTAGTAGACTTGCTGATGTTAAGGACATTAAATGGGCATTGGACATACATATGGATAATAATGGAACGATGTAGGTTAGATGGGCATCAGATTAACTTAATAGGTCGGCGCAACATCGAGGGCCTAATGGTCTGTGTTCTATAACAAAGGTTGTACCCTTCATCTTCATCAAATTTAGGGATTAACTGAGCAAATGTGAATATTTCAGCCCTTAAATCTGATTGCGTGGCTCCCTTGTCAAAACTACTTTCAGCCTCCCTTCTTAGCTCAAAGTGTTTCAGTTGGACATCTTTCATTTTCCTTTCCCTGGAATTCCTTTTTCTGCCCTTTATTCTGAATTCCAATTCCTTTTCTTTTCTATTTCCTGCCACTCTCTCTCTCCTTCCCATTCCTGGAATTGTATTACAATTTCCAATCTGTGCTGTTTCAATCTTAATTGATTTGTTTCTCTATCTTCAGGATAGATAATTTGCACTTATTTTGCAACTTCTATTTTTTTTCTGTTATCATGCTGAACTCTGCCTAAAAATGCCTAGCTATACCTTTTAATTCTTTCAAGGACAAGACTTTTAATTTTTCATCATATTTCATCCTGCTGTATTAAAATCAAACATTGATATCTTGGTGTTTTTGATCTTAGAAATGCAAGAAAGCCTTCCTCCAGTTTACTTCTTTTAAAAACTGTGTTTGAAGAAATGGTTTATTTTCTTCTACAATGTATTTATTTTTTGAATGTAGGATCTATCTCAAACTCTGAACTCTCAAATCTGTTATGAAGAGGGGAGGTGAGGGAATTGGCTTCTCCCGTTTTAACCTCAGCATAGTCAGTCGCATCAATATATTTTATTCTTTCTTTCTACCATGCAGCTATCAAATAAAATGCAGTTTGCTAGTAAATGAAGAGCCAGTTACCTAGGTTCTTTCTAGTGAATGAAAGATTCATTTTATTATTTACTAATCTTGTGTAAAAAAATAGTAACAATGTGACATCAGTCACAAAGTGAGGTAATAGGTTTCAAAGGAAGACTGTGGTACAGCCAGTGAAAATAAAAATTTCGCGTTTAAATGGTCCTTAGAATGTTAGCTATTAGATTAATATCCTGAGACCACGTGTTTAAAATTGACTTGAATACACATTCATAGCCTTTATATTGTCTCTCCATATTCTTTGTCTAAAAATATACTACCTTATACTTTACCAAACTGAACTTCAACTGCTACATATCCCCCACTCCAACATTTAAATGTTCTTCACTGACCCCCTCACAACTTAAAATGCTTCCAAGATTTTTATTTAAATCATCTGCAAACTTTTAAATTGTCCCTTGCACATCAAGTCACTTATAGAAATAAAAAAACCCCAAAGGTCCCAACACTAACTGGAGAACTCTACTACATACCCCCCGCCAATCTGAAAAATGCCTGTCAACTATCCCTCTTCACTTCCTATCCCCGAGTCAATCTTGTATCCATCTCACTGTTGTCTTTTATATTCCATGAGCTATAATATTCCTCACAAGTCTGATCTGCTGTATGAGCACCTTTTGGAAGTTCATGTAAACCACATCAATAGCCTTGCCATTATCAACCTTTTCTGTCACCTCTTCAAAAAACTCCAGCAAGTTAGTTAGACATGATTTTCTTCTAACAAATCCTTGCTGCCTATTCTGAATTAACTCCTACTTTTCCTCATGACATTTATTCCTAACCTGAATTATTGATTCTAGAACTGCACCCAACTAATCAAGTGGGGAGTATTCCAACATTCTCTTTACTTGAGCCTTATAGGTGAAGGACAGATTTCAGGTTATCAGCGGATGCATCATTTACCACAGAATTTCCAGCTTCTGATTTGCTGTTCTAATCAAAGTGGATTATTCCATTTTGGTCTCTGGTCAATTATAACTTCCAAGACATTGCTGTTGGTGAATCAGTAATGATAATGCAAATTGAATGTTAAAAGGGAATGGCTAGATTGTCCTTTGTTGGAAATGGTGATTACCTATCACTTGTGGTATGAATAATACCAAGCATTAATGGTGTCCAGGCCTTTCTACATATGGACATAGACTGTTTCAGTATCTAAATGGTTGAACCCTGTCAACCATCAGCAAACAGCCTAAGTTCTGATCTTGTGATGGTGAGAAGATTATCAATGGAGCAGTTGAAAGTGGTTGTCCCTGGGACACTGTATTGCTGCTGCAGTGTCCTGAGGCTGAGATGATCAGCCTCCAGCAACTGCAAGAGAATTTTCCTTCTGATTCCTACTGACTTCAGTTTTGGAATGCTTCTTGAAGTGGCCGTGTGGCAGTATCACTGGGCTGTTAATCCAGAGATGCAGAGACCAGGTTCAAATCCTGGCAGGGCCGATGGTGGAATCTGACTTCAATTTGGGGTGGCTCGGTGGCTCAGTGGTTGGCACTGCAGCCTCACAGCCCCAGGGAGCCAGGTTCGATTTCAGCCTTGGGCAACGCATGTGTGGAGTTTGCACATTCTCCCACTGTCTGCATGGATTTCCTTCGGGTGCTCCGGTTTCCTCCCACAGTCCAAAGATGTGCAGGTTAGGTGGATTGGCCATGCTAAATTGCCCATAGTGTTAGGTGCATCATTCAGAGGGAAATGGATGTGGACCTATTGGGCTGACGGGCCTGTTTCCACACTGTATGGAATCTAATCTAACCTAAACACTTGCCTGAATGCTGCCTTGATGTTAAGGGCAATCATTCACTTGAACTATGCAATTTAGTTCTTCTATCCATGTTTGGACCAAGGCTGTAATGAGATCAGAATCACATGGCCCTGATGGAACCCAAACTAAGCATCAGTGAGAGGTTGTCACTGAATAAATGTTATTTGATAGTACAGTCAATGATTTGTCTATCTTTTTGCTGGTAATCAAGGCAAGATTAATTTGTGAATTGTAATTTCCCACATTGTTTCTGTTGTAGTTGTACTATTGTCATCGTCTGGCTGGCAGTATGACAAACCTGGAGCTCAGATTTTCAGCATTCCTAATGGGGTATTGTTTGGGTTTATAGCCTTTGCTATATCATTCACAGATTTCTCAATATAACATGAAGTGAATTAAATCACTCAAATACTGGTGTCGTGATGCTGGGACCTGTGGAGGAAACCAAGATGAATCATCCAGTGAAAATGTCTGGCCAAAGATTCTGAGGAAACTCGAATGTATAGTTTTAAATCAGAGTTTGGCATGAGAAGAATTTTTGGAGTGACTTTGCATGAGAAGACAGTATCATTTTAAATTCTGAATCCTGTCCAAAATCCCCACATATGAAGAGTAAAGCAAAGCACTTTTGGTGCTAGGTAACATCTACATTTGTTCAACAATTATGAAACATGTAACTTTTACTCTGTCCAAGAAAAATAAATATATCATCTAAAAGGTATTTTCCACTTATAATTAAACCTTGTTGGATACAAAATTAGCTTGGTCATAGATTGGTTGTGGAGGGGTGTTTTTCTTACTGGAGGTTTGTGACCAGTGGTGTTCTGCAAGGATCAGTTTAGGGACCTCTGTTGTTTGTCATATGTATAAATGATTTGGATGAAAATGTAGGTGATCTGATTAGTAAGTTTTTAGATGACATGAAAATTGATGGAATTGTGGATAGCGCGAAAAGATATAGCAGCATATATAGATCATCTGGAAAACCTGGGTGGAGAAATGGCAGGTGGAGTTTAATCTCAATAAGTGTGAGGCGAGGTCAAATGCAAAAGGAAAGTATAAAGGGATCTTTATGTGCAAGTCCAAAGCTCCCTGGAAGTGGCAACATAAATGGATAAGGTGTTTTTTTAAAAAAAAGGCAAACGGCATGCTTTCAGTCATCAGTTCAGGCAATGAGTTTAAAGTTGAGAAGTCATGTTGCACTTGTATAAAACTTTAAGTCAAGCTACATTTGGAGTATTGTGTGCAGTTCTAGTTTTCACAGTATAGGAAGGATGCGGAGGCTTAGGAGGGGGGTGTAAAAGAGGTTTACCAGGATATTTCCTGGATTGGCGTATATTAGCTCTAAGGAGAGTTTGGATAAACTTGGGATCATTTTCATTAGAGTGTCGGAAGCTGAGGGAGGACCTGATCTGAAATATATGGAATTATGAAAGGTATGGATAGGGCGAAAACCAGAGTCATTTCCCAGGGTGCAATGTCAAATACTTGGGGGCATAAGTTTAATGTAAGAGGGAGAAAATTTAAAGGAGATGTGTGAGGCAAGTTTTTTTACATAGCGGGTGGGAGGGGCCTGGAACGCACTGTCAGAGGAGGTGGTAGAAGTAGATATGATAGAAATGCTGAAGAGGGATTTAGACAGATATATGAACAGGCAGGAAATAGAAGGATAGAGGCCATGCGCAGGAAGAGGGGTGTAGTTTAGAATGACATCGTGATAGGCATAGGTATGATAGGCCAAAGGTTCTGTTCCTGGGCTGTACTGTTCTTATATTCGAATTTTACAGTTATCCAGACTTTTGTAGTTTTGATTTCTGCATTCTTTCTGTATGCAATTTTGCAGTTGGAATACTTTATCATACAGTGTTTAAAGCAGAAGTCTTCTCAAAAGAAAAAGAAAAGGAGGAGCAGACCCCACATGATACCACCGCCTAGACTGGGAGAACCAGGTAAGAATTGACAAGGGAATGAGAGTCTTTTCAGCTTAGATTAGTGAAAGGAATCTGGAAAAGGGCAATCAGTCGTTTGACTGTCATATACTGCAGCAAGGCTTGAGTTATGAATATCTAAGATTTTGTAGCTGAGCGTATTTCATCAATAAGTTGAATGATCACCTTAGATAGAATAAGTTCAACCACAGGGAGTCAGACCATATCTGGTTTTGGAAATTGGTTATGAATCCAACTCGTACTGATAGAATGAAACTCTCATTTACAATTGGCTGTAAGAGCACTAGTCAAATATGTCATTGAATAGATTTGACGCAGGAGGAGGCCATTTGGTTAATCAAATCCAATTTCAAACTAGCTCTTATCAGCATTGTTTCCAAGAGAAAGCTATCTATTATTTGGCAATTGTGGATAAAGAACTGAATTTTATTAATACACTAGCGAATATTTTTTGCCTAATAAGGCCATAAGACATAGGAGTGGAAATAAGGTTATTCGGCCCATCAAGTCCACTGTGCCATTTAATCATGGCTGATGGGCATTTCAACTCCACTTACCCGCACTCTCCCCGTAGCCCTTAATTTCTTGCGAGATCAAGAATTTATCAAGCTCTTCCTTGAAGACATTTAACATTCCGGCCTCCACTGCGCTCCATGGCGATGAATTCCACAGGCCCACCACTTTCTGGCTGAAGAAGTGTCTCCTCATTTCCATTCTAAATTGATCGTCTGTCATTCTAAGGCTGTGCCGACAGTTCCTAGTCTCCCCGCCTTACGGAAACAAATTCCCAGCATCCACCCTTTCTAAGCCATGCATTTTATACAGTTAACAATCTGTTCTTTTATGCAGTTTTGCTCAAATATCTAAGAGGATAGCTAGTTGATGAACAGGAACTGCTTTTTAGAGGTTGGGTAAAGTTTCTTCAGTCAATGATTTTAAGAAGCAGTTAAAGTTTGAGTACAGAATAAGTAAACCTATTTTACCCTCGTGTCAACCTGATTGACCAAATTATTTGGAGTACTGTGTCCAGTTTTGGTCCATTTGGAGTACTGTGTCCAGTTTTGGTCCCCACACCTCAGGAAGGACATACTGGCACTGGAACGTGTCCAGCGGAGATTCACACGGATGATCCCTGGAATGACAGGTCTAGCATATGAGGAACGGCTGAGGATACTGGGATTGTATTCGTTGGAGTTTAGAAGATTAAGGGGAGACTTAATAGAGACGTACAAAATAGTACATGGCTTTGAAAAGGTGGATGCTAGGAAATTGTTTCTGTTAGGCGAGGAGACTAGGACCCGTGGACACAGCCTTAGAATTAGAGGGGGTCATTTCAGAACAGAAATGCGGAGACATTTCTTCAGCCAGAGAGTGGTGGGCCTGTGGAATTCATTGCCACGGAGTGCAGTGGAAGCCGGGACGCTAAATGTCTTCAAGGCCGAGATTGATAGGTTCTTGTTGTCTAGAGGAATTAAGGGCTATGGGGAGAATGCTGGTAAGTGGAGTTGAAATGCCCATCAGCCATGATTGAATGGCGGAGTGGACTCGATGGGCTGAATGGCCTTACTTCCACTCCTATGTCTTATGGTCTTATGGTCTTATTAGTTGAGGAAATGGATACACATTAAAGGGGAGTAAGAAGAGCATAGACCACGGCAGCTACTGAAATTTGTGAAGTGGAGCAAGCTTAGTCTTTCCTTAATTTTGGAAAATCAAATTTTCAAAAATAGTTTCAAGCTGTGGCTTAAGCATATTTGCCTATATAAGGGTTCAAATTCCTGGCTTGATCCATTACCAGGCATCCTTTTGCATGGGATAGTTGGTTCCTGAAATAAAATAGGAAGCACTGGAAATATTCAACAGATCTGGCAGCATCTGTGAGAGTAATACAGTTAAATGTTTTGAGTTGAACATGACTTCTATATGGGGAAGTGAGACTATGAGGTGGGAGACTATGTGAGGGATAGACATAAGAGATGCAGTTAGTTCACAGAGAGACAGGTTAGAGTGGATAAAGAGAAGGAGAGAATTGATAGCAAAAGAAATTTTGTGTCTTATGACCCTGCTCCACAGCTACCTGATGAAGGAACAGCGCTTCAAAACCTAATGCTTCCAATTAAACCTAAGTTATAACCTGGTGTTGTGTGATTTTTAACTTGCCTCTTTATATTACAGGTAAATAGATTGAAATTTCAAGTCATATACTTATTAAATAGTTTACTTCATATTGAAACAATGAACAGCATGTCTTACTAGATTTCAGCTTTCTGATTTTGTACCCAAGATGGTTATTACTTCTCTGTTATTTTTCCTTCTAGTCAAGCTACCTTGTTTAAAGATTGAGGAATCCCGGTACCATCGCGACTTGTTGAACCTATACTACAGCTCTTTATGCACAGATGTGGTGTTCTTTTCCAAGGATGGACAAGAGATGGCAAGAGCTCACAGGGTTGTGCTGTGCAATGCGAGCCATGTCTTCATGTTACTGTTTGGCTTGGAGATTGCCAGTCACCCTGGTGAATTACCTGGGAAGGTTGCTCATAATTTGTTTGCAATAGACCAAGGGGACACTACATTGAACTCCAGCCAAGCTTCACTTTATAACAGCCAGCCAGTAAGGGTCATCATTTTAGACTCACTGCTCTGTGCCTGCTACTCAGAGGTGTTGAAGTTCATTTACACAGGTATACAGCCTGTACCGCGGAGGACTTATGATGCAGTTCTACCATCCTGAAAGTTATATTTATATTAATTTTCTTGTATAAATTATTTTCTGAAATTGCTGTTCAGTTTATCTATAGTCCCTAAAATTGTATTCTGGTAACATTACTAAATTGTGATAATATATGAATCAGAAAATAGCAATAGGTAAAATATTAATTTCTCTTTTTGCGATTCAATTATATCCAAATTAATTGGCACGCAACAAACTAAACTCTATGCTGATGACAGCTAGCTTTACTTCTTGCCACTACTTCCATGATTATTGCTTGTTCCAATCTCTGTCAAGACCAATATTTTTAAAAAAAGATATTTCAATTCTCAGTAACTGAAAGGATCAAATGACATGATTTCAAGTTTTAATAACTTGTAACTTTACTTTTTCGAACTGATTATTTTCACTTCTTGAGAGACATTATGTAAGGTTCAGGTGTTGTCTGATAAATGTGGTGATACCAACTAATTGGAGAAAGTGAGGACTGCAGATGTTGGAGATCAGAGCTGAAGATGTGTTGCTGGAAAAGCGCAGCAGGTCAGGCAGCATCCAAGGAGCAGGAGAATCAATGTTTTGGGCATGAGCCCTTCTTCAGGAAGGCTCAAGCCTGAAACATTGATTCTCCTGTTTCTTGGATGCTGCCTGACCTGCTGCGCTTTTCCAGCAACATATTTTCAGCTCTGATACCAGCTAATATCAGTTTGGAAAGCCTAAATGTTGCAGCATGGACTTAAATCATAGAACTGGTTATTCTCATAACGATACTAGCAATATTTTAAAATAACAAACAGAGAAAATTCATATCATATTGCAAAACTTAACCTCACACATTTTTACAATTTTCATAGATTATTGAATTGACAGGCATCTCACTGATCAAATACCTTTGAGGGGTTCCTGTGTTACCAGTGGCACAATGTGGACCTTTCCATACAAAACTAAAAATGAGGAGATGAGGAGAACGTTTTTTCTTTCAGTGAATTGTGTGACTTTGGAACTCTCTTCTTCAGAAGGCATTACAGTGCGATTGTTGAATATTTTCAGGACAGAGACAGATAGGTTTTTGTCAGGCAGGGGATTCAAGGGTTCTCAAGGTGATGGGAATGTAGAATTTGTAACACCAACAGATCATCCACTTAATCATTGAATGGTGGTGCAGAGTCAAGGAGCTAAATGTTTTGGCTTCCATTCATATGTTCATAACATTTTTGTGGAAGTGTTTGAGGCTGCAGAGCTTTGTCCTTCATCCCTATCTCCTTGGGCTGTAATTCAGGTAACAGTGTTCCTGATGCAAAATAAAAAAAAACAAATTCCTGTCTTTGGAAATCCAAGCTGTGAATCTGAAATGATGACTCACTCAATTGAGTCAGTTGAGTGTCCAGTATGCTTTGTCCCACTTGGTGTACCAGTCATCCGCTATCAATCCAATGCATGATTGGCTGGGAATGATGGAACTCCCTGCTTGGGGAAGCACTCCTTCAAATGTAGCTAATGTAAAATTAGTACCTGCTTTCAATTCTAGACTGTTTCTTCTTGCAATGGCAAGTTACTGGGTAATTTGTCAGCATTCGTCAAGATGACTATATTGTGATGTTTCAGAATAGTAATTTAGTTTTCTTTAGTTTCTTTTATAATTTTAATTTATTAATTTAGTTTTATTATCTCCCACTGGGAGCACAGGGAATTGTAATGATTTCTACCTTAATATTCAAGTTTTAAATGTTGCTGTTGTAGCAGTAAAATTCAAGATACAAACTTTTCTTGATTCCAACGGTAGAAAATTATGGTTTAAGTGGCACTTGGTTGTCAAGATTCTTAGAATACATTTTCTCTTAACAAAACACAAAAAAAGGGGAAATCATAGAAGAATATTTATACTCAAGCCAATGTTTTCATTAATAATAATGTCTATTGGAGTAAAATATACTCTTTTTTTCTACTTCTTATAAGTGCTGTGGAATTTGATCCAAAATATTGAGATAAAGTGATTATATTTGTAGGAAGGGACCTATTCTCTACAAATAAAATGCATACCATTTTTGAATTTTGCTAAAGCTTGGGGAGGCGTTAGCTCATGCTTTCTTCAATGTCAATCAGAGTTGACTTATCAACCGTGCAGAACCCTGCTCTCTTGTGGTAGAAATTGTTGTGATCATTTGAAATTTTGCATTCTTGCATTTGTCCTGATGAATACATGATGAAAAGCTTCAGCAACATGTCAATATCAAGTATATTCATGGCTGGGTTAGATTTTATTTTCATTCAACAAGAGAGTCAAGGTTATGGAAAGCGTTCAGGAAAGGGGAATCAAAGTACAATTTTGTCCACCATGATCTTATGGCAGACGAGGCTTGAGTGGCCAACTAATCTACTCCTGCTCCTAGCTCTTGTGATGTTGTAGTTCTCTTTTCAGCCACGTTCAATATTTAAAGTTTACAGTTTTGTAAATCATGCTTGGTAACCACCTTGTTACAAACATCATTTTATCTGCTACTATAGGCACTAACTGCTGGGAGGAACTAAAATCAGTTCTCTGGAAGAAGCTTAAAAATCTCGAACAGGTGAAACATGTGATGGAAACAGTCAAACTGCTGTTCAAATGCAACACTAAGGTAGGTAGTCAAATAATGTAGTGTCAAATTCACAGGCAGGAATAAGGAACACTTTTTAAAAATCATATTAAGGCAGTTAGTTAGTTGTTAAAGATATAAAGATGCTAGTGATATAATGTTACAGAGTAACATGGAATGTTTCAATATATGCCCAAAGATGTGCAAGCCAGTGAATTGGCCATGCTAAATTGCCCATACTGTTAGGTGCATTAGTCAGAGGGAAATGGGTCTGGGTAGGTTACTCTTTGGAGGGTTGGTGTGGACTTGTTGGGCCGAAGGGTCTGTTTCCAAACTGTAGGAAATCTCATCTAATCTCCCAAATATGTTCATGTTTAACATTTGTCAGAAGCTGAGCTCCTAAATTCTTTCGTACAGAAAAGTGGTGAGTGGGAGAAAGGTGTTTGATAAAGAAATAGGATTAATCAGTGGATAAATAGGCAACTCTTGTCATGTATGCTCTGATATTTATTTATTCATGAAACATGGATGCTGCTGGCTAAGTCAGCATTTATTATTCACCCTAATTTCCCTGGGGAAAATGATGCTGTGCTGGTATGGTGGAATTGGAGTTGGAATTGGCCACAGAGCCAAATGGGTTGGAGAAGAGGAGGAGTTCCTGCAGATCTTAAAAATTGGACCTTATTATAATTTTTTGGACTTGATTCCCACCTGCCAATCAGCCATTTCTGTCATTTGTGGTAAGGCCAAGCCTGCAGCAAGAGGTCACAGCCAGAGAGCCTTGGGGATGAACTACAACAAGCATTAGGAGCAGGCAGTTGATAGTGCTGGATCAGTGAACAAGTGCAGGAGGGGAAAGAGAAACACTGTGCTCAAGGGGGAGAGAGGCAGGCATTGGACAGGGCCAAGATACTAATTACAGTAAGATACTCAGATGTCCTGCTATTAGCCAATGTAAAAATGGTAGCAATCTTTGATTCCTTCATGACCTTCTCTCAACTACTGTTAGACTAGTGGATTATAATCACAGCCTAAATCTGAGGTTATCCAATTAATCAATTTCATAAGTTAAATGAAAAGAAACTGGGCTTCTTTTTCTCATAAATTGCAACAAATGTGATTGCTTTCTTACAAATTCAATGTGAATCATTTCAATTTGCAACTATGGTAAGTCTTCAGTTTAAGTCAACCTTGGCTTAGAGAAAAGATTTGCTAGAGTTTGCACCTACACATTTTGCATGACAGCAAAAGCAAAAACAATTACTTTTATGTAGGGAATTTAGCGTAATGAAACATTCCAAGATGCTATTGTGAAACAAAGTATAGTATTGAATCATATAAGGAGGTGTTAAATCAGATGTCCCAAAGGGACATTGGTCAAAAAGATGTGTCCTGACAGAAGGGAAGTGAAGCAGTGTGGAGGAGATATTCCTGAGCTTCAGTTGGCTTATAGAGCTGGCTTCAACACTCACCCTGTGCAAAATTGAGAGAGTCAGGAAGGCAAATAGCTCTCCATCTCATGCCTGCACACACAAATAAACAGCCCCTCTCTTCATCCAGCTTCCAAGATCAGTCCTGAACAGGGGACAATTGTTTCCCTCAAGGTTTCAGAATCATATTACGCCATTATCAGTACCTGCTGAACACTTTTCATCATGAAGATTGATCCCTGAAGTCTGCAAGTTCACCACAGTGTACTAGGAATCATTTTCATTTCATTTCAATAAACTCACACAAGTTAGGCAGCACTGTATTTCTACAACATAGCAATTCCAAATTACTTCTCAGATTGTATAGACCATTTTAATAATGTATTTAATGTAGCCATTCAAAAGTATCTTCAACATGGTGTAACAAAAGATTTAAATAATCTGCCCTTTGAAGTATTGCCCTTGACATTTTCCTCTGTGTTTGTTCTTGTGGATTCAGGATTGTCAAGAATGGTGGGAGAGCAACAAATATAACAACAACTTGCTTTTCATAACATCTGTAACAGAGTAAAAGTAAGGAGTTAAAATATAATTTGCCACTGAATCACATAGGAGATAGATTATCAAACATTTGGTCAAATAGAAAGGGTTTAAGAGTGTTAAAACAGGAAAGAAAGGAACAGTGGTTTAGGGGAGGAATTTGAGAGCTTAGTGCCTAGGAAGCTGAAGGCACAGCCATCAGTGGTACAACTATTAAAATCATAGATGCAGAATTGGAGGAGCACACTTATTACAGGATTGAAGGGCTGGAGGAAGTTGAGAATTTTTAATATTCATGCATTTCTTAATGCAGAATCATATAGGCCAGTGACTATAAGGGTATTGGGTAAATGAAACGTTGTGAATTCAGACACAGGCAACAATGTTTGAATGTGCACAAGTTTATGAAAGGTGAGAAAATGGGAAGCTGTTCAAGAATGCATTGGAATGTTCAAATCTAAAGATAACAAAGTTATAGGAGATGAAGACTTCAGTAGCAGATGACCTGAAGCAGACTGGAGTCAGACAATGTTATGGAAGTGAAAGTAGGTAGTCGTAGGAATGGCATAGACATGCAGTCAGAAGCTCATCTCAGAAACATTTTTAATTATTAGTTCATTGGTGAAAACGATGAAAAGTTACAAAAATGACCTCAACTAAGGAAAAGTATTTATTGTAAAAGCATTTGAATGTATCTTTAGCACAGTAGAATGTGACAATCAAAGACTGCAATCCCAGCCAAACTAGTCAATGGAATATAGTACCAAGCAGCAGTCTTAGTTTCCCATTGATGGAACATGTTTATAATTCCAAATCCTACAACTATCATATATTGCTGAAATTACTCGAAGGAAAGTCCCTAAAAGAAACAGAAATGACTAAATTAGGAACTGTATAAGAAAGTGTAAGTGGCTAAGTCTAAATATCCCAATGCTTCTTTTTATGCCTTATTAGACATTTTGTTCCAGCGATGTCAGCAATCAAACAACAAAAAGCAAAGGGCAGTCTCAAAGTTGTTGCTGTTCTTTAAGTCTTTTCTTTCAAAATCCTGACTTGGCTGATGTGACCTTTAAAGTACAAGGTATGGAGTTCATTGTTAACTGTTCAGCCTCTTTCAAAGTTATTATTCATGTCTCATTAATACTGTCAACATCAGTTCACAATAAGAGAGAAATTCTCCAAATCAGTGTTTACATTCAATGAAACTCCAAGTAATTCAACTAAGTTTCTTGAAGCACCTTAGGTCACCAGTTTGGCAGTAACAAGTTAGAAATACAGTGAAGCAATTGCAAATTCCAGTTATGTAATTGCGGCCAGTATCTCTGTGAGGAGAAAATAAGAATTGTTTTATTTCATTGAGGAAAGTGAGTGTCTTTGTTTTTGTGAAAAGGAATTATAAAACAATGGGAGAGTTTCTAAAGATGCATGAAGATAGGCTTGGAAGTGTCCTGTCAGGGAAAAAGAGGGGAACCACATTAGTAAATGTCCCTCTTCCTGGGGTAAGACATAACAGGTTTGGCTGCCCATTCCACTGGGACAGGCTTTTGAATAGTCTAATAAAGATCCAATCAATAGGTCATTCTGTGGTAATACCAGCGGTGATATTTCCCATTACTAGAACTGCACGCCTTCCCCCTGCCATTTGCAATGGCTAACAACTAATTCAGCTGACAGGACTGAGAGGGCCATTAGAACTAGAGACTCCGTGCACCAGTGATGACACTGTGAAGGGGAAAGGCTGTGACTATTCTCTCACTGTTCCTCTACAGGGATTTCCTTTTCAGTCCAATCTCTCAAATCTCTTTATTTCAACAAGTTTATACTGACGATTGATGGAACTTTCATGTAGAGGCACCCTAGTCTGCATCAACTGTGTCCACCTTTCCTCATGGCTGCCAGTCTGACATTGCTGGATTGAACCTACAGCTTTCTTAATGATATGTCAATTTAGGAGGTCACTTCCCAGAGTGCTATGTTGGCAGGGATATCGCCAACATGCACAGACTTCAGACATGCCTATGGGCCTGACATTGTGGTCACAATGCCTGTCGGGAAAAACCAACCTCATTTATCACCACTCATGAAGAATAAATTTACGCCTTGCTCTCATTAATATTTGTAAATTATATGGATTATAGTGGCTGATTGAAAGGACAAAAACATTTAATTCCTTGCACCGAGTTATTCTTTATTGGAGTTATTTCTCATTTATCTTGGAGACATTAGTGATGAGTTAGACATGGGTTTGTGTGTTGATGGTAGGTGTTGGTGGGAGTCCAGTGTAATTGTGGTCCTTCATTATTTTATGATGGTGGAAGCTAGAGCCGTTTGTAGCTGCATTCTGTGGTTTGGTTGCATCAGTCCACAAATCCACACACCTGTAACTTTACACCTTTCAACATTTTTGTGGGCGGCACGGTGGCAAGCACTGCTGCCTCACAGCGCCAGAGACCCAGGTTCAATTCCTGCCTCAGGCGACTGACTGTGTGGAGTTTGCACACTCTCCCCGTGTCTGCGTGGTTTCCTCCGGGTGCTCCGGTTTCCTCCCACAGTCCAAAAATGTGCAGGCCAGGTGAATTGGCCATGCTAAATTGCCCGTATCGTTAGGCAAAGGGGTGGATGTGGGGGAATGGGTCTGGGTGGGTGGCGGGTCGATGTGGACTTGTTGGGCCAAAGGGCCTGTTTCCACACTGTAAGTAAACTAATCTAATCTAATTTGTAAATGACACTTCTTCAGCAACATACATCATTACAATTCTTAATAAGACTCCAAAAATAGAAATCAGTTTTCAAATGCCAAGGGTTAATGGCATTTCATTTAAGTCTATATTGTTTATTCCCCACTTGGAATTCGAATAGACGGCTGTTGATGAATGAGCAGTTGGTTTATTCTCGGTCTTGGTTAACACCAGTCTCATTGGGCTGCTGAGATTCTGTTTATAATCCTCTTTGAGAGCTACCTCATATCAATTCAGAGCATTCACTGACACCTTTTCTTTTCTGGCACTTCCTTTTTTGTTTTGAAAATATGCATCCATATCTTTTTCAGTTCTCTGCCTAAAGGCAGGTCCACTCCAACTTGGGTAGGACAAGGAGGTAGGTACCAGCTCTACTCCAGCTGGAAAAAGGAATCAACTTCCAGATGGAACCACTGATCTGAACCACACTACACTGCACTGCCCCCATCTCCCTGCTTCCCAAGTTGCTCTTGCAGTAAGCATCTCGCAATTTAGAGCAATGGATAATAATGGTAGACCTTTCAAGTTTCTTTCTATCACTTGGATTATCAGGAAGCTCTCCTGCGTTTGCTACCTGCCACTGGCATATTTGTAAGGATTTAGGTAGATAATGAGCAAACCTTCCTTAGCCATCAGGTCCTGGAGAGGAACTTATGCCTGGGATTCTGGCCCAGATATAGGAGTACTCTCCATTGCACATGCTACATACAATTGAGTTTAACCTCACTATAAAGTACTTTATCTCACATTTCTAACTGAAATACATTTGTAGCCAAGAACATCACCTACCTAAAGTGATTAAATTCAGAAAAAGAATACCACTCTGAGGTTGTGCCTTTATTTTTATAAAAGCAGCGTAGAGTATGAAGTATGCTAGAAGGTATTTCTTGCAAATGCAATTTGTTCAAGCTAATCTTGCTCAGAGGAAATTATTTTAAAAATTGTTTCTTGGGTTAATTTGCAGTTCTGATGATGCTACGGTTTCTTTATCTTTATTCAAGATACAAAAGAATCATTTGTTTCATCTGAACCATTAGTTCTGAATGAGTTCACATTCTTTTCCGTCTCTATCTCTCTCTTAAGGTGCATCCATCTATGCTCATAGAGCAGTATTGGTAGCTCGCTGTGAGGTAATGGCAGCAATGTTTAGTGGATACTATGCTGAAACAACAGCATGTCAGATTCCTATTCAAGGTGTTTCCAAAGAAACCTTTCTCTCTTTCTTGGAGTATCTGTACACTGATGCCTGCTGCACAGGTAAGGAATCAATTCTGCAGAGATGGGGAAAATGTATTTATATAAAAAGAAATTTTAATAAAGATCTTGCAGATAGCTGTCTAATAATGTGATAGACTGAGTTCCTGCATGTTACTAATGTAATGTAAACTCGATCAACTTTGAGCAGTACAAAGACACTAAAGAAAGGCTAAGAGCCTTCCAGGTTCAAACCACCCTACTTCTCAGTTACAACAACAACAACAACAAGAATTTTAATTCTGTAAAAAGTTTGTCAGTGATCTCAATTGTCCTAACAGCAAGTCAGTGTTACCTAGGAAAATTTCATAACTTATTTCTTTTCTGGTAATCAATGATACTTTATGATTTGGAAATGCCGGTGTTGAACTGGGGTGGACAAAGTTAAAAATCACACAACACCAGGTTATAGTCCAACAGGTTTATTTGGAAGCACTAGCTTTCGGAGTGCTGCTCCTTCATCAAGTGGTTGTGGCTTTATGTAGTGAGACCAACATTTCCACAGGACTGCTTGGAGACCAGGGATTATTTAAGAGTCACAAGTTCACAATCTCACATCTTCAACTTTGGATTGTTTGAGTCCAGAAATTTTCTGACACCCACTTCAATAGAAAATGCACCATCAGAGCCAGTTTTCACTATGGGCTAGTGAGAATGGGATCTCCAGAAGGAGATCAGTAATGGGGGATGGTGACACTGTGTGCAGAAACAGGCTAGTTAAAGGCACATTTCAGTTCTTCAAGACATTGCTGCAGCTGTTTGCTTATATATTAGGGCCTCTAGGCTCACCTTCATATACATTTACATACTCAATTCCCATATCACCTCCATACCAACTCATACCACCACCAAACCAACCCATGTCACCAACAACCAAGGGCATCACTAAGAGCACAAACCACAGTATAGTCTTGCTACCCACATCCTTCTCCTGCACTAGCAAAAATGGAGACACAGAACAGAAATCTTAGAATCAAATCCCATCCATTATTTTAAAGTGCATCTGCTCGGATATAGTTGGAGGCGTCAAAATCAATGCATAGAGGCAAGGGCCTCTATTTCCATGCCTCTGTCAATGCAGAAAGGATCAAACAAAGTAGGCACAAGCAGCATTGACAGTACTCCTGGCTGTATTCATGTTGCAAGGTGAAAGAATTGGCCTGAGGCTGGAAAGGATATGAGGCAGAAATCCCATCCATCTCTATGCAACAGTCTAAAGTGAGACCTTTCAGAATTTTCACTTCCATAATCCAGCCAAATGCGAAGATGCAGGAGACGGAACAGAAGCTCAGGAACCTTTTGAAAGACAGGTTTGACCATCTTTAGGGGCGTAAAGGTAGCAAGGAGGCAGGTGAACATGGAGACAGGTTTGGACAAGAAGGCAAAGTGGCAGTGGGTCAGCTCCATAGGCTGCAGTCCCAGATAATGTTATTACTTGACAAGCCAAGTGTCAGATTGAAACCTGACTTGATAGATTGTATTTTGTTTTATGTTTGGGTTTAATGAGGTGATCTTTCTCTGAAACACAAACATGCAATTATGCAGATTCAGTTTTAACAATAAAACAAGGGTTTATCACTCAAAACAAATGAAGAATAAAATAGAATAAACCAATTTTTTTATATAAAGCACAAGGTTAAAAATGTCAAATCGCAGGATTAAATACAATCTCATTTATTCTGACAACACTCCTTTCCAGTATTCACAAAAGGAGGGAATTCCCTTCTCTATCACATCTTTAGGGTTTAACTTAACAGATTTTTAATTTCTGGTCCTGACAATCTGATAGTCTCTTCCTTGAGTCTTCATAAAACTGAGTCTGAAATTTCTCAGCTTCAAGTAAGCCCTTCAAGTTTTAGCCAACCATTTCTGGGCTAGAATTTTCAAACAAACTCTTTATATTTGGGAGTTTTTTAACTGGTTCGTAACTGTTTCTTAACAAGTCTAAACTATCTCCTTCTTTGGACGCAATTGTCACACAGTGCAGCTGCAACCAAGGCTCCCGTAAACCTGATCAACCCAAAAACAGCTTTCTTCAAGCTGTGGGTATATCGCTTTAGACAAAAAAATCCATTCTGGAACCTTCTGACTGAAGACTGTTTGTTTAGTTTGGCTGTTTGTAAAAACTCTCTCAATGAAAACAATATCCCATTACTCTCCAGGAAGACCTTACTCATGCAATATTTTAAAAGAATAACCACTGATGCAAAGATAATTAGAAAGTTAATCATGACACCCCTTCATACTTACACACAGACTAAATCACTCAAACTGCTAATTCAAATTCCAAACTCAAACTTTAATTTTAAATATATATATCTATTTATATATGTATATTTATAAAAATAAGTAAATCACACAGCTTACATCACACACACAGAAATTTGAACAGGCGTCAACTTTGATGGGATGTACCTTAAGGGCCTAGGAAGTTTATATGCTGAGAACTGAGGCTTATGCCTGTTTGTTGGAACTCACAAGTGATCATCACAACTCATCAGAGATGTGGCACTTAAGTCAGGTCCTTTAGCAAATTCACCATCAGCACAAAGTGGGCTTTTCATCCAGAAAACCTCACTTTCTAGCAGCTTTGTGACAGATGCCAGATTACAACATTGGAAATAGCTCTATCTCCCAATTTCTGCTTCAGTTATGAAAATCCAGACCATAGAGACTTCAGCACAGAAGGCAGCCATTTGGCCAGTCATACCATGCTGGCTGAATGAGTCCCAATCAATCAGTCCCATTTAGCGAGTCCCATTTGCTGACTCTTATCACTACAGCCCTGGAAGCTTACTTCCTTAAGGGCCACTCTCACTTTCCTTTTGAAAACATTCATCGCACCCCTTTCCACTATCCTCATGCATGTCAAATTCTCATATGTAAAAACGTTTATACTTCTACATGCTCCCCCCATCACTTGTTCAAGACCGTGTACCCGGATCTATGTCCCTGAGTCCTTACATCAACAGGGGACAGTTGTTTTCTTTGCCTATTCTACCTAAGCCTGTCATAATCCTGTATATAACAATCCAATTTCGATTCAAATATCTTTTGCTCCAAAGAGAGCAACACCAGCTTCATGGTGATGGGAGCAGGAACAGTCTACCAAGCAGCGAGGCAAAAGTGAAGACTGCAGATGCTGGAAACCAGAGCTTAGCTCAGAGTGGGCTGGAAAAGCACAGCAGGTCAGGCAGCATCTGAGGAGCAGGAAGATCACGTATCGGGCAAAGGCCCTTCATCAGGAATGGCTATGAGGCAGCAAGAGCAGGCAGCCCAGAGCAGTGGCTGAGGTGAGGTTGGGCCCTTGTGAGGAGTGTGAGCCTGGCATGGCCAGGTGCTTATGGATTGTGGTGTTGAACTGTTAACTGTTTCTTTGTTTTTCGATTTTTTTGTAGCAAGGACTGTAATGTTTAATTTTTTTTAACTTTTTGTTTTCTTTGTTTCACTACTTTGTACCAAGCAACTTTTGAACTTAAGATGGTGCCATAAGTGGCGACTTATAAACTTTACACTGCACTCATGTGAGTACATGTGACAAACCTAATTCATTTCAATTAAGTTTGTAGCTGAAGTCCCTCATCTCTGGAAACCCTTTAGTTAAATCTCTCCAGCATTGTCTCATGGACCTTCACTTATATTATTGGACTCAGCCTAACTAGAAATTATAAAGGATAAGCATAACTTCCAATATTTTTCACTCAATACCCCCTCCAGTCATAGACCCCAATTCCATATGTTTTGCCTATGTATTTCTCTGCCCTCTCACTTCCAAAGATCTAAACATGTAAATTCCTCTATTCTTCTACTCCTGCAAATTTTTTTTAGAATTGTGCCAGTGAAATTGCATATATCTTGGCTGAAGAATATCAGTAGAATATGTTATCTGTAGTAAATTTCATCCACCACTTGCTTATCCATTCTGCTGGCCTATCTATGTCCTGCTTCATTTGATTGATAACATCCTCACTGCCTCCCACACATCCATTTTTGGTATAATGGCAGATTTCAAAATGTTACTCTGAATTCTAATATTCAAGTCATTTGTATTTGTCAAAATAAAGCAATGGTCTCAGCTCTGATCTTTGGGAAACTCCCTGTCTATTAGCTGGTTGAAGAACGACCAGCATGGCTCATTCCTTTCAGTCTGCGAGCCAACTTGTTATGCAAATTGACACTGACTCTCCTATTCCATGGTAACCAGTTTTATTAACAAGCCTTATACGTGCAAGCATTCTCATTGATACAGGTAAAGTTGCCATAGCCATATCACACAACAGGACTGTTCTGTCATCAAACAGAGATTTTAAGTAAGAGAATGGCTTAATTTAAGGATCACCACATCTCAGAGAAGGGGAGAGGTTGAGAAGGAGAATTCTTCATGGTAATCTCACTGAGACAAAGCACTAATCAAACGATATAGTCTTAACCTTCAGCTCTAAACATGTATTATCCTATTCATCCCTAACAGGACCCATTTCAACTCTTACTACCTGCTTATTATTACATACTGGTATGAGTTGGTTTGGGTTTCTCATTTAACTACTATGCGATTCTAATATACTTGTTTTGCCTTTTGTAAATTTTTCTTTACTTCCCCTCTCAACCTATTGTGTGGTACTTAGCCTGGTTCTTGCTTGAAAAAAAAATCAGCTGACGTGAGTCATACACTCTCTTCTTTGGCTTCCAAAATATTCTGCTTCTATCTTGACATCCAGAACCTTGGCTTTGCTTCCTTCTTCAAATATTCCAGATGACCTTACATTGGAAATTTCAGGAAAGACCCCATATAGCAAATGGGGCTAAGCTCCTGGCCATAAGACCTCAAGAAGACCTCGTGTGGGCCTAACTTGGGGTCTGTGCTGGCAACCTCGAACTGGCATCACTGTGTGCTCTCTAGTGAAGGCAAGCACTTGCATGGACTTATTAAGGTGTGGATAGCCTGCCACTTTTACTCTGTCTCAAAAAGCCTCCCAAGGACAATTATTAGCAACTTGCAGAATATATGGTCTGAATATAATTATTAGAATTGCAGATTTGTGCACTTTCAATGTTAAAAAGAGACTTTTATATCAAAAATATTATTGAAGGTGAGCAAAGTGGCACTAATTTGTTTCAAATCAACACTCTTTCTTCGGTGACTTTTATTTTTGACAAAGGGCACAGAACTAGTTTGTGAGAAAAATGTCATGAAATCAATTAATACACAAAGGAATTCTCACTCTATTTTTGGAACTTTTAATGATTTCTAAACTTAGATATTAAGAGAGTCAAACTGCAAAACCAGTTTTGCATTTATTTCTGTGGCTTAATTACTGACCCTTAATTAACATTGTCAAAGAACTATGCTTGATAAATTACCAAGAGAATGAAGAATATCTTGGACGATATCATTTTAATACTGTGATTATTTGGAACAAAATGTTAATTTGTCTAAACTTCTGTTTTCTAGCCAGCATTCTCCAAGCCATGGCTCTGTTAATATGTGCTGAAATGTATCAAATACACAGACTGCAGCAGATATGCGAATCATACATTGTCACACAGTTACAGAGCATGCCCAGTAGACAACTTGTATCGACCAACCTCAACATTGTAAACTTATATAACAAAGCCAAGGTAAGCCAATACTCATAAAATTGAAATACTTCTCCACCATTTATAGCGCATTATAGACCATTTAAAAATTAAATGTTGAAGTCATTCTTCAAATATATGATTTGATCTCACAGAAACCTAACAATGTATGAATTTTGCCAGCTTGATTAAAGCAGTACATCCATTGGTTCCAAAGAAAGTCATATTGGACTTGAAATGTTAACTCTGTTTCTTTCTTCGCAGATGCTGCCAAACCTGCTGAGTTTCTCCAGCTCTTTCTGTTCTTGTTTCAGATTTCCAGCATCCATAGCATGTTGCTTTCTGCTTTGCTGCTTCAGTTAGACAATAGGCAAAATAGTTAGAAAATGTGTTCTGAACTGTGTTCAAACTATGTTTCAAAATAAGCCAAGTATTTATAATGAGGCTGGTGATGACATATAAGATAGTATCATGGTATCAAATTATAATATGGTGTATTTTTGATTCAAAAGTAATTTTATGCTGATG